>NC_053041.3:622660-927740 GCF_002575655.3 Aegilops tauschii subsp. strangulata | reverse complement strand
TTGGCTGTAGTGCATGAATTTTCATTTTTTACTGGAACGTCAAAAGTTTCTGAGATTTTTACACAGTACTGCTAACAAATTGTTTAGGCTGTCCTAATTTTATAGAATTTTCGAAGTTATAGAAGTATGTGAAGTTTTTAGATTACTATAGACTGTCCTGTTTTTGACAGATTCTGTTTTCTATGTGGTCTTCACTTATTTTGATGAATCTATTGGTAGTATCGAGGGTATTTATACCTCAATGGCAATAAGGATGTGCAGGCAGACAGGCATCCTTGTTATTTCAGATCAACCGACCCACAAGTTGCTTGTTTTTTAGGCACACAACTTATTCAGTTATTTGGTCGTTGCCTTTTTTAGCTGACGGGCGGACAATATTAAGATTGTGGGGAGAAACAAGAATCAAAAATTCAGTCAGAATGCAGTGCCTAAGAAAAGATGGTCTTCATGGACTGAAATTCTGTCAGTGTATAGGAGTACTCCATAAATCCTCAACTAGTCGTTGTTACTGAGTGAAAGAATCCAGTGAGCTCGCTAAATATGTTGGGGTACTCTTCCCAGAAAGTACTCCCACCGTCCAAAATAAGTGCCGCAACTTTGTACTAAATCTGCGCATGGAGTATGTTGTATACGTTCTTGTAAAGCAGAAGATAATATTATTATTATTGGTAAATAATACAACATCTGCTCTGTTGTTTACTGAAACATGGCAGAGATGCTCATTCAGTTCAAGAGCGCAGTGCACTTACTTGATGTCCAATATATATAAGTATGACGGATCATCTGATCCAGTTTATAATAACTGGTGCAGTAGACAGTAGTTGCCGGGGCAGAAAAGGCACATGCATCTCCCATGGTATGGTGATTCTTCCATTGCATCTTGTCTGGCAATGTGCTTCTTGATGGTAAAATATGGACACCTTGATGGTTTTATTTCTAGAATACGCACGAGCGTGCGTATTATATATTAAAGAAAGAAGTGGGGGAAAGAGCCCCATCCGCATAACATTCTTACAGCGTATTACATGCAAGAGTCCACACCCTGAGGGTCATCTAGGAAGCTAACTAACTACTCCCTCTTGCCCACCTAGCTAGGCCTCTGAGGAAGGTGGCGAAATCACCTTTGAGGAGGCCAGCAGTACTCCATGCTCTACCTTCTTCCTCCATGTAGCAATCACGGCCGTAGCGGAAGGAGTCGCTCCATCGAAGACGATGGCGTTTCGATGCTTCCATAGTTCCCACAGCCCGAGAGAGAGAATGGTGCGGCTGTCCTTGGCTTTGATATCTGTCGCCTTGCAAGAATTGCACCAAGGTATCAACTCCACATCGGGTGTCGGCATCCACTGAGGCTTGCGTAGGGCCTCCAGAACCATATGCCACACTGACCTCGCAAAGACACAAGACAGTAAAATGTGGTTGATCGTCTCCATGTCTTGGTCGCAAAAAGGACATGCCGGCTGATGAGGAAGGCCATGCCGCGCCAAGCGATCTGAGGTCTAACATCTATTCCGTGAGGCAAGCCAGGTGAAGAACCTGCACTGCAATGGGGCTTTAGATTTCCAGGCCATACCCGCATATGCAGCCACCTCAAGGCCACAAAATTTGGAGGCGTACGCTGATTGCGCCGAGTAATTGCCATCATCCTCCCAAGCTCATCGGACCCGGTCTCGCGTATCCGTGGTGAGCATGATTGTCGCCGTCCTATCCCAAAGGAGGAGAAATTCCTGCAGTGTCTCCTCATCCATGTCCGGGCCTACCTCAAGTGCCCAAGATCCACCTTGTATTGTGTTGGAGACTGATCTGACCTCCCGAATGCGCCGCGGGATCCTCGCATATAATCTTGGGGCCAACTCTTGAACCCTAAAACCTTGAAGCCATTGGTCCTCCCAACACAGTGCATTCTTGCCGTCTCCCACATGCGTGATTGTGGTTGTTCTAAAAATTGATCGCCCTTCATCTGGAATTCTGATCTCGAAACCTCTCCAAGGACGTGAGCTGCCTGTACATTGTAACCATGCCCAGCGGGCCTGGAGCGCAAAGTTGAGCCAGTGTAGGTCTGGTATGCCTAGGCCTCCAGCCCATGTGGGCGTGCAAACACTCTTCCAAGCCACCTTGCATTTTCCACCATTGGCCTCATCCTTCCCGCACCAGAGAAAACCTCTATAGATCTTGATGATGGCCTTGATTGTCTTCGGGGGAAGGCTCAGGGCTAGCATGGCATGGACCGGGATTGCGCATAGCACGGACTTTGCCAGGATGAGCCTGCTGCTGATCGGAAGTGATGCTCCTCTCCATGTTGCCAATTTGACGGCCACTTGGTTGACCAGATCGTGAAGTTGAGCTGCAACGAGTCGTTGCAGGCTTAGCAGCAGGCCGAGATAGCGGCAAGGGAACGTTCCAATGCAGTAGATGGCAGGCCAGCGATCCAGGACATCCACCTCTTGCCAAAGCCCAGTTTCCTCAGAACCTCCATGATAAAAGCCCATTGGATCGTGTCGAAGGCTTTTGACCCGGGGCAGACACTGGGCACGAACCTCACGTCTGCACCTGCCCGAGCGCACGGTCCGGCCCGCTCTGGCCACGTCCACTCCGCGCACGATCGCGCCCAGGACGCGGCGAGCCCGCAACGGCCCCGACTCGGTCACCTTGACCTGCACGCCAACGGCTGCACCTGGTCCGGCGCCACGCATGCACACACAGCGCGCGCCCCTACCCTAGTCTACACACGCACACACACACGCCCGCCACACTCCTGATCTGTCCCGCGCGCCCGACGCGATCGCCGTGGCTTATTTGCCAACAATCTTGTGCGTTGGTATGCTAGCCTCGTACTCATGTTTAGACTAGTGGCATGACAGCCTCTGCGATCACAAGGAGAGCTACTAGTATTTCTCAACGCTAGTGTTTACCTCCACACCGGGAGAGTCATCGTCAGATCACCGCACCGGAGCACCCACTGATTGATCTGAGCCACCCACCCTCGGCGATATGTTTCCCCTGCTGATGCCGCTGCTGGTCAGCGTCTCCGCCAAGGCCGGTGACGCGCTGGTGGGCGAGCTGCTGCGGGCGTGTGGGCTCGACAAGGCCCGCCGGAAGCTGAAGCGCCACCTCGCTGCTGTCCAGTGCATCCTCCTGGATGCCGAAGCCAAGAGCCGCACCAACCCCGCCGTCCACCAGTGGATGACGGACCTCAAAGCCGCCGCCTACCAAGCTGACGATATCCTCGACGAATTCCGTTACAAGGCATTGCGTCGCCGTGCCGCTCATATCCGCCGCTCCACTGGACAGTGGCGGAGGGGGGGGGGGGGGGGGGGGGGGGGCAGCAGGGGCCCTGGCCACCCCTAACATTCTTGACTTAAGGCTAATATTCATCTTATTAGTGCTTAATTGATGTATAAAATGACGTATTTGATAGGCCGGCCCTTTCAGCAAGACATTAGAACACTCGGCCACCCTCATATGATTTTCCTGGCTCCGCCACTGCCACTGGACGCAAGGTTCGTGCTCCTCTTCCCACTCCGACTATATTTTAAATTCAATCTAAATATGGAAGACTTCTAATTACAGTTTTATTGGTTTTCATTTTCATTTCAGGTGTTGAGGTTCTTTACCGTCAATCGACGCGTTGCTTTTCATCTTTCCATGAGTAGGAAGATGAAAGATGCTCTTGAAATGATAGATGAACTGGTTATGGAGATGAACAATTTCTGGAGTCTCTGTGCGTCTCATTCCTGATCCACTTCGACGGGGTGAAAACAGTTGAGCTCCCCGTGGCGGCAGCGCTCAAAACGACCGTTCAAACGAGCGTGCACGGGCGTTCGAAACGCCATCTTTTCCTCTGGAAGCGCAACGACGCCTATTTCTTCGGCCTCTTGGCTTGATTCTTTTATGGTAGGGATTATCACTTTAAATACGTGATTCCACTACAATTTCTGAGGATTTCTTCTATTAAATGATAATTCATGCAAAATACGTCACCCGAGGGATTATCAACAAAAAGAAGTGCGCGAGAGCGGTAAAATTCCACAAAGTCCACCTTGTAGGCACAAAATAAGTAGGAAAATCATCACATAAATTGGAATCATCCGTGGTCGCCTCGCCGCGCGTCGGCGGCAGGCTCCAGGCGAAAGCCTTGGGCAGCGGCGTGGTTGTCGGGTGCGGTTCCGTGGCGGTGGCATGGACTTGCGTCGTGGAGGACCTGGCTAAAAGATCTGGGCGGGTGCTTGCGGATGTTGACACCAGCCTTGGCTTGGCCGGGGTGGTCGCCTCGCTGGGCGACGATGGATGCCGGGGCAGCGGCTGGCTCCGAGTGGAGGCCTTGGGCAGCGGCCTGGTCGTCGGGCGGAGGTGGTGCAGACTGGACGTCGTGGAGGACCTGGCTGGAAGATTGGGTCGGGTGCTTACGGTGGTGGACTCTGGCCATGGCCTGGCCGGGGTGGTTGCCTCGCTGCACGGCGGCGGATGCCGGGGTGGCGAGCCCGGATGGTGGCCCATATCATCCTTGGCTGCATAGCATGGATGTACCGATGTCCAAGGCGAAGTTGCTCCGACAGTCTGATAGATTCGTCCTCGGATCATGTTCGGTACAGAGACGATGAAGAGCGTTCTTGGGATTCATCCTAACGGCTCTTCCGGCATGGGACGATGGGGTGTCAGCCCTCCCTCCATGCTCCAGTGGTGGCGCCCATGGGCAGTGGGCGGAGCGTCAGGATACACCGCGGCGGCAGTGTGGCTATGGATGATCGCCGGATATGGGTGGCCAGCTCCGGGGCTTTGAAGGTGGTCTTGCAGATGCACACATGTCAGTTGGGTGTTCTTGGGATGGATCCGAACGGATCGGCGTGGCGCAGCAGGGTTTTAGCGACAGATGTTTGATGATGGATGCGCGTAGGAAGGTGGCGTTGTCCGGCGCCGTGGTGGCATCGATGGCAGGTCTGGCAAAGTCGATATGTCAACACCCGCTCTGAAGATGGATCGGTGGAAGACAGCGACGGCAGAGTGCACCGGACATGTGTGTGCCCTAAACCCGGTAAGAGGCTTGGTTAGGGCTCTGACTTTAGATGTTATGCTTTGGTGCGAGGTCTGGTTGGTATTCGACTCGAACATTCGGCACCTCCTCATCAAGTGGATATGAGTAACGACAAATGTTGCCAAAATGTTGACTTCACACTTACTGATGTATCTCTACTACTTAAAAAGAACGTAAGGTTCCCATTTCATCTTTCTTCCCACCATCCCTTCGTCCAACCTTCCCCGTATATAATAATCAATCAACTTAATTTGCTTACCTTCTGAACCAATTCCATTTTAACTTACTTATTGCTACGTCTTGAGCTTGCGTTGGTTTTCCTTGAAGAGGAAAGGGTGATGCAGCAATAGTAGCGTAAGTATTTCCCTCAGTTTTTTAGAACCAAGGTATCAATCCAGTAGGTGGCTCCTCAAAAGTTCCACGCACCTACACAAACAAACAAAGAACTCATAACCAACGCAATAAAGGGGTTGTCAATCGCTTCACGGCCACTTGCGAAAGTGAGATCTAATAGAGATAGTATGATAAGATAAATATATTTTTGGTATTTTATAATATAGATGCAAAAAGTAAAGATGCAAATAAAAGTAGATAGGAAGCAAATATGATAAGAGATGGACCCGGGGGCCATAGGTTTCACTAGAGGCTTCTCTCAAGATAGCATAAGTATTACGGTGGGTGAACAAATTACCGTCGAGCAATTGATAGAAAAGCGAATAATTATGAGATTATCTAGGCATGATCATGTATATAGGCATCACGTCCGTGACAAGTAGACCGACTCCTGCCTGCATTACTACTATTACTCCACACATCGACCGACTCCTGCCTGCATCTAGAGTATTAAGTTCATAAAGAACAGAGTAACGCATTAAGCAAGATGACATGATGTAGAGGGATAAACTCATGCAATATGATATAAACCCCATCTTTTTATCCTCGATGGCAACAATACAATACGTGCCTTGCAACCCTTTCTGTCACTGGGTAAGGACACCGCAAGATTGAACCCAAAGCTAAGCACTTCTCCCATGGCAAGAAAGATCAATCTAGTAGGCCAAACCAAACTGATAATTCGAAGAGACTTGCAAAGATAACTCAATCATACATAAAAGAATTCAGAGGAGATTCAAATATTTCTCATAGATAAACTTGATCATAAACCCACAATTCATCGGATCTCGACAAACACACCGCAAAAAGAGTTTACATCGAATAGATCTCCACAAGAGAGGGGGAGAACATTGTATTGAGATCCAAAAAGAGAGAAGGAGCCATCTAGCTAATTGTTGGAAATATGCCCTAGAGGCAATAATAAATGGTTATTATTATATTTCTTTGTTCATGGTAATTGTCTATTATTCATGCTATAATTGTATTGTCCGGGAATCGTAATACATGTGTGAATACATAGACCACAACCTGTCCCTAGTAAGCCTCTAGTTGACTAGCTCGTTGATCAACAGATAGTCATGGTTTCCTGACTATGGACATTGGATGTCATTGATAACGGGATCACATCATTAGGAGAATGATGTGATGGACGAGACCCAATTTAAGCATAGCATAAAAGATCGTGTAGTTTCGTTTGCTAGAGCTTTTCCAATGTCAAGTATCTTTTCCTTAGACCATGAGATCGTGCAACTCCCGGATACCGTAGGAGTGCTTTGGGTGTGCCAAACGTCACAACGTAACTGGGTGACTATAAAGGTGCATTACGGGTATCTCCGAAAGTGTCTGTTGGGTTGGCACGGATCGAGACTGGGATTTGTCACTCCGTGTAAACGGAGAGGTATCTTTGGGCCCACTCGGTAATGCATCATCATAATGAGCTCAATGTGACTAAGGCGTTAGTCACGAGATCATGCATTGCGGTACGAGTAAAGAGACTTGCCGGTAACGAGATTGAACTAGGTATTGGGATACCGACGATCGAATCTCGGGCAAGTAACATACCGATTGACAAAGGGAATTGCATACGGATTGATTGAATCCTCGACACCGTGGTTCATCCGATGAGACCATCGTGGAGCATGTGGGAGCCAACATGGGTATCCAGATCCCGCTGTTGGTTATTGACCGGAGAGGCGTCTCGGTCATGTCTGCATGTCTCCCGAACCCGTAGGGTCTACACACTTAAGGTCCGGTGACGCTAGGGTTGTAGAGATATATGTATGCGGAAACCCGAAAGTTATTCGGAGTCCCGGATGAGATCCCGGACGTCACGAGAGGTTCCGGAATGGTCCGGAGGTAAAGATTTACATATGGGAAGTCTTATTTTGGTCGCCGGAAAAGTTTCACGCTTTATCGGTATTGTACCGGGAATGCCGAAAGGGGTCCGGGGGTCCACCAAGGGGGTCCACCAGCCCCGGGGGGCCACATGGGCTGTAAGGGGTGCGCCTTGGCCTATATGGGCCAAGGGCACCAGCCCCAAGAGGCCCATGCGCAAGAGATAAGAAAAAGGGGAGAGTCCTAAAGGGGGAAGGCACCTCCGAGGTGCCTTGGGGGGGAAGGACTCCCCCCTGGCCACACCCTTCCTTGGAGGAAGGGGCAAGGCTGCGCCCCCCCCTCTCCCTTGGCCCTATATATAGTGGGGGGGAAGGGAGGGCAGCAAGATCTAAGCCTTGGGCGCCTCCCTCCTCCCCTGCAACACCTCTCTCTCTCTCGCAGAAGCTTGCGAAGCCCTGCCAGAGACCCGCTACATCCACCACCACGCCGTCGTGCTGTTGGATCTCCATCAACCTCTCCTCCCCCCTTGCTGGATCAAGAAGGAGGAGACGTCGCTGCACCGTACGTGTGTTGAACGCGGAGGTTCCGTACGTTCGGCACTCGGTCATCGGTGATTTGGATCACGGCGAGTACGACTCCGTCATCCACGTTCATTGGAACGCTTCCGCTCGCGATCTACAAGGGTATGTAGATGCACTCCCTTCCCCTCGTTGCTAGTAGACTCCATAGATGCATCTTGGTGAGCGTAGAAATTTTTTAAAATTATGCTACGATTCCCAACAGTGGCATCATGAGCCAGGTCTATGCGTAGTTACTATGCACGAGTAGAACACAAAGCAGTTGTGGGCGTTGAGTTTGCCAATTCTTCTTGCCGCTACTAGTCTTTTCTTGTTTCGGCGGCATTGTAGGATGAAGCGGCCCGGACCGACCTTACACGTACTCTTACGTGAGACAGGTTCCACCGACTGACATGCACTAGATGCATAAGGTGGCTAGCGGGTGTCTGTCTCTCCTACTTTAGTCGGAACGGATTCGATGAAAAGGGTCCTTATGAAGGGTAAATAGAAATTGGCAAATCACGTTGTGGTCATACGTAGGTAAGAAACGTTCTTGCTAGAAACCTATAAACCACGTAAAAACTTGCAACAACAATTAGAGGACGTCTAACTTGTTTTTGCAGCATGTGCTATGTGATATGATATGGCCAGAAGATGTGATGAATGATATATGTGATGTATGAGATTGATCATATTCCTGTAATAAGAATCACGACTTGCATGTCGATGAGTATGACAACCGGCAGGAGCCATAGGAGTTGTCTTTATTATTTTGCATGACCTGCGTGTCATTGAATAACGCCATGTAAATTACTTTACTTGTTGCTAAACGAGTTAGCCATAGAAGTAGAAGTAATCGTTGGCGTGACGACTTCATGAAGACACAATGATGGATATCATGATGATGGAGATCATGGTGTCATCCCGGTGACATAGATGATCATGGTGCCCGAAGATGGAGATCAAAGGAGCATAATGATATTGGCCATATCATGTCACTATTTGATTGCATGTGATGTTTATCATGTTTTTGCATCTTATTTGCTTAGAACGACGGTAGCAAGTAGGATGATCCCTTATAATAATTTCAAGAAAGTGTTCACCCTAACTGTGCACCGTTGCGAAGGTTCGTCGTTTTGAAGCACCACGTGATGATCGGGTGTGATAGATTCTTACGTTCGAATACAACGGGTGTTGACGAGCCTAGCATGTACAGACATGGCCTCGGCACACACGCAATACACTTAGGTTGACTTGACGAGCCTAGCATGTACAGACATGGCCTCGGAACACGGAGGACCGAAAGGTCGAGCATGAGTCGTATAGAAGATACGATCAACATGGAGATGTTCACCGATCTTGACTAGTCCGTCTCACGTGATGATCGGACACGGCCTAGTTAAACTCGGATCATGTTTCACTTAGATGACTAGAGGGATGTCTATCTGAGTGGGAGTTCATAATCAGATGAACTTCATTATCATGAACATAGTCAAAAAGGTATTTGCAAATTATGTCATAGCTTGCGCTTTAGTTCTACTGGTTAAGATATGTTCCTAGAGAAAATTTAGTTGAAAGTTGGTAGTAGCAATTATGCGGACTGGGTCCGTAAACTGAGGATTGTCCTCATTACTGCACAGAAGGCTTATGTCCTTAATGCACCGCTCGGTGTGCTGAACCTCAGCGTCGTCTGTAGATGTTACGAAACATCTGACATACACGTTTTGATGACTACGTGATAGTTCAGTGCGGTTTAGAATTGTGGCACCAAAGACGTTTTTGAAACGTCGCAGAACATGAGAGATGTTCCGAAGACTGAAATTGGGATTTCAGACTAGTGCCCACGTCAAGAGGTATGAGACCTCTGACAAGTTTCTTAAGCCTGCAAACTACGGGAGAAAAGCTCAATCGTTGAGCGTGTGCTCAGATTGCCTGAGTGCCACAATCGCTTGAATCGAGTGGGAGTTATCTCCCAGATGAGATAGTGATAGTTCTCCATAGTCACTGCCACCAAGCTAGTAGAGCTTCGTGATGAACTATAACATATCAAGGACAATTATGATGATCCTTGAGCTATCCGCGATGTTTGACACCGCGAGAGTAGAAATCAAGAAGGAGCATCAATTGTTGATGGTTAGTAAAACCACTAGTTTAAGAAGGGCAAGGGAAAAAGGGATACTTCATGAAACAGCAAGTCGTTTGCTGCTCTAGTGAAGAATCCCAAGGTTGAACCCAAACCCGAGACTAAGTGCTTCTGTAATGAGAGGAACGGTCACTAAAGCAGTACTACCCTAGATACTTGGTAGATGAGAAGGCAGGCAAGGTCGACAGAAGTATATTGGATATACGTTATATGAATGTGTACTTTACTAGTACTCCTAGCAGCACCAGGGTATTAGATATTGGTTCGGTTGCTAAGTGTTAGTAACTCGAAATAAAAGCTGCGGAATAAATGGAGACTAGCTAAAGGTGAGATGACGATATGTGTTGGAAGTGTTTCCAAGGTTGATGTGATCAAGCATCGCATGCTCCCTCTGCCATCGAGATTTGGTGTTTGCGTTGAACATGATTGGATTATGTTTACCGCAAAACGGTTATTCATTTAAGGAGAATAATGGTTACTCTGTTTATTTGAATAATACCTTCAATGGTCTTGCACCTAAAATGAATCTCGATCGTATTGATACACATGTTCGTGCCAAAAGATATAAAATAGTAATGATAGTACCACATACTTGTGGCACTGCAATTTGAGTCATATTGGTATAGAACGCATGAAGAAGCTCCATGTAGATGGATCTTTGGACTCAGTCGTTTTTGAAAAGATTGAGACATGCGAACCATGTCTATTGGTATATATGCATGAAGAAACTCCATGCAGATGGATCGTTTGGACTCACTTGATTTTGAATCACTTGAGACATGCAAATCATACCACATGGGCAAGATGACTGAAAGGCCTCGTTTTCAGTAAGATGGAACAAGAGAGCAACTTATTGGAAGTAATACATTTTGATGTATGCAGTCCAATGATTTGAGTAGATGCTGAGTGTATTTACTTGATGAAACACAAGTCTGAATTATTGAAATGTTCAAGTAATTTCAGAGTGAAGTTGAAGATCATCGTGACAAGAGGATAAAATGTCTGTGATATGATCATAGAGATGAGTATCTGAGTTACGAGTTTGGCACACAATTGAGACATTGTGGAAAGTGTTTCACAATTAATACCGCCTGGAACACCATAGTGTGATGGTGTGTCCGAACATCATAACTGCACCCTATTGGATATGGTGCATACCATGATGTTTCTTATCAAATTACCACTATCGTTTATGGGTTAGGCATTAGAGACAACCGCATTCACTTTAAAAGGGGCACCACGCAATTCCGTTGAGACGGCACCGTTTATAGAAACCTAAGTTGTCGTTTCTTAAAAGTTTGGGGCTGCGATGCTTATGTGAAAAAGTTTCAGGTGATAAGCTCGAACCCAAAGCGGATAAATGCATCTTCATAGAATACCCAAAAACAGTTGGGTATACCTCCTATTTCAGATCTGGAAGCAAAAGTAATTGCTTCTAGAAACGAGTCCTTTCTCGAGGAAAAGTTTCTCTCGAAAGAATTGAGTGGGAGGATGGTGGAGACTTGATAAGGTTATTGAACCGTCGCTTCAACTAGTGTGTAGCAGGGCGCAGGAAGTTGTTCCTATGGCACCTACACCAATTGAAGTGGAAGCTTATGATAGTGATCATGAAACTTCGGATCAAGTCACTACCAAACCTCGTAGGACGACGAGGATGCGCACTACTTCAGAAGTAATGCGTGATCCTGTCTTGGAAGTCATGTTGCTAGACAACAATGAACCTACGAGCTATGGAGAAGCAATGGTGGGCCCATATTCCGACGAATGGCTCGAGGCCATGAAATCCGAGATAGAATCCATGTATCAGAACAAAGCATGGACTTTGGTGAGCTTGCCCCGATGATCGGCAAGCCATTGAGATAAATGGATCTTTAAGAAGAAGACGGACATGGACGGTAATGTTACCGTCTATGAAGCTCGACTTGTGGCAAAGAGTATTTTCACAAGTTCAAGGAGTTGACTACGATGAGTTTTTCTCATCCGTAGCGATGCTTAGGTCCGTCGGAATCATGTTAGCATTAGCTACATTTATGACATCTGGCAGATGGATGTCAAAGCAAGTTTCCTTACCAGTTTTCGTAAGGAAAGGTTGTATGTGATACAATCAGAAAGGTTTTGTCGATCCTAAGGATGCTAAAAGGTATGCTAGCTCCAGCGATCCTTCCATGGATTAGAGCAAGCATCTCGGAGTCAGAATATATGCTTTGATGGGGTGATCAAAGTTTTTGGGTTTATACAAAGTTTGTTAGAAACTTGTATTTACAATAAAGTGAGTGGGAGCGCTACAACATTTCTGATAAGTATATGTGAATGACATATTGTTGATCCGAAATGATGTAAAATTTCTGGAAAGCATAAAGGGTTGTTTGAAAGGAGTTTTTCAAAGGAAGACCTGGATAAAGCTGCTTACATATTGGGCATCAATATCCATAGAGATAGATCAAGACGCCTGATGATACTTTCAAAAGACAGCACACCTTGACATGATTTTGAAAGAGTTCAAAATAGATCAGCAAAGAAGGAGTTCTTGGCTGTGTTACAAGGTGTGAGTATTGAGTGAGACTCAAGACCTGACCACAGCAGAAGATAGAGAAAGGACGAAGGTCGTCCCCTATGCTTTAGACGTAGGCTCTATAGTATGCTATGCTGTGTACCGCACATGTAGTGTGCCTTGCCATGAGTTGGTCAAGGGGGTACAATGGTGATCCGGAAAGGATCTCATGACAGCGGTCGAACTTATCCTTAGTACCTAGTGGATTAAGGAATTTTTCTCGATTATGGAGGTGGAAAGGAGTTCGTCGTAAAGGGTTACGTCGATGCGAACTTTGACACTAATCCGGATAACTCTGAGTAGTAAACCGGATTCGTATAGTAGAGCAATTATTTGAAATGGCTCCAAATAGCGCGTGGTAGCATCCACAAGATGACATAGATATTCGTAAAGCACACGGTTCTGAAAGGTTCAGACCCGTTGACTAATAACCTCTCTCACAAGCATAACATGACCAAACCAGAACACATTGAGTGATAATCACATAATGATGTGAACTAGATTGATGACTCTAGTAAACTCTTTAGATGTTGGTCACATGGTGATGTGACCAGTGAGTGTTAATCACATGGTGATGTGAACTAGATTATTGACTCTAGTGCAAGTGGGAGACTGTTGGAAATATGCCCTAGAGGCAATAATAAATGGTTATTATTATATTTCTTTGTTCATGGTAATTGTCTATTATTCATGCTATAATTGTATTGTCCGGAAATCGTAATACATGTGTGAATACATAGACCACAACCTGTCCCTAGTAAGCCTCTAGTTGACTAGCTCGTTGATCAACAGATAGTCATGGTTTCCTGACTATGGACATTGGATGTCATTGATAACGGGATCACATCATTAGGAGAATGATGTGATGGACAAGACCCAACTTAAGTATAGCATAAAAGATCGTGTAGTTTCGTTTGCTAGAGCTTTTCCAATGTCAAGTATCTTTTCCTTAGACCATGAGATCGTGCAACTCCCGGATACCGTAGGAGTGCTTTGGGTGTGCCAAACGTCATAACGTAACTGGGTGACTATAAAGGTGCATTACGGGTATCTCCGAAAGTGTCTGTTGGGTTGGCACGGATCGAGACTGGGATTTGTCACTCCGTGTAAACGGAGAGGTATCTCTGGGCCCACTCGGTAATGCATCATCATAATGAGCTCAATGTGACTAAGGCGTTAGTCACGGGGATCATGCATTGCGGTACGAGTAAAGAGACTTGCCGGTAACGAGATTGAACTAGGTATTGGGATACCGACGATCGAATCTCGGGCAAGTAACATACCGATTGACAAAGGGAATTGCATACGGATTGATTGAATCCTCGACACCGTGGTTCATACGATGAGATCATCGTGGAGCATGTGGGAGCCAACATGGGTATCCAGATCCCGCTGTTGGTTATTGACCGGAGAGGCGTCTCGGTCATGTCTGCATGTCTCCCGAACCCGTAGGGTCTACACACTTAAGGTCCGGTGACGCTAGGGTTGTAGAGATATATGTATGCGGAAACCCGAAAGTTATTCGGAGTCCCGGATGAGATCCCGGACGTCACGAGAGGTTCCGGAATGGTCCGGAGGTAAAGATTTATATATGGGAAGTCTTATTTTGGTCGCCGGAAAAGTTTCGCGCTTTATCGGTATTGTACCGGGAATGCCGAAAGGGGTCCGGGGGTCCACCAAGGGGGTCCACCAGCCCCGGGGGGCCACATGGGTTGTAAGGGGTGCGCCTTGGCCTATATGGGCCAAGGGCACCAGCCCCAAGAGGCCCATGCGCAAGAGATAAGAAAAAGGGGAGAGTCCTAAAGGGGGAAGGCACCTCCGAGGTGCCTTGGGGGGGAAGGACTCCCCCCTGGCCGCACCCTTCCTTGGAGGAAGGGGCAAGGCTGCGCCCCCCTCTCCCTTGGCCCTATATATAGTGGGGGGAAGGGAGGGCAGCAAGTTCTAAGCCTTGGGCGCCTCCCTCCTCCCCTGCAACACCTCTCTCTCTCTCGCAGAAGCTTGCGAAGCCCTGCCGGAGACCCGCTACATCCACCACCAAGCCGTCGTGCTGTTGGATCTCCATCAACCTCTCCTCCCCCCTTGCTGGATCAAGAAGGAGGAGACGTCGCTGCACCGTACGTGTGTTGAACGCGGAGGTGCCGTACGTTCGGCACTCGGTCATCGGTGATTTGGATCACGGCGAGTACGACTCCGTCATCCACGTTCATTGGAACGCTTCCGCTCGCGATCTACAAGGGTATGTAGATGCACTCCCTCCCCCTCGTTGCTAGTAGACTCCATAGATGCATCTTGGTGAGCGTAGAAAAATTTTAAAATTATGCTACGATTCCCAACACTAATAACTATGGACCCGAAGGTCTGTGGTAAAGTACTCACAACTCATCGGAGGGGCTATGGTGTTGATGTAGAAGCTCTCCGTGATCGACTCCCCCTCCGGCGGAGCGCCGGCGAGGGCTCCAAGATAGGTTCTCGCGGATACAGAAGGTTACGGCGGTGGAAATTGTGTTTCGGTGGCTCCCTGGATGTTTTCGGGGTACGTAGGTATATATAGGAGGAAGAAGTACGTCGGTGGCCGCCCGAGGGGCCCACGAGACAGGGGGCGTGCCCTATACCGGGGGGGGGGGTGCCCTACCCTCTCGTGGCCGCCTCGGCTGCTTCTTGCCTTGCACTCCAAGTCCTCTGGATCACGTTCGTTTCAAAAATCACGCTCCCGAAGGTTTCATTCCGTTTGGACTCCGTTTGATATTCCTTTCCTTGGAAATACTGAAATAGGCAAAAAAACAGCAATACGGGCTGGGCCTCCGGTTAGTAGGTTAGTCCCAAAAATGATATAAATGTGTAAAATAAAGCCCATAAACATTCAAAAGGGGTAATATAATAGCATAGAACAATCAAAAATTATAGATACGTTGGAGACGTATCACTTACCAAACTTTTGATCAAAATATAAGTTAAATCACTGGTAGAATTTGATGAACATTTATTTACACAATCGCATATTGTGGGCAGGTAAATCACTCCTGATCAAAATATAAGGTAAATCACGGGCAGAATTTGATGAACATATATGTACACAATCACATATATACACACTTTCAGAAAAATGCAAATAATATTTGAAACGTGAAAAACTTTTAAAATTCAGAAATATTATTTGAATTTGTGAAAATTTTAAAAACGGGAACACGTGTTGAAAATTGATTTTAGAAAATGTGTATTTTTATACGCGAACATTATTTCACTAAAACAGGAATATTTTACGAATTTGGACCTTTTTTTAAAATTCCATTATATTTTTAGAATCTTGAACAATTTTGAAAAAAATAAAAAGTTGAAAATATTAAAAACGTTTATCAAGTTCGAATATTTTTGAAATTGCAACAAAATTTTGGAATTCCGAACATTGTCCAACATTTGTTTTTTTTTAATTCTGTACTTTTTTTAGAATTTCGAATTTACAGAATAAATTGTGAAATAAAAATAAACTTGGAAAGGAAAAAAGAGATGGGGAAGTGAGAATAAAAATATAAGTAAAACACTGAAAAAAGTAAAATTTGCCAGCCCATTATTGGTTGTCATGTGCGAAGCTCTGACTATTCGTTGCCCAGAGCGGAAAATAGAATTTCGCAGAAGCGTGGGAAGAAAAATAAGTAGGCTGGCTTCACTGGGCACAACGCGTGACCCACGTACGTAATTCTGAAGAAACCTTTTTTTTCTAGCAGACAAACGCATAACAATTTAAAATCATCTCGGATAGAAAAAAATCGGCAGTGAACGGCTGTAAAAATTGACGAATCACAGCTTGCTTTATTAGTAAAGTATAGATATAGATTTATGAATAATTAATAAAATGATTGCATGCATTGCCTAGATGCAGAAGACGGGGTCATCCTCCATTAAAAAAATTAGACGTGACGTGCTAGAATATTATGGGCAGGTAAATCACAAACTAACGTACTAGAATATTTATATCTCGTTGCAACGCACGGGCATTGTTCTAGTTACTTTGTAAGGTACTCGCACGTATGCCCGTGCGTTGTAAGAGGAGAAAAAACATTATGCATTTAAAGTTAGTAAGAATTATATGTGCAAACAAAACCTAGTATGCACGCGAAAAAGGAACATTTAGCTTCTTGGTTTCGCCGTGTCTGAAGTAATCAATCTGCTATTTTTACCATTCATTGATCGTGGGCATCTAATAGTTTGTTCCGTCATCGTACGTTAAAAAAGGCAATGAATTATTCAATCTACTTCCCTTTCAATCAAGGGGATTTTAAGGTATAAAGTTTCTGAATGTTGTAGGAAAAATTATCCATTTATTAAATCCTGAACAGTTTATTGAAAAGTATACACACTTTCAAAAAAACGCAAATAATATTTGAAATGTGAACAACTTTTAAAATTCAGAAATATTAGTTAAATTTGTGAACATTTTAAAAACGGGAACAGGTGTTGAAAATTGATTTTAGAAAATGTGTATTTTTATACGCGAGCATTATTTTGAATTCTCAAAATTTCCCTAAAACAAGAATATTTTTCGAATTGTGACTTTTTTTTAAATTCCATTGTCTTTTTAGAAATCTTGAACAATTTTGAAAAACAATAAAAAATTGAAAAACAATATAGAAACGTTTTCAAGTGCGAGTATTTTGAAAATAGCAACAAAATTTTGGAATTCTGAACATTTTCTAACATTTGTTTGTTTTTGAAATTCTGTACTTTTTTTAGAATTTTGAATTTACAGAGTAAATTGTAAAAGGAAAATAAACTTGGAAGAGAAAAAAGAGATAGGGAAATAAGAATAAAAATAGTAGTAAAACAGAGAAAAAGGTAAAGTTCGTCAGCCCATTATTGGTTATCGTGTGCGAAGCTATGACTATGCGTTGTTCAGTGCGGAAAATAGAATTTCACAGATGCGTGGGAAGAAAAATAAGTAGGCTGGCTTCACTGGGCACAACGCATGACCCACGTACGTAATTCTGGAGAAACCTTTTTTTTAGCAGACAAACGCATAACAATTTAGTATCATCTCGCATAGAAAAAAATTGGCAGTGAACGGATGTATAAATTGACGAATCACAACTTGCTTTATTAGTAAAGTATAGATATAGATTTATGAATAATTATAAAATGGTTGCATGCATTGTTTAGATGCAGAGGACGGGGGTCATCCTCCATTAAAAAAAATTAGACGTGACGTGCATTGCTAACAGCCAGGTTCTGTGTCAAAAACGCTCTCAATGAAGAACCAGTGTACTTGTAACCAACATGTCGTAGAAACGGTGATTTAAAAAAAAAGAATTATGAAAACCGGTGGTTATGTGATATAGTTGGCCCAAATGTGGTGATATTTTGTTTTAATTTACTGCCGAGAATCATATCGATTTTTCTCATCCCGTTGGACATCTTCTTGGGTTCCTCTCACCCCAAATCTCTCTCCCCTCTTTCCAGCCGCTGCCTCCTCTTCCAAGAAAAGTTAGGGTTCGTGCCTCTCGCCGGCTCCGCTGCAGGTCCGTCTTGTCTCCGGTGGCCCTAGGGCCATGGGGCGCGGTGGATCCTGGCAAGGGCCGGCGGGAGGGCTCCGTTGTTAGTCGTTCCTTCAAGATTTGTTAGGGTTTGTGTCCTACTCAGGAAGACGAGACGGCGGTGGCTCCCTGAAGATGGAATAAAGGTCTCCCCGCCTAGTCCATGTTCTGGTGGTGCGTCTAGCATCGTTGGTGGGCGTGTGGAGGTGTGTCTCCGGCGGATCTATCCTCGGTGGATTTGCTCGGATCTGGTTGTGGTTTGTCTATGTTCCTGTGTCTTCAGGTTGGATCCTTTTGATCTACGTTATTCTTCATCAGCGACGGTTGTTGTTCTGGTGCGCTGGTCCTACGGGGCCTTAGCACGACGACTTCCCGACTGTCTACTACAACAAGTTGTGCCCAACTCCGGCGAGGGAGGGGTGACGACGACGGCGTGCCTTCGGCTCGCTTCAGTGATTGTAGTCGTCGCTAGGTGGTCTACGGATCTGAATGTAATTTTTATTATTTATAGTGTTCGTTGTACTGTCATGATAGAAGATAAATAGATTGAAAGTTTTCTCGTAAAAAAAACAAATCTCTCTCCCCTTTTGCTGAGTACATAACCACCGGTACTCTGGAGAGGACGAGGTGGCATCGACGGCGGCCATCTGAGCGCCATCGGATGGCAGAGTATAGAGGCAGGGGACGTCGTTGCGCAAAAGCGAAGCAAAGCAAAGCGCAAAAGCGAGCCAAAGCATTTGCTTTCCATTTTCCTCCGCACAAGCAAAGCTAAGCAAATCAAAGCATCCTCGCCGGAGTGCGATTTCTTTCGCACTCCGGGGAGCTAGCTTCTTTCTCACATTCATTCTCCTTTGCCTTCACCTGGACTGTTGCCGATTGACCCACCCACCGCCGGCGGCGGCGACGACTGTAGACAGTCGATCGCTGGCCGGGTGTATTGACACCCAAAACTCGTCAATACAACCTCTACGGGATATATTATATGTTTACCTTGTCCTGCTACTGCTTTACAGGAAAATATATGAAGTTTTGCGCTTGCTTCTTTTTCGAAAAGGGGCGCTTTATTATTTAAAAGGTTTAAACATTACACCTGGTCTTTGCATAATTAATATGTTGCACTTGCTCATGGCAGAGATGAATACATTTCAGTTTAATTTGGCCATCTTCTGGTTTTTGCTTTCATGTGTTTCTATCAAGGAAAAAATAGCGCGCTACTGCAAAATAGCGCCGGCCTCAGAATACACTATTAGCGTGTCATATCGTGTTATAGCGTGTTATTAACGAGACATTTTATATTATTTTATTTAGCGAGCTAATTCTTCATAGGGTGTTATATTTTTCCAGTGGTTTCTATTCAAATGCACCTTTAGATGCCACTTGAGCTAGGACTGTATTTATTGGAATGAGAGTACGGGGTGTCAGAGAGTTTTAACACTGCACGATTACAACGAATGATCATACAAGGAATATAATTGCAACAACACAGTGCACTATATAGTTCCGACACGAACACAACACAGTGCATTCATTAACCTCTCAGCAAATATTTTCCCCGCAAAAAAAAAAAATCTGCCTTCATCTTGGTTATATCTAGCGTGGATCAGTACTTAAAGAGATGTGCTGCTTTTCCAGCACGCAAGCAAAGCTAAGCATCTGCTCCGGTGATCTTTTCGTTCCTTTCGCACTCCGTGGAACTATTCCTTCGCGCATTCATTCATTCTCCTCCTCCTCCTCCCTCACCTGGACTGCTGTCGACTGAGACCGGAGCACCACCACCGGAGAGAGATGGGTTCCCTGCTGATGCCGCTTCTGGGCAGCGTCGCCGCCAAGGCCGGCGACGCCCTCGTGGCCGAGCTGCTGCGGGCGTGGGGGCTGGACAAGTCCCGCCGGAAGCTGGAGCACCACCTCGCGGCCGTCCACTACATCCTGCTGGACGCCGAGGCCAAGAGCCGCACCAACCCCTCGGTCCGCCGATGGACCAAGGACCTTAAGACCGCCGCCTACCAAGCCGACACGTCCTTGACGACTTCCGCTACGAGGCGCTGCGCCGCCGTGCCGCCAAGATGCGACGCTGCTACACGGCACACATGGCACGTACATCGTCGATCGTCCCACATTCTCTTCCATGAGTTCACCACCCCACCCCACCCCACCATGGCTAGCTCTGTTTTCATTTTGTAGCTAGGGAAATGCAAGCATTTTAATTTTAGTTTATTTGTTTTCATTGCAGGTGTTAAGCTACTTCACCGCCCATAGCCCGGTTGTTTTCCGTCTTCACACGAGCTGGAAGTTGAAGGACGTCCTTGAGACCATTGATGAACTGGTTGTGGAGACGAACAATTTCCACTTCCTACAACATACCGAAGCACCAAGCATTGATCATCCACAAACATACTCTCATGTTGATGAATCAGACATTGTGGGCAGACAAGCGGAGAAGGAACAAGTGGTGAAGATATTGCTCGACCACTCTCACAACAATAATGACAGTAATAATGTCATGGTGCTCCCCATAGTTGGTATGGGGGGAATTGGTAAGACTACCCTTGCCCAACTTGTGCACAATGATCAGAGGGTGAAGCATCATTTTGAGTTGGTCATATGGACATGTGTCTCTGACAAGTTTATCGTCGAAGAAATTATTCGATCTGTAATACAAGTGGCCACATTGAACAAGTGTGAATTGACTGACAAGGAGGCACTGCAGAAGAAACTTGGTGAAGTGTTGGGCAAGAAAAGGTACCTCCTAGTGTTGGATGATGTTTGGAATGAAGATAGACAAAAGTGGGATGATATGAGATCTTTTCTATGCTCACATGCCGGCTCACGCAGTGCTATAATTGTGACAAGCCGTAGCAATCAAGTTGCTTCTATCATGGGCACACTTCCTCCGCATCAGATATCACTTCTAGATGAAGATCAATCATGGGAGATTTTTAAAAGAAAAGCATTTGGAATGGAAGTGGAAAAGAAAGAGGAATTGATTTCAGTCGCAAAGAGTATTGTTCATAAGTGTAAGGGATTGCCTCTTGCTATCAAGACCATAGCAGCTTTACTTCGCTCGAAACATCACAGTCAGTGGTTTTCTGTTCTCCATAGTGATGTCTGGAAAGATGACATCCTCACAGATACTGGTATTATACCTGCACTGAAGCTGAGTTATGATCACTTGTCATCCGAAGCAAAACTATGCTTCTCCTTTTGTGCTATTTTCCCCAAGGATAGCCCGATGGATAAAGACACGCTAATCCAATTATGGATGGCAAATGACTTTATTGCATCAGAAACAAGAGGCCAACAAATTTTTGATGTGCTAGTTTGGAGATGTTTTCTCCAAGATGTGGAGATAAAAGAGGATGCCTACATCCATCATTCAACTACTTGCAAGACGCATGATCTCATGCATGATCTTGCTGAGTCCGCGGAAATGATTGCTCCATTCAGCAAGAATCTTCATCACGTCAAGAAATTATGCAAGGATCTACATATACCAGTTTATTACATCATGAGGTCCAACATTTGTCACTTGGTTATGTCTTTAACAGTACTATTGCAGCCATGAAAGAAATTTTAGCTCCCCGAGCCCGCACAATATTAGTCCAAAGGGAGACTTCTCTGGATAGTGGAAAGTCTTTGGGTATGGCCATATCAAAATTCATATCCTTACGAGTATTGAAGACATACTCAATCAATACACATATGACAAACATGAAGCATCTTCGCTATCTAGATTGTTCTTATTCTGATATATTTGCACTGCCTGAAGCAACTGCCATGCTGTATAGCCCGCAAACATTGAAGCTCATTGATTGTCAAAACCTGAAGAAATTACCAGAAGGCATAAGATATATGAGCAGTCTTCGACACCTCTTCCTCTCTGGGTGTGATAGTTTGAAGCGCATGCCACAAGGTATGGGTCAGATGAATTCTCTACTGACATTGACAAATTATGTCATTGATAGTGATGTCGGTCATGGAATTGATCAACTCAAAGATTTGAATCTAGGTGGTGATCTTTCTTTGACAGAGCTGAGAAAAGTGCGTAGTGCAGAAAATGCTAAACAAGGCAATATGTCCGCCAATCATAACTTGAAACGATTGTCACTCGATTGGTATGGAAATTATATCACAGGATATGAAGATGAAGTAGATACTAATGCAGAAGGAATATTGGAGGCCCTTCGTCCTCACAAAAGACTTGAAGTTTTAAAGTTGTCTAATTATATTGGTGCTAAATTTTCATCATGGATGCACAACTCAGCACTGTTAGAACATCTTACTGAGCTTTCTCTGACTGGATGCAAGAACTGCAAGGATCTTCCACCATTATGGCAGCTGCCCTCTCTCGGATACTTGAGTTTGAATGATTTTTGTAGCTTGACAAGTATATGTGTTTGTAATGATGACACAGACAATGGGGAATCTTGTATTTACCCACCACCCTTCTTTCCTAAACTAGAGACCATGATACTTCTCAACATGCCGAAGCTAAGGAGATGGCACCAAGAGGTGGCAGGACAAGTAGTGGTTGTATCATTCCCTCAACTCAAGCAGCTAAATATTTCAGAATGCCCAATGCTAGGAAGCATGCCCGAGAGGCTCCCGTTGCTTGAAGATCTACTGGTGAAGGGCGCAAGGTATATTCCCCTTTACCATCTGATGAATCTATCTGTGCAATCTGATCTTGAGTGCAAAGGCGACATTTCTATGGAACCTGGAGTTCGTTGGCTGCTTGTGAACCTTCATTTCTCGAGGCTTGGAGACTCTTACGTGAGGCTGAAACTCAATGGTTTGATGGAAAATGTTGAGCTCTTTCAACGAGGGCTGAACAGAATACCTTGTAGATCTATTAAGGAATTGGATATAGTAGATTGCAACTGCCTTTTCTCATCTGAACCATTCCAAAGCCAACGGAATGTATGGGACCGTTTTTGTTTTGTTGAAAAGATGTGGATTTTTCACAACAAGAATCTAGTACAATGGCCACTGGTAGAATTCAGAAACTTGAATCATCTTCGAGGTCTACATTTGTTTGACTGTTCAAACTTAACTGGTTCACTACCATCAACATTATCTGAAGATGAAAGTGTCATGCCTCCCCGACTCCAGCATCTTGAAATTGCCTTATGTAATAATTTGGTGGAGATACCAAAGTTAGCTGCATCTCTTGAAAGTTTGTTGATCTATTCTTGTCCCAAGTTGGTGTCCATGCCAACAATTCTTGGGAACAACAAAAAATTGAGAGAACTCAAGGTGTTTGAGTGTGACACTTTGATGACATTTCCAGATGGAATGTATGGAGTCACTGCGCTCAAAAAATTGTGGATGGTGGCGTGCCCAGGGGTAGAGACTTTACCGGAGGGACTCCTGCAACAGCTCCCAGTCCTGTTGGAACTACGCATCAAAGACTGCCCCAATTTGGAGGGAGTCTTCTCAAGAGGGGGCGCTTACTGGAATTTGGTTGAAGCAATTCCACGAAGAGATGTTGTCCCTTACCCGAGACCCATGGATTGGTAATGATGATACAGACAATGGGGAATCCTGTATTTCTCCATCACCATTCTTTACTAAATTGGAAACGATGATGCTCAAGGGTAGGGATACTACCGGATGTGCAAGCGGTGAAACGTCTTGCCCTGTTGGGGGCGACGTGTTCATGTTATATAGTAGGGGAGCCAAACCCTAGATGGCTTTACATGCATGCGGTTACAGGAGATAAGAGAGAATCAAGATACAACTTGAGGGAGAAGAAAAACGAGAGGAGATATATCTCATACAAACTACCTCCTAGCCATATCTCTATATCCCAACTATATACTGCACATGTGATGTTTAACACTCCCCCTTAATCACAACTTCATCAAGTTGAGATTATGTTTAAACTCTTCAAAGCTTCTGATAGGTAGGGCTTTGGTAAACCCATCTGCAACTTGATCTCTGGAATGAATGAACGAATATCAAGTTGTTTCCGTGCAACTCTTTCTCTGACAAAGTGAAAGTCTATCTCTATGTGCTTTGTTCTGGCATGAAAAACTAGATTTGCAGACAAGTAGGTAGCACCAAGATTATCACACAATAAGCATGGATCTTGAGAACTTTGTATACCAAGTTCTTTTAGCATTGATTGAACCCATATGATTTCAGCCGTGGCATTGGCCAATGCCTTGTACTCTACCTCTGTGCTAGACCGAGACACGGTGGCCTGTTTCCTTGCACACCATGAAATCAAGTTAGGTCCAAAGAATATTGCAAATCCACCAGTGGAGCGCCTGTCATCCAAACAACCTGCCCAGTCAGAATCAGAGAAAGCACTGACAAGAGTTGAGGATGATTTGCTGAAATTGAGTCCAACATTCAAAGTGTGTTTGATATATCTGACAATGCGTTTTGCAGCAGTCCAATGCACATTAGTAGGAGCATGCAGAAATTGACACACCTTGTTGACAGCAAAGGAAATATCAGGCCTTGTTAGGGTCAAGTACTGTAGTGCACCTACTAAACTCCTGTATTTTGTACGGTCCTCTTGATTCAAGAGTTGCCCTTTTGTGAGAGATAGTTTTTCTGAGCTGGATAAAGGAGTAAAGAATGGTTTACAACCTTGCAGACCTGCCTTTTTTACCAAGTCAGTTGCATATTTCTCTTGAGAGAGATGAAGCCCATCCTTGTGTTTCTTCACTTCAATCCCAAGGAAAAAATGCAAATCTCCAAGATCCTTGAGAGCAAACTCTGCACTTAAATCCTTCAACAATGATGCAATGGCCTCACTAGATGAACTTGTAACAATAATATCATCAACATATATGAGAACAAATATGCATGTATTGAGTTTATTGTAGATGAACAGTGAGGTATCTGACTTGGAAGGAACAAAACCAAGTGATTGCATCTCGTGACTAAGACGGGAGTTCCATGCTCGTGGGGCTTGCTTCAAGCCATAAAGTGCTTTATCAAGTTTGCAAACAAATGAAGGATTAGATTTGCTCTCAAACTCAGGAGGCTGTTTCATGTACACCTCTTCTTCCAGAACACCATGGAGAAACGCGTTCTGTACATCTAGCTGTCTGAGACTCCATCCCCTAGACACAACAATAGAGAGAACAAGTCGAATAGTGGCAGCTTTCACAACAGGATCGAAGGTATCCTCATAATCAATACCATATCTCTGTTTAAATCCTTTTGCAACAAGCCTAGCTTTATATCTATCAACAGTTCCATCAGATTTCCTCTTAACTCTGAACACCCACTTGCAATCTATGAGATTTTTACCTTGCCGTGGGGAACCAGATGCCATGTTTTATTTTTCTTCAGTGCCACATATTCTTCCATCATTGCTTTTCTCCACCTTTCATCTCCAAGTGCCTCATCCAGAGTTCTTGGCTCAGCTTGTTCATCTGTAGAGCAAACTAGGCCATATTTACTTATATGTTTATAATTAAGAGGTTGAGTTACACCTTTTTGCAACCGTGTGAGCCGCCGAGATTGCGCCACAGAATCAGCCGGTGCAAAGGATCCGGAGCCATGCACAGGAGTTCCTGGTGTAGGCGATCCCGAGGAGGATCCGCTCGGTGCCCGCGCCGGATCTTCTGTGTCTCCAGCATGCAGTGGGGAGGTTGGATCTGCCGCAGAGGATCCCGGGTGGCCTGCCGGCTCATCATGGGCGCCTGATTGCGTGGGGCCACGCGGATCAGCCCCGAAGCCCGCGCCCACCTGGCTGGATGGGTCAGTGCTGGACCCCACGTCGGTCGGCTGCACCTGGGCGCGCCGCTTGTAACAGCGCGGTTCGCCGTGAAACCGCGGACCGCCTGAGCCACCAGGGTGTCGCCACGTGGAGGTGGGCGATTGGAGCGGAACCGGCGCGGGGCTGCCGCCACCCGAGGGCTGGCGCGTGGCGTGCGCGGAGCCGCGGAAACCCGCGCGGGAGGCAGGTTCTGCTGCGGTCGGCTCTGGCGCACCTGCCAGCGCTGATCCCGGCGCAGATCCTCTGCCCTACTGCTGATTCGGCGGCGATCCCGAGGAGGATCTTCTCCCCAAAGCTGCACACAGCAAATATGGCACTTGAGAACCAATTTCTTCATCATTTTTCTCACTGTTTGTTCCCGCAACATCACCAGAGGACTCATGTGCACCATTAGGAGGGTTAGTCAGCATTGAATCATCACAAGTATTTCCCCCGTGATCAAGGCCGAGTAGGTGAGATGGCAGGAGAAGAATTTCCTTGCGAAGTAGTGCACCGGCGTTGGGATGAAGATCAGCAAAGGGAAACTTTGTTTCATCAAAAACAACATCACGGGATATATAAACACGCCTTGTGGACACATCTAGGCATTTGACACCTTTGTGTTGAGCGCTATACCCAAGAAACACACATTGTTTTGAGCGAAACATAAGTTTGCGTTGGTTATATGGGCGAAGATTCGGCCAACATGCACACCCAAAAACACGAAGGGACGTGTAGTCAGGTTTGGTGTGGAGTAGCCTTTCTACTGAAGTTTCATTATTGATAACACGACTACGGAGCATGTTAATGATGTGAACAGCTGTGAGAAAAGCTTCATCCAAGAATTTTAGAGGCATGGAGGCGCCAGCTAAAAGAGCTAAGCCGACCTCAACAATGTGCCTGTGCTTGCGTTCGGCAGAACCGTTTTGTTGGTGAGCATGGGGGCATGACACATGGTGAGAGATGCCGAGAGTTTGAAAGAAAGAATTTAATTTCTCATACTCTTCGCCCCAGTCTGATTGGACAGCAAGTATCTTGCAGTCAAACTGGCGTTCAACGAGTGCTTGGAAGTTTTTAAAGACTTGAAAAACATCGGATCTTTTCTTGAGAAGATAAATCCAGGAGAATTTACTATAGTCATCTATGAAGCTAACATAGTACATATGTCTACCAACTGAGTTGGGGGCAGGACCCCACACATCTGAAAAAAATTAATTGCAACGGTTTTGTAGAAACACTAGTAGAAATAGGATAGGGTAGCTGATGACTTTTAGCTCGTTGACAAGAATCACAAACAGTTTCAATATTGTGCTCACCAACAAACGGGAGTTTATTCTTTCTAAGCAATTTTTCAACTAAAGAAAAAGAAGCATGTCCTAAACGATCATGCCATCGTGTGGATGAAAGGTTGATAGCACCACAAGCTTGTTTATTCAGTCTCCTAAGCTCCGGAATCAACGGATAGAGTCCACGAACACATCTACCTCGATAGAGAATGCTCTTCGTCGCCTGATCCTTGATCAAAAAGAAATAAGGGTGAAATTCAAGGAAGACATGATTATCAAGGGCAATTCTATGGACAGAAAGGAGACTCTTATCGGCATTTGGAACATGCAAAATTTTCCTAAGATGAATTTTACGAGAAGGGGTACTAAAACGTGAATGACCAATGTGACGGATCTCCATACCTTCACCACTAGCTGTGTGGATTTGGTCCTTGCCGCGGTATTTCTCCTTCATGGTCACCTTCTCGAGCTCGTTGGTGATGTGGTTGGTGGCGCCGCTGTCGACGTACCAGTTGGTGTCGATTCCGCCGCCACCTTGTCATCTTCTTGAGAGGAGTCATCGTCCTCTTCATAGCGGTACCAGCAATCTTTTGTTGCGCGCCCCAACTTGCCGCATATCTGGCAGCGAGGAGCATCAGGTCGTGCACGAGGATTGCCGCCACCACGGCGAGTTCTGTTGTTGGAGGGAGCACGCCCGCCATTGCGGGAGTTGGAGCCGCCGCCGTTTCTGCCTCCACTTGACCTCCCCCTGCCCCGGGAGAAGCCGCCGCGCCGAGAGGAGCCGCCACGACCGCGAGAGGCCGAGTTCGCGGAGGACTTGAAGCCGCCGCCACTGGACCCGTGGAAGTGCACCATCCGCTGATCAAAGTTGGAGAGCATGGCGAACAGCTCGTCGAGGGTGACGGGGGTTACGCGAGCGTCCAGAGCAGAGATCAGAGGCTGGTAGTCAGCATCGAGCCCGTGGATGATGTAGGAGATAAGCTCATCGTCGAGGATCGCCTTGCCCGCCGCGGCCAGCTCGTTGGCGTAGCCACACATGGTGGCGAAGTAGGAGGCGACGGAGAGGTTGCCCTTATGCGCATTGATGAGCGAAGTGCGGATGTTGTTGATGCGACTCGCCGATTGCGACGAGTACATGCCGGCGAGCGTTGTCCAGAGCGCGCCCGCAGTGGTGACCGTGGTCACCGTGAGGAGCACCTCCTTTGTGAGGTTGCCCAGCAGGTAGCCAAGGACCTGCTGGTCCTCCCTGACCCAGATTGGGTGGAGAGGGTTGGGCGTTAAAGTCTCCTTGCCTTCCTTGGTGGTGACGAGGAGCTTTGCCGGCTCTGGCTGGGTGCCGTCGACGTAGCCGAAGACCCCGGCGCCACGTAGTTGGGGTATGATCTGCGTGCGCCACAGCACGTAGTTCGTGCGAGATAGCTTCTCGGTGACCTGGCCATTGAGACTAGCCGGGAAGGAAGCGCCGGAGGAGGAAGACATGGTGGCTTCGGCACAGATGGTTTTGGTAGCTAGATGAGTTGAAGAAGAGGGGCTCTGATTACCATGTGCGAGCGGTGAAACGTCTTTCCCTGTTGGGGGCGACGTGTTCATGTTATATAGTAGGGGAGCCAAACCCTAGATGGCTTTACATGCGTGCGGTTACAGAAGATAAGAGAGAATTAAGATACAACTTGAGGGAGAAGAAAAACGAGAGGAGATATATCTCATACAAACTACCTCCTAGCCATATCTCTATATCCCAACTATATACCGCACATGTGATGTTTAACACCGGAGACTCTTGAAGCAGCTCCCAGCCCTCGAGAGACTGCGTTTTGTTCACTATCCCAACTTGAAGGGAGCCTTCTCAAGAGGAGGTTGAAGCAATTCCAAAGAGAATAGTTCACGGATCCCACGCACCGAATGCTTAGGTTGCCTTCAATTGTTATGTGTGCACGTCGTGGGGTTATCGGTTCCAATAAGGTATATGTGCCCTCTTTTCTTTACCTTGTTCTCTCACTCTTTTCAAAATTATACCTTGATCCCAAACTTTATAAGACAATTTTTTTATAGAAATGGGGGATGACCTTGCACAAAAGTTTGTAACCCAACTTCAGTTATTAAAATCATATACAGCTTCATCGATCTGTATTATCTATTTGGTGTCTTTGTACATGTCACAACTCAAAAGCACTTGTATCTATCTGAATAGTGTTCGTAATTTTTTTCCCAGGTATTTATTATCACGTCAAATGGATCACATCGGCTATGGGTTACTGCAGCTGTACATGCATTGCAGCAGTAAGGGAAAACCCTTTCTTGTACTAATACAGTTCAGTGAAGTTTATAGTTACTAGCAGGGGAGTACACATGCTATGCAAACCTTGCCTTACTATGATATATGGTAACTACATGTTTTTGATATATGGTACAAAAGCATCCATGTACCAGAAGATGCGATGAGTTAATGAGGAAGCTAAGCTGTATAGTTTCAGTGTATGAGACCACTCAAACTGAGATACTGCAGAGTACATAGACACCCCAGTCACTGCCCTTGTGTACAATATCAGTGAAGTTTATAGTTACTAGGGTCCCTGCAATTTCTGACCTTTTGAGCTGGCAGTATTAAGATTGAAATCACAGTTACTGCGGTCTTCACGCACTGAAACCTGTCAATAAATAAGTGTTCAACTAATGACTGTTACTGTGTGAGAGAACTCAGAATTCAGTGAGTGAAATGGATTTCCTTTAGCTCGCCAAAGGGCTGACAAGGTATGTTGCCACTGACATGTCTTGCAGAGTCGTCAATATTCTTTTAAGCTAAGAAATTTAGTTGGTGTTAGACTGTACGAGAGGCCTGCTGTAGCTGCTCCTCCTCACACGCGCGCAAAAGCAGAGCATGCCGCGGTCCGTAAAAAAACAGAGGAGTCTTGGCCGAAACAGGGGAGGCGAAGACGGTCCAATGTATATATAGCATAGTAGTTGTATAGTGCAGTGTATAATGCAAGTATACAAGGATGAAATTTATAAAACTCAGGATGGCCTTAGAGCATCTCCAGCCGCGCCCTAGAATGGCCTCCCCAGGCGATTTATTTGCGCCGGCGCCGAAAAAACGGCCCAGTCGCACCCCCAGGACGCCGGATTCCGCCGGCTCGGCCCGTTTTTGCGCCCGGCACTCGCAGGCCGAACACGGCGCACTGGGGGGCGCTCGGGAGCTCCGGCGTAAGGGAAAAGCGTTCCTGGGGCCACATTGACAGGCGAAAAGTCAAGCCACCCGCCCAGATTCGCCTCCTACCCCCGCGCTCGACCACCACCCTGCGCCACCCTGCCGATCACCGCGTCGACCACCGCCCGCCGCAGCTAGGTAGACCATCTCCCGCCGGGAAAAAAGAAGGGGTTTCGCCGAGGCAGCCTCTTCGCCGCCGCCCGGGCACCTTTTCCGACGTTCCGGCCGCGCAGGGTCTGTACACCGGCGGGCTTGCGCCCACCTCGCCCACAAGGTGTTCGGTGAATTGCCCGGCCCGGCAATGAATTCCGAAGATGAGGAGGCGCTCGCGGCGTTGCTGGATGAGGAAGCCAAAGCCGACGTACAGGAGCAGGAGCATCTCATGGTGCTCGCCGCCCTCGCCGGCCTGCTCGCGAGCAGTGAAAAGCCGCGGCGAGGTGGCTCGGCGCTTGGGCGGGTGAAAGCAAAGAACCGGCATCGTCTGGAAGGCTACTGCATGCTCTATTCTGACTACTTCGCCGACGCTCCATTGCACGGTGAGAAAACATTTCGGTACCGTTATTGGATGAGCCGAAAGCTTTTCCTCCGGATTGTGAATTACATCCGGGAGTTCGACAACTACTTCAAGTGCAAGAAGGATTGCACCAGCACACATGGATTCACCTCCATCCAGAAGTGCACGACAGCTATGAGGATGCTTGCATACGGAGCTCCCAGTGATTCACTCGACGACTATGGGCGCATGGCCGAGTCCACCACCATTGAGTGTTTCTACAAGTTCTGCAGGGCAGTGGTGGCAGTGTTTGGACAGCAGTACTTGCGAACTCCCAATGCGGAAGACACTGCTCGGATCCTAGCACCGAATGAAGCAAGAGAATTTCCTGGGATGCTTGGAAGCATTGACTGCATGCATTGGAAATGAAAGAACTGTCCATTTGCTTCGCAGGGGTTGTACAAAGGCGCCAAAGGCGGTTGCAGTGTGGTGCTTGAGGCAGTGGCCACACAGGACCTCTGGATTTGGCACTCTTTCTATGGGATGCCAGGAACTCACAATGACATCAACGTCCTGCAGTGCTCCTCAGTCTTTGCCAAGCTTGTTGAAGGTCATTCTCCTCCGGTGAACCTCGAGGTCAATGGACGACAGTACAACAAGGGGTACTATCTAGCTGATGGCATCTGATACGTCTCCAACATATCTATAATTTATGAAGCATTCATGCTATTTTATTATCTGTTTAATGCTTACGGGCTTTATTATACACTTTTATATTACTATTGGGACTAACCTATTAACCGGAGGCCCAACCCATATTGCTGTTTTATTGCCTGTTTCAGTATTTCGAAGAAAAGGAATATCAAACGGAGTCCAAACGGAATGAAACCTTCGGCAACGTGATTTTTTGGAAGAATATGATCCTGGAGACTTGGAGTTCACGTCAGAAGATCCTCGAGGCAGCCACGAGATAGGAGGGCGCCCCCCCTGTAGGGCGTGCCCCCTGTCTCGTGGGCCCCTCGAGCACCTCCCGACCGACTTCTTTCGCCTATATAAGCCTATGTACCCTAAAAACATCGAATATCAAGATAGATCGGGAGTTCCTCCGCCGCAAGCCTCTGTAGCCACCAAAAACCTCTCGGGAGCCCGTTCCGGCACCCTGCCGGAGGGGGGAACCCATCACCGGTGGCCATCTTCATCATCCCGGCGCTCTCCATGACGAGGAGGGAGTAGTTCACCCTCGGGGCTGAGGGTATGTACCAGTAGCTATGTATTTGATCTCTCTCTCTCTCTCTCTCTCTCTCTCTCTCTCGTATTCTCGACTTCACACGATCTTGATGTATCGCGAGCTTTGCTATTGTAGTTGGATCTTATGATGTTTCTCCCCCTCTACTCTCTTGTGATGAATTGAGTTTCCCTCTTGAAGTTATCTTATTGGATTGAGTCTTTATGATGAGAACACTTGATGTATGTCTTGCCGTGTTTATCTGTGGTGACAATGGGATATCACGTGCCACTTGATGTATGTTTTGGTGACCAACTTGCGGGTTCCGACCATGAACCTATGCATAGGGGTTGGCACACGTTTTCTTGACTCTCCGGTAGAAACTTTGAGGCACTCTTTGAAGTACTTTGTGTTGGTTGGATGAATCTGAGATTGTGTGATGCATATCGTATAATCATGCCCACGGATACTTGAGGTGACAATGGAGTATCTAGGTGACATTAGGGTTTTGGTTGATTTGTGTCATAAGGTGTTATTCTAGTACGAACTCTTGAATAGATCGATCCAAAAGAATAACTTTGAGGTGGTTTCGTACCCTACCATAATCTCTACGTTTGTTCTCTGCTATTAGTGGCTTTGGAGTGACTCTTTGTTGCATGTTGAGGGATTATTATATGATCTATCTATGTTATTATTGTTGAGAGAACTTGCACTAGTGAAAGTATGAACCCTATGCCTTGTTTCCTATCATTGCAATACCGTTTACGCTCACTTTTATCATTAGTTACCTTGCTGTTTCTATTATTTCAGATTACAAAAACCTTTATCTACCATCCATATTGCACTGGCATCACCATCTCTTCGCCGAACTAGTGCACCTATACAATCTACCATTGTATTGGGTGTGTTGGGGACACAAGAGGCTCATTGTTATTTGGTTGCAGAGTTGTTTGAGAGAGACCATGTTCATCCTACGCCTCCCACGGATTGATAAACCTTAGGTCATCCACTTGAGGGAAATTTGCTACTGTCCTACAAACCTGTGCACTTGTAGGCCCAACAACGTCTACAAGAAGAAGGTTGTGTAGTAGACGTCAAGCTCTTTTCTGGCGCCGTTGCCGGGGAGGCTAGGTAAGCGGCACTCACACCCCGTCAACTAAGCTCTTTTCTGGCGCCGTTGCCGGGGAGGTGAGTGCTTGAAGGTATATCTTTAGATCTTGCAATCGAATCTGTTTGTTTCTTGTTTTATCACTAGTTTAGTTTATAAAAGAAAACTACAAAAAAATGGAGTTAAGTTTGTCTCATACGCTTTATCTTTTTAATATCTTTCGTGAGAATGATGGAAAGGAAAATTGTGCTCAAGTGCTAGAAGAAGAATGCATTAAAATGCTTGGTACTAGATCTTTGTATGATGAGCATGATTGCAATGTTGTTAGTATGAATTCCTTGAATATCTATGAAGCTAATAATATGCAAAGCCACAAGCTTGGGGAAGCTATGTTTGATGATTATGATATTTTTTGTCCCCCAAGTTTGATGAGAATATTTATTATGATGAAAGCATGCCTCCTATTTATGATGATTATATTGATGAAAGTGGGTTTGGAAGAGTGTCAACTTTAGGAAGTAGTGATCCCACTATTTTGGAGGATGTTGAATCTTATTGTGATGAACATGAAAGCGGATTTGGAAGAGTGTCAACTTTATTTAGTGATGATTCCACTATTTCTGAAGAGGTTCCAATTGATTATGAGAACAAAGTTGCTATCTATGATGATTATTGTGATGACTTGTATGCTATTAGGAATAATGATAACCATGAAACTTGTCATCATGATTTTAGTTTTCAATTGGATTATGCCTCACATGATAGTTATTTTGTTGAGTTTGCTCCCACTACTATTGATGAGAAGAGTTTTGCTTATGTGGAGAGTAGTAAATTTTCTATGCTTGTAGATCATGAAAAGAATGCTTTAGGTGCTGGTTATATTGTTGAATTCATTCATGATGCTACTGAAAATTATTATGAGGGAGGAATATATGCTTGTAGGAATTGCAATAATATCAAGTTTCCTCTCTATGTGTTGAAAATTTTGAAGCTATGCTTGTTTTGCCTTCCTATGCTAGTTGATTATTGTTCCCATAAGTTGTTTGCTCACAAAATCCCTATGCATAGGAAGTGGGTTAGGCTTAAATGTGCTAGTCATATGCTTCATGATGCTCCCGTTATGTTTCAATTCTTATCTTTTATGTGAGCATCATTGTCATCATCATGCCTAGCTAGAAAGGCATTAAAGAAAAGCGCTTGTTGGGAGACAACCCAATATTTATCCTTACTGTTTTTGTGTGTCCACATGATTATGCTACTGTATTAATCATATTTTATAGCTTTTATTTCAATAAAGTGCCAATTAAGACCTTTAGGATAGCTTTTGGTGATAGTTGTGTTCATCCTGCTGAAAATCAGAAACTTTTGCACCCAGTAAATTAGTTTTGTTAATTCGCAGAAACGTGCTTCTGATCTGATTCTTTTTGCTCCGGATTTGTACACAAATTGCTTAGGAGTTCCTAATTTGGTAGGATTTTTTGAGTTCCAGAAGTATACATTTGATACAGATTACTACAGACTGTTCTGTTTTTGACAGATTCTGTTTTCTATGTGTTGTTTGCTTATTTTGATGAATCTATGAGTAGTATCGTAGGATACGAACCATAGATAAGTTGGAGTACAGTAGATATTACACCAATATGAATTTAGAATGAGTTCATTACAGTACCTAAGTGGTGGTTTTATTTTCTTATACTTGCGGAGCTTACGAGTTTTCTGTTGAGTTTTGTGTTGTGGAGTTTTCAAGTTTTGGGTAAAGATTCGATGGACTATGGAATAAGGAGTGGGGAGAGCCTGAGCTTGGGGATGCCCAAGGCACCCCAACGTAATATTCAAGGACAACCAAGAGCCTAAGCTTGGGGATGCCCCGGAAGGCATCCCCTCTTTCGTCTTCGTTCATCGGTAACTTTACTTGGAGCTATATTTTTATTCACCACATGATATGTGTTTTGCTTGGAGAGTCATTTTATTTTGTTAGTATTTGCTTTCTGTTACTTAGAATAATGTTTTGCATCTTTAGTTTCAATAAAAAAGTCAAGGATAGCCTTTGCCATGCTTATTTTGCTAGTATACATGTTTCTGTTTGAAAATAGAAAGTTTACCGCTGTTGCAAAAATTCCCTAGAAAGTCAGAGAATGGTATAATGTTGAAACTTTTTGAATATTGAGCTCTGAGAAATTTACTACAGTGAGAATTTTATTTCATAATTTTTGGAGTTAGGGAAGTATGATGATGCTTGCATTCTTTACAGACTGTACTGTTTTGGCAGATTGCTGTTATGTTTGCATTGTTTGCGTATGCTTGCTTGTTTAATGATTCTATTTGAGGATAGGAGTATTAAATATGCAGAGGCATTTAGTATGCAATGTGGAATAATAATTTTAGTGATTTGTTACAGTAGAAAATGATAAGGTTTTGCATTGGTTTATTCTAACCTATCTCACGAGTTCTTGTTGAGTTTGGTGTGGATGAAGCTTTTGATAAAAAGAGAAACCATGATATGAGAGGAATTAAGGAGACACAAAAGTTCAAGCTTGGGGATGCCCAAGGCACCCCAAGATAATATTCCAAGAAGTCTCAAGCATCTAAGCTTGGGGATGCCCCGGTAGGCATCCCACCTTTCTTCTTCAACAACTATCGGTTAGTATCGGTTGAGCCTAAGTTTTTGCTTCTTCACATGAGTTGTGCTATCCTTGCAATGTCATTTTATTTTGTTTTGCTTGCTGTTTGAATGCAATACCAAGATCTGAAATTCTTTAATGAGAGAGAGTCTTCGCATAGCTACTTAATTATTTAGCTACTCATTGATCTTCGCTTATATCTTTTTGGAGTAGTTTTTCATTTACTCGTGTGCTTCACTTATATCCTATGAGTAAATTGTTGAACGAGTTGATTGTCATAAATCTGAAATTATATATGTCTCATTTGCTTATCCCATGGGGAGTTATGACTTCACATCTGAGAAGTAGAGGTTGTAAATTTATTGAAGGTTAGCAAGCGTTGTATTGGTCATTTGAACAATTCATGAAAGAATATTGAAGGAAGAGAGATTTCATATATAAATACACTATCCTAGACATCTTTTATAATTGGGAGCACTCATTAAGTATGACATGCTAAAGAGTTGATGTTGGACAAGGAAGACAACGTAATGGTTTATGTTTTCTGACATCTCAGTTAAAGTATATTGTCATGGATCATTCAAAAATGTTGAGCTTGCCTTTCCCCCTCATGCTAGCCAAAATTCCTTGCACCAAGTAGAGATACTACTTGTGCTTCCAAATATCCTTAAACCCAGTTTTTCCATGAGAGTCCGCCATACCTACCTATGGATTGAGTAAGATCCTTCAAGTAAGTTGTCATCGGTGCAACCAATAAAAATTGCTCTCTAAATATGCATGACTTATTAGTGCGGAGAAAATAAGCTTTGTACGATCTTGTTATGGAAGCAATAAAAGCGACGGACTGCATAATAAAGGTCCATATACAAGGGGCAGTATAAAGTGACGTTCTTTCGCATTAAGATTTTGTGTATCAAACCCTAAAAGCGCATGACAACCTCTGCTTCCCTCTGCGAAGGGCCTATCTTTTACTTTATGTCTTTTACTTTTATGCAAGAGTCAAGGTGATCTTCACCTTTCCCTTTTTCATTTTATCCTTTGGCAAGCACTTTGTGTTGGGGTGATCCTGATATATATATCCAATTGGATGTAAGTTAGCATGAACTATTATTGTTGACATCACCCAAAGGTGAATACGTTGGGAGGCAACACTATGAGCCCCTATCTTTCTCAGTGTCCTATTGAAACTCCATAACCATTAGTATTGCGTGAGTGTTAGCAATTGTAGAAGACTATATGATAGTTGAGTACGTGGAGTTTGCTATTCCTGAAAATAAGGTGAATTGCAATTGTTTGATGACTGAGAATGAAGTTTGCTAGTTTTCAAGAAATTTTATGGTCTATGCTTTAACATGTGAATTGCTTGTTACTTTATCGTGAGAAGTTTTATGAGATACACTACTGTTATGACATATTATCATGCTAGAAAAGGTGATTGAAATTATCATTGATCAAACTTGTGCACCTTCTAGCATTCACACTTCATAAATTCTTTCTTTTATCATTTACCTACTCGAGGACGAGCAGGGATTAATCTTGGGGATGCTGATACGTCTCCAACGTATCTATAATTTATGAAGCATTCATGCTATTTTATTATCTGTTTTGAATGATTACGGGCTTTATTATACACTTTTATATTACTTTTGGGACTAACCTATTAACAGGAGGCCCAGCCCATATTGCTGTTTTATTGCCTGTTTCAGTATTTCGAAGAAAAGGAATATCAAACGGAGTCCAAACGGAATGAAACCTTCGGCAACGTGATTTTTTGGAAGAATATGATCCTGGAGACTTGGAGTTCACGTCAGAAGATCCTCGAGGAAGCCACGAGATAGGAGGGTGCGCCCCCCTGTAGGGCGCGCCCCCTGTCCCGTGGGCCCCTCGAGCACCTCCCGACCGACTTCTTTCGCATATATAAGCCTATGTACCCTAAAAACATCGAATATCAAGATAGATTGGGAGTTCCGCCGCCGCAAGCCTCTGTAGCCACCAAAAACCTCTCGGGAGACCGTTCCGGCACCCTGCCGGAGGGGGGAACCCATCACCGGTGGCCATCTTCATCATCCCGGCGCTCTCCATGACGAGGAGGGAGTAGTTCACCCTCGGGGCTGAGGGTATGTACCAGTAGCTATGTGTTTGATCTCTCTCTCTCTCTCGTGTTCTCGACTTCACACGATCTTGATGTATCGCGAGCTTTGCTATTGTAGTTGGATCTTATGATGTTTCTCCCCCTCTACTCTCTTGTGATGAATTGAGTTTCCCTCTTGAAGTTATCTTATTGGATTGAGTCTTTATGATGAGAACACTTGATGTATGTCTTGCCGTGTTTATCTGTGGTGACAATGGGATATCACGTGCCACTTGTTGTATGTTTTGGTGACCAACTTGCGGGTTCCGCCCATGAACCTATGCATAGGGGTTGGCACACGTTTTCTTGACTCTCCGGTAGAAACTTTGGGGCATTCTTTGAAGTACTTTGTGTTGGTTGGATGAATCTGAGATTGTGTGATGCATATCGTATAATCATGCCCACGGATACTTGAGGTGACAATGGAGTATCTAGGTGACATTAGGGTTTTGGTTGATTTGTGTCTTAAGGTGTTATTCTAGTACGAACTCTTGAATAGATCGATCCGAAAGAATAACTTTGAGGTGGTTTCGTACCCTACCATAATCTCTACGTTTGTTCTCCGCTATTAGTGGTTTTGGAGTGACTCTTTGTTGCATGTTGAGGGATTGTTATATGATCTATCTATGTTATTATTGTTGAGAGAATTTGCACTAGTGAAAGTATGAACCCTATGCCTTGTTTCCTATCATTGCAATACCGTTTACGCTCACTTTTATCATTAGTTACCTTGCTGTTTTTATTATTTCAGATTACAAAAACCTTTATCTACCATCCATATTGCACTTGTATCACCATCTCTTTGCCGAACTAGTGCACCTATACAATCTACCATTGTATTGGGTGTGTTGGGGACACAAGAGACTCTTTGTTATTTGGTTGAAGGGTTGTTTGAGAGAGACCATCTATATCCTACGTCTCCCACGGATTGATAAACCTTAGGTCATCCACTTGAGGGAAATTTGCTACTGTCCTACAAACCTGTGCACTTGCAGGCCCAACAACGTCTACAAGAAGAAGGTTGTGTAGTAGACATCAGCATCTATCCGAGATGGTCGACATTTGTGAAGACCATCTCAAACCCTGTGCCAGGAGGCAAGAACGCCTGGTTTGCAAAGATTCAGGAGGCTTGCAGGAAGGATGTCGAGCGGGCATTTGGTGTGCTCCAATCTCGATTTGCTGTTGTCCGGTACCCCGCTCAGACCTAGTCGAAAGATCAAATGTGGGAGATCATGACTTGCTGTGTCATCTTGCACAACATGATCATTGAGAGCGAGCAGGAAGAGCCAGTGTTTGACACTGAACCATATTACAAGCAGGGTCCTCTTGCCCAAGTTGATCACCAGCTACCGGCAAACTGGACTGACTACCTCAATATGCGCCAGGAGATCCGAGACCCACAGGTGCATCAAGAACTGCAACACGATCTGGTGGAGCACCTATGGAGGCTCAAGGGCGAGGCTTGGAATGACGTGTGATGAAACTTGAGTTTTAAACTATATAATTTGTATTGAACTATTTTGTTGAAATATTTGACGGCGTGAACTATTTGATTTATGTGACGAAACACGCCGAAACACGCCAAACTATGTGACGAACTAATTTATTTCTATTTGTACGCAAAAATTCACGTCGAAACACGCCGAACCGCGTCGAATATGGGCCGATTCACGCAGATATCGGGCCGTTTTTGGACATATTTGGGCCGAAAGCTGGGCTGAAATCGGTACCTAGGGGCGACGGCTGGGTGCCAAACCGCCCCCATCCCCGAGTTTATCGCCGGCGCATCCCCAGGCTGCTCTTTTTCGGCGCACTGGGGGGCAGAATGGCTGGAGATGCTCTTAGGGCCATGAGGATGCGATGGATCCTGACTTTGTCGGTGGGAGGGCTTCGTTCTTAGATGTTTCTTTGAGTTTTGTTAGGGGTGTGTCCTGCTCAGGAAGGCGGGACGGCGGCGGCTCCCCGAAGATGGAATAAGGTTCTCGTGTTCGTCACTGTGGCGTGGGAGGAGAAGTGAGGTTGGGTTCGCCGGGGGGGAGGGGGGTTGATCGACGCGCGCGTACTCTTGATCGCTGGATCAGCATCCGACGGATATGGTCAGCCAGTAGTGGCAGCTGGACCAATAAAAGAGGTAGTGTGAGGAACTTTTGGGCTTTGATTGATGATAGAACCTGGCATCAATAGATTAGGTCTTTCAATAAATGGCACAAATAAGAATGGCCATTACTCAAACGTTTGACAATCTTGTTTGAAAACTTGATTTGGCAGATGATTTTGCCGTGATAGGCATACGTGTGAGAACAAGTCTATTTTCAACCTTTAACTCGTAGATGGAATATTTGGCTGGGCACAGCACAAAAAATTACTAATTACTAATTACGTTATTCTTCATTCAAGAAAGAAAGAAGAATGTCCCCTCAAAACATAAAAAGCCCACAGGCACACAGCCGACGGCTACCCCTAATAATAATAATCATAATAATAATATTGGGGTGAAATATGTCAATGTAAAATATTACACACTACACAGTCTTGGAGAAGGCATGGTTTCTTGCATAAAAATGGAAGTGTTCACTGGCTGGAATTTTCTTTAGCTCACCAAGTAGCTGAACATGTTGGAGTTCCAGTCAGGAATTTTTTCTGCTTTACAGTCAGGTTTAGGGTTTAGGGTTTGACAGTAAACACAACATATCACACTGCGATAGTAGATACTAAGTATGTGCTGAAATTAATACTTGCTTACTGCTTCCACTACTAAACACTAGTACAGTCAAACCTGAACATGAAACTGCTTATTGGTGGGGTGACATTAGTGGTGGGTGAGGTCTGGGTCCCACCACTGCTACTTTACTTTGGACGAGTAACAGTGGCGGGCGAGAATACCGCCCACCACTGCTATACAGCCACCAGTGGCGAGCAAATGTGGCCACCCGCCAATTGATTTTTTTTACAAAGGGTGAGCCGGGTGTTGTTGCTCTGCATCAACCTCGGAAAAGCACCGACGGCCTCAGTTGAACCCAACACATACATGAGCATGGTAACGAGATACAACTGTTTACAATTAAATTAAGGTCTTGCAGCGTACCGTTCAAGCCAACAACTGCAACAAACAGATACTGAGAAGAAACAGAAACCTTTGCGTGCGCGCTTCTTCTACAGAAGATATATAGTGGCCACTGCTAGTTAGTTAGTGGTAAGTGCCACGCTGAAGTTGAACCTTTAATTTCTTTCTTTATATATGCAACCTCCTGAGTACTTGTTGATCCAAAGTTTCACTGAAGAAAGGGACTTGAAGCACAAGACGGCTCAGTTAAGTTCAGTTAGTGGATGGTCCATCCGCTATGCGGCAATAATTTGTAACTCAATAATTAATCCTGCCCTATATGGCTGCATCGATCTGAATAATCTATTTGGTCTCTCTGTACTAGCAAAACTCGTACTACCCCTCTCAAGGATGTTTGTGTGTTTCTTTCCAGGTATCTGTTTCACGTCCAAATGATTATATATATACTCCTTGCTAGTAGGAGTACATTCTTTTGATTCAAGACAAGAATCTCATATTGGACCATGCTGATGCTGGCCTGCAACACAGTATTAATGCTTAAATGATCTCAGGCTCTGCCATCTGTGTGGCTTTGAAATACCGAGAATCAATATACATACATGGCCGATATTTTGGCGCGTGAGACACAACCTATTTTATTCATATTGGTTCTTCCTGTACTGATGCCAACTCAACTGAGCACCCATCCGCGACGACCAACTCACATGGCTTCCCTGCTGATACCTCTGGTGAGCAGTGTTGAGTACCGTGATTATTAGGAAAGACGAGATAGATTAGAATTTGTTCTGACTTGTCTTATACTTCAAGTAGATCATTGTACTTCTATGTATGTGTCCATGAGGCTCAACCAATACAACAACTATTTCACCAAATCCCTCTCTCCCTTCTAGCATGGTATCAGCCTTATCTCGATCCTAAACGCTAGCCGTCGCCGCTTCCGCACCCGCGCGCCGCCCCCGGGGCGGTCGGCCTCCATGACCGCCGCGGGGGGCCGCGCCGCCCGTACCTAGGGTTCGTCCGCCGGCCGTGTTGGCCGCCGGCCCTAGAGAGTCTTTTTCCCGAGCCCTTGCTCCGGGTTTTTTCGCTCTCTCGCTGGTCGTTTTGATCGGCGTTTTTTTGGTTTTCCGATCTATGCTTGATCGGTTTGCATGGCCTGCCGCCGCCGTTGATACCCCGCGCCTCTACTCCGACACTGGCGCGACCGGCCGCTACTTCACCGACCCGGCGGCCTCGCGCGACAGGCAGCCCTCAAGGCCGTCACCGCCCAGCTCCGACCGGGACACCTGCATCGCCCACACCCGGCGGCCTCGCGCCATGCGGCGGCCAATCATAGTCGTCGCTCGCGCGTCGGCCCGCCAATCGATCCACGTCACCCGCCTCCGCCGCGTCTGCACGGCGGCCCGGCGGTCTACCTCGCCGACCTCGTCCTCGGCTGCGTCCGGACGGCTGCGTCAGGCTCGTCGGCTGCCTCAACTCGGGCGCCGCTGCTCCCTTAGTCGTTCGGGCCTTGCTGCCCGGGCACCGGCGCTGCTTTGGCAGCCCAAGTGTCGGTGCTGACAAGCTCGTCCGCACGACGTCCCACGCCGTCCATCGTCGCCGGCCACATCTCGGACTCCGCCGCCACCCTGCCTCCACCGAGCGGCGTCCCCGACCTCGCGCGCAATCGGCTTGATCACCCGCTCGCCGCCGCAATCCGCCTCATCTACGCCGTGCGACCGACCTAGCCCGTCGGTTACGCGCGGCTCCACAGGTCCCGTGAAGATCGTCCCCGAGTTTAGCGCGCCCCTCCACCGATCGAGCAACGGGATGCCGTTGTGTTGCCCCGTCAGGCCGCAGCGCCACCACCCCGTGGTTCTCCTCGCAGCTGCATCGACTCGCGCGCCGCCTCTACGTCGCCCCTACGGGCCGTAATGCTGCGATACGCTGTCCCAGCCGCCGCCCCGAGACCGTCTCCGGGGTTGCACTGCCCCTTTGGGCCGTAGCGCCGCGGTCCGTGGTCCCCGCTACCGCTCCGAGGTCTTCCGCCGTTGCCCCGACCTGCCCGCCGCCGCTGCGTCACCCCTTCAGGCCGTAGTGCCGTGGCCCGCAGTCCACTTTGCCGTCCCCGCGCGTCGACATCCTGTGGTATGGGTAGCGCCGTCTCCCTTGGCGCGGGAACGCCACCGTCCGCGCCGGTCTTCGTCACGCTGTCAGGGTTCTTCGCGTACTTCGAGCATCGCCACCGCGCACCTAACCTAGCCGCCGCCGCCGCCGTCAGGCCGCCGCTGCCGCTCTTCTTCGGCCGCCGCCGCCGCTGCCCCTGTAGCCGCTACAGCCGCCCGTCCACCCACTTAGTCTTTGTCCAGCACCAGCCCGTCGCCAGCGTCGCCGTCATCTACCCCGACCGCTTCATCTACTCCGACAACCGCGGGCGACATTGGCCCCGCGCCGATTGGCGCCCGTCGTTGAGTCTTTCTCTGCTTGTCTCTCTGACTTCTTCGACATGGCGTACAGCTCGTGCAGGTCCCAGTCTACACATACCCGGTGCTGGCAACACCGCCGCGTGCCTTCGTCCACGACGTGTCCCCGAGCCTGGCAAGCCTGGTGCGGTGCTTCGTCAACTTCGTCTTCGACTAATAGAAAACATGGCTTTCGTTCAGGCCATATAAGCCCATTAGTCCTGGTTCAGTCACGAACCAGGACCCATGGGGGCATTGGTCCCGGTTCGGGAGGCATACTGGGCCTCGTGGGGGCATTGTTCCCTGTTCGTCTGGCCCCTTTGGTCCTAGTTGGTGGGATGAACCGGGACCAATGGGCCTCGCTCCTGGCCCACCACCATCGGTCCCTGTTGGTGGTTTGAACCAGGAACAAAGGGTGTACTTTAGTCCCGGTTCAAGCCACAAATCGGGAGCAATGATGTGCCTATATATACCCCCTCGCCGACGAGCAGAGCACTCCATACTACTCTGTTTTTTCTGGCCGGCGAGGGGAGGGCTTTGTGGTGCTCTAGCTCACCTCCTATGCACATGAGGTGTTCGATGGAATGCCCGAGCCACACTACTTAAGCTTTCTCTTCTCCAAGCTCGACCTCCAAGCTCCAGTTTCCTCAATATTTGTCTAGGTTTAGCAGTCTGTCACGTCCCGTCCCCTTCTTCACCGCCGTCGATCGCCCGCGCGGATCTCGTCGCTGGCACCACATGGTGAGCCTCTTCTTCTTATCTTCTTTCTGAAAGGAAAAAATTCTTACTTATGTGTTTAGATAGATACTTGTATAATTTTCTTACTTTTATTATTGCTTCTTATTACATAGTGCGATGGTTTTGGTATCCGCCCCCGTCAGCCCTCGTCCTGTCTATGATTCGGATGTGGTATATATTATCTTTTATAACTATTTGGTTCATTTATTGTTTATGACAATTATGCCGACCAACGTGATATAGATCTAGGAGGTATGTGAACCAGAAATTCCAACCGACCCTATTGTCGAGAGGTTAAATTTAGTTGAAGAAGAAAACAATTTCTTGAAGGAAAAAATAAACAAATTGAGGAGGAGATGATGATATTGGAGTTGCATATTGCGGATGTCATCGAGCTTGAAGATTAGAAAGATTAGAAAATATGCCATTCATACTGAGGCTTGGTATCATTATGTTGTTGGATCAATTGTTACCTTGGTTGCGATTATGATCGCATTTGTTTTCGCATTGAAATGTTTTACATAGTTTCAATGTATGGTTTAATTAATTAGATGCTCTGGAGAGCTATATGTTGTTCAATGAGAACTATGTATGTACTTTGGTTTTAATGTGATGATGAACTTTTATTAATTTCGTGACTTAATTATCTATTCATGATGTTCTGTAATGGTTTTTGACACACTTAATTATATATAATGCACTCAGATGAACCGGCAATGGATATACGGTGACAGACACACCTCCGAGTACATTAAGGGCGTGCATAATTTTCTCGAAGTGGCCGAGGCAAACAAGCAGAATGGTTCTATGTGTTGTCCATGCCCTATATGTGGGAATACGAAGTCTTACTCTGACTCGAAAACCCTTCACACCCACCTGCTTTATAAGGGTTTCATGCCACACTATAATGTTTGGACCAAGCACGGAGAAATAGGGGTTATGATGGAAGACAACGAAGAAGAGGACGATGACAACTATGTGCCCCCTGAATACGGAGATGCTGCAACGGGGGAAGCTGTTGAAGATCAAGAGAAACCAGACGATGTGCCCAATGATGATCTCTGGGTCATTGTCATACATCATATCCTCATAGGTCAATGGCCTAGAACCCGGCACATGCTCAATGTCCAGAACACCAACAAGTAATCTTGCTATACCATTAGTCCGGAGTGAATGGCATATCCACCTGCTCAGTCTTGCCTATGAGTGAGCCCAAACTCCAGGTAACCAAAAAATCATTCAGAGGCATCGACGGCGCCCCTGAGAATCTGACCCAAATCTTATGCAGCGGTGTTGCCTTTGGCTCCTGTCTTTTCCATTCATCAATCTCAACAACGCATGTGTTGTTTGGCACCCTGCTGAAACCAAACTCCAGAAGATGAGCAAGATCCTCCCTCCTGGGAAAATCCACTCCGAACTCCTGCATCGAGACGCACAAGAGACCACCGAAAACTCTTGGAGACCAACCTCCTCAGCTATTGCAGAACCTGCTCCTCAGTCATCACCCCGCGTGTCACCCTCACCAAACTGATCCTAGAGCTGTCTAGGCGGGGTGTAACTGAGGTAGCGCGATGGGATTTAAAAGCCATAAAGCCATAAAGTCAGCGTCCCGTTCCCTGGCCAACAGGAGCAGAAGCAGTCACCCGCCCATCACCGACCTGGGTTAGTTGCTGTTGCCGCACGTCCGGTCTGGTTGTCGGCGGCGGAGGGCGAGGAGGCGGTGGCGGCCCATTCCCTTGACCCCCCATAGCCGGATGTGAGATCGCCGTCAAGAGCAGGAGTCGACCGCCCGCCCTCGTCGCGTAGGGAAGCCATGTGTTGCCTGAATGCCCGTCATGGCCGAACCCTAGCTGTAGTCCTAACCGAACCGGTCATCTGCCCGGAATGAACAGATCATACCCTCCAGATGACCAGGCTAACCACGCGGCTTCCGCCTCGTCATATGCTTCCACTAGTTCCCCGACATCGACGCCATGGCTGACGATGAGGATTTCACTGCTTATACACTACTCCCTCCGTTCCTAAATATAAGTCTTTTTAGACATTTCAAATGGACTACAGCATACGGATGTATTTAGACATATTTTAGAGTATAGATTCACTTATTTTGCTCCGTATGTAGTCACTTGTTGGAATCTCTAAAAAGACTTATATTTAGGAACGGAGGGAGTATTAGTTAAGGTTTATTTTATTTGTTTTGTTACGTTTGGTGAGCACACCTACAAGAAAACAAAGAACAGGACAAGAATGAACTGCCCAACCTGTTTTGTCCCATCGTGGAAAAGTCAGTGGTACTGTCGTTTGCATGTGCGCAGCAAAAGGGAGACGGCCAGTGAACACGACAAGCAAAGCAACCACTCTCCCCTCTCGTGACTGACGACAGCCAACGGGACTGCTCTCCCTCCGTCGTCTCCTTTGGATGGGGCTTCATCGTTGAGGGCCGGGGAAGAAGCAGTCATAGCTTTGGTTTCCTCAAGCTACAAGTCCAGGTCTCCAAGAAGGAGGTACCTTTGTGTTTGACTACTAGCTGTAAAATATATAGCTTTTGTGCTGCTGCTGGGTAGTGTCCTTCTTGTGTTCTATTTTCATGTTTGTGGTGCTGCTTATGGTTTCTTTTGTTTTATTTTTTTCCGGCCATTTATATCCTGAACAAAATTGTTTATCTTCACAGCAGGCAACATATAGATTTGGTTCAGAACACTAGTCTGTAGCTCTCCATTAATTATGGGAACGAGCTGTATTTCAACAACTTTTCAGATCGAGGGTGCAGCTTGTGTGTTTTTTGCTGCGGGGTTGGAAGCCTGGAAGTGTTGGTTCCTTTTGTTGATTATATGCTCCTCCCTGTCGATTATGTGGAGTGCATGATTTGTTGTAGGCAGTTTTCTGCGTCACTTGAGCCGGTGCATGAATAATATGATGTAAATTCGAGCTATGTGTTCATCGGCAAGCTTCCCATGAAAAACATGCTTTCAGCTGCTTTTTGGAGCACATGGAGTAAATCTTTTTCCCATGGAAATAACTGCCGCATGGTAAATTTGTTGGTTCGGTACCTTATTCAGTACCACTCCATCTGTTTGTAAACATAAGTCCTTTAGACGTTTCAATACAAACTACATGCGGATGGATGTATATAGATTTATTTTAGATTGTAGATTCCCTCATTTTGCTTCATATCTACTATATTCGTATTCAAATCTCTAAGTCTACTTATATTCTGTAACGGAGGGAGTACTTGAGTTCAGTTTACAGAGCTAGTTGGCAGTAGAGACGTTTAACTCATCAATTTGCCTCACTTAATTTTCAGTTTATGCCAGAAATGTCGGTTTCTCGGCTAAGTTTCAACATTTTTTCCGTGGTTTCTAGCAAGTTACTAGGTAGCAGTTTTCTAGACTTGTGCAATTTTAACATTTTTTCAGTCAACTCTCAGCAAACTAATTTTACCATGCCCTATTTCCAGATAACACCGTGGTACTAGAATGGGGGATGAAGCTGTGCTGGAGAGTATACTTAACGGAGAAATGGGGCCGACACATATGCCATTTGCACTTTTAGAGCGCATCACGGAGAATTTCTCCGAGGAGAGAAAAATTGGCCAGGGTGGATTTGCGTTGGTCTACAAGGTATAATTTACCATTTACTCCCTCCGTCTCAAAATGTAAGACGTTGGTTGACACTATCATAGTATCAAAAAATGTCTTACATTTCAGGACGGAGGTAGTAGAAAAATACATAAAGGTCTCAAGTCCAGTCAAATATCTTTTCTTTTCAGTTCCAAAAAAATGTACAACCGCTAGAAGCACACCATTTTATTCTTGCATGTTTTTAGTGCATTTGTCTGTATAGTACCGGGAAGCTAAGCAAGCTCATATTCAAGTATGAATTACAAGATGAAGAGACGTGACACTTTCCAGGGCAGCCTTTCACCAAATCTCCAATGTTATCACAATAAAACAATCTCGTTAGTTCACACACGCGCGCGCACACACACAGGCGCACACACAAAAGCAGCATCTTAAGATTTGCCCCTTGATACTGTTAACGTGTCACAAGCAGCATCTTATGATTTGTACACATCATGGGTAAAAAAAAAAAGATTTGTAGACATCGGAAGGAAAACTGAAAAAATACATAAAAGCATGTCTCAACCTTTGTCTCAAGACTACATCGAGACGTAGAACCCACTATACTTCCCGTTTTGCAGTTTACACATGTCAGCAGGTTACACATGAAGTGTTCACTTGCACCAATGCCCGTTTTGTAGCAGAAAAAACTGCTCAGTTAGATACTTAGAATCTTAGATATAGTCAATAGCTTTCCTAGCTAAATATATCACACTGTAAAGAAGCTAATATTGAGTATTAATGTCAATTAGTTCTGTCTAACAGGGAATTTACAATGGAGAAGACATTGCTGTGAAAAAGTTTTATGATGTGCAAACACTTGACAACAAGCATTTTGAGAATGAATGTGATAAGCTTATAAAGATCAAACATCCAAATATTGTACGGTTAGTTGGCTATTGTTACGAAACACAACACAAATATGTAGAGTACAAAGGTGTTTTGCAGTTTGCTCATCACATATGCCGAATTCTCTGCTTTGAGTACCTGCAGGGAGGAAGCCTAGAAAATCACCTTAATGGTAAGATGCTCAAAGTTCAGACTATTCCCTTCGTGCTTGACCAAATCCTTAATTTAGAATTGACTCATACTCTATTGTTCTACCTATGCTGAAGAATCTCGTGACCATGACTGGCCGACATGTTACAATATAATAGAGGGGACATGTGAAGCTTTAAATTTCCTTCACAAGGGATATGGATCACGAGTTCTTCACCTGGATCTAAAACCCGGGAACATACTACTGGATAAGTACATGGGGGCAAAAGTTGCAGACTTTGGATTGTCAACGTCCTTCAATAAAACCCGTATCACAAATACAACTACAGGAACAGAGTAAGTGGACCGTGCAGTGCCTCATCCGAAATACACTCCTTTCTAATGTGATTGAATAGAAGTTTTTACCTTTTTACTAAATTTGAGCTAAATATTTCCGATATTATGAAGGTATTATATGGCACCAGAGTTCAAGTCTAAAAGGGTGATCTCACCTAAGAATGATGTTTACAGTTTAGGGATTATAATCATAGAGATAATGGCTGGACGTATAGGCTACAAAATTTTCAGTGCAATGGATGATGACCCACAGGAATTATTTATTGAGCAGGTAAGATAATTTATCAAGAAAAATTTTCATTTAGAGAAAAATTGCACATCTAACATTTATAGAGTATTTAAACTATATTCTACTTCTTCAGATATATCTTTGTATTCTGATTCGCTAGGTAATTACAAATTGGCGCGGACGGATAAATGCAACAACATCACCATTCCCATCAGCAGAATTAGATCAAGTGGAGACATGCATCAAAATAGCAATAAAATGTGTGGATCTTAATAGAAAGAATAGACCCACTGTAGCAGAAATTTTGGCTGCCATGCAGAAGACAGAAAAAAGGTTTCTGGCGGAATGGAGGAATCACGCAGAATTTCATGTGGACGAGGTATGATGGCTAAGAATACAATAATTCTACATCAACGGACTAATACGGGGTGTTTACGGACGTTTCCATAACAAAATCTTCTCCCCCCCTAATTTTAAGTGGGGGTGGGCCCCACATGCTGATTTTTATCCAATCAAACTACCAAACCTGAGCACCCCCGTTGATCCCGTAAAAATATGTCCGCGCGTGTAGCATTGCTCCTAAGAATATATTAGTACAATTGTCAAGTGTCAACACATACTGTGTGCCCATTCTTTGGCTTGCACATGGAATTCTCATGAAATGTTTCGAAAGTTGTTGTGAAAGTATGAAAGATATACCCGTATGTCGTGCTCACTTACAGGTTTATTTGAGCACATTCTACATATGCAAAATCTTCTGTAGTTTTTACTCAATTTCACGTACACCCCTGTTGGATGAAAAATTTCTCACATACTGCATCTACATATGAATGCAGAGCTTGCCCATTCCCACTAAGAGTGAATCAAGAGGTGGAAGTGGAGGTGAAGTTGTTGACATCAAAGAACATCCTTGGCGTCTGCATAGTCTGACGATTAGCTACCAAGGGTTAATCGACGCCTTCTCGTTTTCTTACATTGACCAATATGGGGAGAAGCAACATGTAGGTCCTTGGGGCGAACAACACAGTTACCACAAAACTGAAACGGTGTGTTTGTTTGCTTTGTTGTGCATGTGTGGTGTTCTTCATAATCTAGATTTGTGGTGAACTGTCATAACAATAATTATGGCATCACTTGGTAGAATTCTGTTCATTTCTTGGTGTATTGTTTGCAGATCCGCTTCAGCCCTTCGGAGTTTGTAGAGGAAGTATCTGGAGCTTACGGGAGTCATTTCGAAAACCTTCTTGTGACGTCCCTTACATTTGTCACGAACGTCAGAACCTACGGACCTTTCGGAAATCCTAATCATCAAAATGTGGCAGCAGCTCCTCTCAAGTTCATGGCTGACGAGGGCAGCAGCATCGTGGCGTTCCATGGTAGATCTGGTAGCCATCTCTTTTCGATAGGTGTTTACATGGTATGAATTACAGCATTCTGATGCATGCATCACGTTCCCTTTGTGGCCAATGCATGTGTTTAATTTTCATTTGGTTTCAGTATCCCAACAATAAGAGGAAGGGCAGAACTCTTTTGGCACCGGTGATTCCTGACGGCGAGGTACTGTGCGCATCATTTGTTTGCATAGGAAATTATCGCTAAATGCTTCAAAGAAAATTTGATGGCTTGTGATTATATCGAACATTAATATGTGCCCAAAAAGTGAAAAAATAAATAGCGATGATATACCTTCTGTTGGCACACAGATCGAGAACCAACCGAGGCACATGAAAGGCCGTCGTGTAATGCTATTGGCAATTGACGTATTTTACATGTTTTTTTCAGAAGCAAGACACCAGGGAAACCGTGCCAATGTGCACTCCTCAGACTTTGCCACTTGCATTCCTACTATTATTTTTGTACTGGAACAGAGACGTAATAAGTATACATTTAAAAATCTACATAAATTTAGTCAAGCCTTTTACAACAATTTTAGGTACAAAAAATTTCATACATTATGCATCCATTCAGCAATCACGGGTTTCAATTGTATCCTACATTGAAGAATATAGTATCTTCGCAAAAGCAATCATGGTTTGATCAGTAACAATATATAAATACAGCACCCAATCACAACACAACAGCCCAACCCCGACACAACACCCCGACCCCGACACGACACCCCGATACCCCGACACGGCACCCCCGACCCCGGCACAGCATTCCGACCCCGACACGGCACCCCCGACACAGGGACACATCACCCCCGACCCCGACATGACACCCCTGACACCGACACGACACCCCCGCCCCCGATACAGCACCCTGACCCTGACCCCAACACGACACCCCCACCCTGACACAGCACCCCCCGACCCCGACACGACACCCCCAACCCCGACATAGCACCCCTACCCCGACACGACACCCCCGACACGCCGACACGGCGCCCCCAACCCCGACACGACACCCCCGTCACCCTGACACGGCACCCGCGACCTTGACACAGCACCCCGACCCCGACACAACACCCCGACCCCGACATGATATATTATTAATTAGTTCATTTTATTAGGTATTCAATTTTTTTAATTATGTTTATGATGATGATACACTTAAATTATATACATATTATTCATGTCAGGTATGCAATTTTTTTATGTTGTACTAACTTCGTTTACTCTTTGTCATTGCAGGTGTTGACAGATGGTGGACGCGGGTTGAGAGCGCTCCGAGCATTCTCCCTTGGCGCGTGCTGGGATGGGTGCTTGCATTCCACCCCAGCACCTCCGGAGAGGACTGCTAGACAGTATGCAGACACCACCGGCGGGCACTTCTTCTTCAGCCGGGAGAGGTCGGGGGAAGACGAAGAGGGGTGCTAGAGGTGGACGTGGCGGCGGGAGAGGTAGGAAGGCTGCTGCGCCTTCCTTGCCGCCTCCCCCAGCTGATTCTCCCGACCACAGGACTGCTCCATCTGAGGTGGACCCGTCTGACGTGGACCCGTCTCGGACTCCGGTCCACGAGCCTCGGACCGACGAGGCTTAGGCCACCGAGCCTTCGTTCCGCGAGACTCAGGCCGACGAGCCTTCGCCACAGGAGACTCCAGTCCCAGAGTCTTCGTCCCAAGGGGCTCCGGAGGCTAGTGGCCATGTTGATGGTGGCCAGGATAGCTTTTCTGATGATAGCTATAGCGAGGGCGAGTTGGTTGAGGGGGGCGGCAAGAAGGTCTACCAGTGTGGTGGTACAAAGCTCCCGCCCGTGCCGGCCACCCGCGAGCAGCGGTGGTTGATTGCGCCTAATTGGGATAAGTAAGTGCATTTACTCTTTTTTAACCTTTTTCCTTCACGTTTCTTCAAATTAATATCTAATGTGTTAGCCTTGTCATATTACAGGGGTTGGACACACGCCTGTGGTTTACGCAGGCCCAACCAGTCCTTGGTGTGCTTTGCCGGCAGAACTTCCCGTGGTGGGTCACGTTGCCCGGTGAGGGTCAGGTTCCATATCTAGCACATAGCTGGGAGCTGTACTTAGCTGCCTCGGCCCCGCCGGAGGTGAGGGTCGATGGTGTCTTGTGCGAGACGGTGGCCGACATTGTGATCCGGACACTTTTGGTAATTTCTCCTTTACAGAATTAAAAATCAATAGTACCTAGTGATTATATACTAATCGGTGTTGTCTTGTTTGATTGCAGACCTTCTACAGGGGGCTTCAGGAACACAAGGAGGACACGGCTATGGTTGTCGAAGCCGAGTGCAAGCGCCTACTTCAAAACTTACGGCACGAGGCTCGGGTGCAGGCTGTTTGAGACTACTATGCCTCGACTAACATTAAGATGTCCAAGGTGAAGTGCCGAGTTAAGTTTCTGAGTAAGGAGAAGTACATGAAGGTAATTACCTATTATTAAGGCTTTGTACTTATTTTGCTTGATTTGATTCGTAGGCGCAGCCCCGAAATTTTTCTTGACTAACTTAGGTGCCCCCGAGATGGTGTGCGGATAGGATGGACTGTTGGGAGGCGTTGGTGGATGAGTGGTGCTCTCCCCAATGACTAACCGAGCACAACAAGGCCAAGGATAAGCGTGCCCAATTGCAAGGTGTGCCACACCATCAAGGGAGCTCCAACCTGTTTGAGTACGAGGATAACTAGGTATGTGGTTTCCTTGATTCATGCAATTTCTTTCTTCATGCTAGCTTGCTCCCTTAACTAATATTTTGTTCCTCTCTTTTAGGCACGACACAACAAGAAGGAGGTGCCACCGCTGTTCGACGTTGTAACGCCCCGAATCCGATGCACCAGGCGCCTGCCAGTTATTCGCCGTCGTTGCCATGTCTTTTGATTGCGTGTTGCACTTGTCCATGTCATCATCTGCATTTCATCTACATGTTTTTCAAAACTTGCGTCCGTTCGGGTTCCCCCGGTTCTCTCCGTTGTCCGTTCTGAGCCCAACCACACTAGCACGCGCTCGTCGCACCTCTCAGACCTTGTTTCGTGAGCGGGAGAAAAACATTCTCGGAATGGGCCGAGATTTGCCGAGTGGCCTTGGTATATCACTGGTAGACCGCCTGTCAAATTTCGTTCTATTTGGAGGTCGTTTGATGCCCCAACGGTTAACCGAGTTAACCGAAAACCCCTTCTCTTTGCAGCCCAGCACCCTCCACAACAGCCCAATAGCCCATCCAAACCTCCTCCATGCTCTCCGCCGTTGGATCACGATCGTGTGGGCGAAAACCGCACCTCATTTGGACTCTCCTAACTCTCTCTACCTATATAAAGCCCCTCCCCTTCCATTTTCGCGGATCAAACCCTAGACCAAAACCTCCATCTCGCCCGTCGTACTGTCCGCCCGCCGCCGGACGCGTCCACCGCCGCCTCCACGTCGCCCCAGCTCCTCCCCGCGCCGCCACGGCCCGCCAGGCCCGGGTGCAGCTCGCCGAGCCCATCATGTTGCTCCGATTTGCGTGTATAATATATAAAAATGTTCATCTCAGAGTGCTCTTCAGGATGGTCTAGTTGCATTCATGTTCCTATTCATATTTATGCCTAAATATTCGTTGCAAAACTGCTATGTGATATAAACTGCTGGAATCTGCTGATTGTAAACATCATTTGTGCATCTTGTTAGTGCTACAACTTTGTCCCTGTTGATGCTATGAAGATGATCTGGATGTGCTCATGTTATACTCTTCATTCTCTACATGTTGGTGTGCTTTATATTCATGTTAGGGTGCACATCAACATCTTAATCCCTGTTGCAAAAGTGCATGTTGCTATTAACTGCTGAAAACTGCTGTAACTTGATGATTTGTTATTTTGTTGCATTTTGTGTCTGCATCCTATGAGCATGATGTCTACATGTTTTAAGAGCATTTTTATGCCATCTTTACAGGGGTGCAATCCATGTATTTTTATATGCCCTGTAGTGAGTGCATCAAGCTTGTGATGTGGGCTCCTTGCTGTTAACTTTCTGTCAAGTCAGTTTCTGTTATATCATGATGCCTTGTTTGCTTGATGCTACCAATTAATCCATGCATAATTGGGACATCCTTAGTTGACATATTTTGTTTTCTATGTTATGCACTATCATTCCATGCCTTTTTATGCCCTATATATGTCCTCTGTCATATGTTTTCATTGCCATATACATGCCTATATCCTGTTCCAGATTTCTGTTAACTTCATGATGCTATGTTGTGAGCTTGTTATTGAGTGATCCATGCCTATTCTGGAGATGCTCAAATTACATGTTTTCTAGTATGCTATGAGTAATCTGTTCGCATTCCATGTTTGCTAATTTTGGATGTCATATGCCTATGTTTCATGCCTGCAAACATGCTATGATAATGTTGTTGTTTTACACTTGCTGAAACTGTTTCAACATTCAATCTTGTCTTGTTGGTTAGCACTAATACATGAGCAATATATATATGATGACATGATGTTATTTTCTCTTTGTTATGTGTAATTTGATGCCATGCCCCTGGTTGCTATGTTTACTTGCTGTAGCTTGTCTCTTTCTTGCTCTCAAGTTGCCATCATATTAACTCTGCTCATGCATATGCTGCTGTGTTATAAAGTTGCTTTTTTGCATTGATCATATTAGTTTAATCTTGATGTCTATGAACCTGAAATTTAATGATATTTGAAGTATGTTATCTGTACTTCAAGTGCATACCAAGTTTGTGCTCTTATGATTCCTATAGCATGTTGTTTTGATGTTTGGAAAGTGCCTACTAGCTGTTTTGGGCAGATTGTTGTTATATCTTGTTTGGAGTGTATGTGTTGCACCGTTGCTCCGTTTTGAGCATGCTCTATATGAAACTTGCTTGATTTTGCATGTAGTTTCATCCTATCATGTTGCATCCATGTTTTGAGAGTGTTTTCTTAATGTTCGAATGCATTTTGCATCAATGCCATGTTTAGCTTGTTTTGCTCATATCTTCTAGGCCGTAGCTTCGAATTAAATGAACTTTATATGTAACGTGACTAGAATTTCGTGTAGATCATCATGGTGCTCTTTAACTTGCTGTTTAACAACTTCAAATTAATTTTTCTTCTGGACCAATTTCGAAATTTGCATATGAGGACTTACATGATTTGTTATACGTTGTTTCCGGCCTCATTTAAACTTGCTTTGAGTTGTTGCTCTTGTATGCATCATCTCTTGCCATGAGTAGCATCATATAGCCTTGTCATGCATCATACTTTTTTGAGAATCATGCCATGTTTATGTGTTGTGTGTTTACCATGTTGTTTGCTTCTTTCCGGTTGTGCTTGTTCTCGATAGTTACTATTTCGTTGCGATCGTGAGGAGTCATTCGTCTACGCTTGGTTCGTCTTCATCCGTTCGTCTTCTTCATGGACTCGTTCTTCTTCCTAGCGGGCTTTCAGGCAAGATAACCATTTCCCTGGATCTCACTACTATCATTGCTATGCTAGTTGCTTCGTTCTATCGCTATGCAGCGCTACCTATCACTTGTTTATTAAGCCTCCCAAATTGCCATGTCAGCCTCTAACCTTTTTCACCCTTCCTAGCAAACCGTTGCTTGGGTATGTTACCACTTTGCTCAGCCCCTCTTATAGCATTGTTAGTTGTAGGTGAAGTTGAAGATTGCTCCATGTTGGACAGGATTATGTTGGGATATCACAATATCTCTTATTTAATTAATGCATCTATATACTTGGTAAAGGGTGGAAGGCTCGGCCTTATGCCCGGTGTTTTGTTCCACTCCTGCCGCCTTAGTTTCCATCATACCGGTGTTATGTCCTTGATTTTGCATTCTTTACGCGGCCGGGTGTATGGGAACCCCTTGACAGTTCGCTTTGTATAAAACTCCTCCAGCAAGGCCCAACTTTGGTTTTACATTTCCCTAACAACCTATTACTTTTCCCTTGGGAGTAATTAACCCGAGGGTCATCTTTATTTTAAACCCCCCGGGCCAGTGCTTCTCTAAGTGTTGGTCTGAACCAAGCAGCCTGCGGGGCCACATCGGGGAAACTCGAGGGCTGGTTTTACTCGTAGCTTGACTCATCCAGTGGGCCCTGAGAACGAGATATGTGCAGCTCCTATCGGGATTTGTCGCCACATTCGGGCGGTCTTGCTGGTCTTGTTTTACCATTGTCGAAATGTCTTGTAACCGGGATTCCGAGACTGATCGGGTCTTCCCAGGAGAAGGAATATCCTTCTTTAGTCGTGAGAGCTTATAATGGGCTAAGTTGGGACACCCCTGCAGGGTATAAACTTTCGAAAGCCGTGCCCGCGGTTACGTGGCAGATGAGAATTTTTTAATGTCTGGTTGTAAAGAACTTGACACTTCACTTAATTAAAACGCATCAACCGCGTGTGTAGCCGTGATGGTCTCTTCTCGGCGGAGTCCGGGAAGTGAACACGGTTTGGGTTATGTATGAACGCAAGTAGTTTCAGGATCGCTTCTTGATCATTTTCTAGCTTCTCAACCGTTGCGTTTGCTTCTCTTCTCGCTCTTATTTGCATATGTTAGCCATCCTATATGCTTAGTCGCTGCTGCAACCTCACCACCTATCCTTTCCTTACCCATTAAGCTTTGCTAGTCTTGATACCCATGGTAATGGGATTGCTGAGTCCTCGTGGCTCACAGATTACAACAACAACAGTTGCAAGTACAGGTAATGCGATGATCATGACGTGAGAGAGAAGTTTACTTGTTTTGGAGTTCTTCTTCTGCTTCTTCTTCGTTCAGGGGATAGGTTCCTGGTCGGCAGCCTAGGCTAGCAGGGTGGATGTCGTTGAGTTTCTGTTTGTGTTTCATCCGTAGTCGGATGTCGCTCTTATGTATGGTGATGTTGTATTCGTGTGGCATTGTATGCCTCTGATATGTATCCCCAACTATTATGTAATGGTACGATGTAATGATATCCACCTTGCAAAAGCGTCTCCAATATGCGCTTCTATCCTTGGTGGGACCTTCGAGTTCCTTTAGGATAGGGTCGCATATTGGGCATGACAAGTTGGTATCAGAGCCTCGACCGACCATAGGAACCCCCCTTGATTGTTCGTAGTTGGCGGTTGTTGAGTCTAGAATTAAACTATTTCCGAGTCTAGTTATATCGGAGAGTAGGAATTCTTTTTACTCCTCAGCCCCTTCGTCGCTCTGGTGAGGAATCTTGACGTAGTTGTTTTGAATTACTTCTCTTCCCCTTCAAATTTTCTTTAGGATCACGCGGTTAGTTTTTTTGTTCATTGGTTATCACCTCTTTTCATCCGGTGCATTTTCTCGTCAAGTTGACTCGAGCCTTTTTCATCTTTCCCAAGTTCAATCCTGAGTTTTTTTTTTACCCACCAGCCCACCCTTTTTCTTCCCGGAGCCTGAGTCTCTTTCGAGCATCAATTTCATTCGTGTGGAGCCTCTTCAGTCTTCCCTCAATTGTTTCAACCGCTGAATTCTCATCTCGTTTGTCATTCTTCATCTCTTTTTCTTTCCGGTGGACTCAATTCGAGTTTTTCGGATTGATCATATTCTTTTCCTTGGATCAAGTGTTTTCCCTGTTCGTTCGCCTCTCGCCAGTTTATCCTTCCGGAGTGCTCAAGACATCTCAGGAGATTCGTCTGTGTTTGAATTAATTCGAGGTTATCACCTCATTCAAAAATTTCAATTGTTCCGGTGCATCATCTATCTGTTCAACAATCCTTTTTCAACGGTGTTTTCTTTTAGTGGGCCCTAACCCACAGGTCTTTTCCCAGGATCGTACCTGACACTTCTAATTTTCTGGATCTATTCCCAATTCTTTTCAAGTGTGACGTAAGAATGGATCCCATCAGTCACATGCCTTCTCCAAGAACGCTTTCAAATTCTTTTCATTGTTGGCTCAACCTCTTCTCTTTTCATTCTTCTAGAGTGTCTCAACAATTTTTGGTGTTGTTTCCCGTCTTCATTGGAAGATCGAAGAAGAAGTTTTCCTCTAAATCTTTCCCGTTCTCTCGAAGATTCGTGGTTCTAGTTTCATGTTATCCTCCTGAATTATTCCATTTGTCAGATATTCCTTTTTCTTACCTATCCGGAGTATTTCAGGAGTTGGTTTCTGTTTCACTTCACCGGAGGCCATCACTCCAGAAGAATTCTTCGTCCTCACATTTCAGCTACCGTTATCCAATTATCCCTGCGCTTCATTCAAGTGCTCTTTAATCAGCTTGAGTTCTTCTCGTTCCCCTGTATCTAATTTGTTCTTCTAATTTTTCCCGATGATTCATTCTCTTTCATCAGTCATTTTCGAATTCTTATGGTGGTTCTTTCAGATTCCTTTTCCTTTGTTATCATATTAATTCATTCGTTCTTTCAAATCCTACCGATGGTTCATTGAAGACCTTCCTTAAGGCTGCGCCATATTCCCCTCAATCCTTTTCCAACAAGAATAAGTAGTATGCAAAATCCATTGCTTGTCATCAATTTAATTTGATGAAGGATAAGCATACAATAAATCTTATTCTTATTTCCTCCAAGTGATTAATCCTTCCCTTCATAGTTTGTTCTTGATGAATAAATTCTAGTTCCAAGTGTTTTCATCTTTTCTTTTTCGGAGTTCAAAATTCCTCGGCCATTTCATCGGAACCTCCATCTAAATCACCGCAAGGCTCATCTTAGTGTTTCATCCTTCATTCTATCTCATCATCCTTTTGTCACCGGAGTTCTTCATGGTGGTTCTTCATGATTTAATTCATTCTTCAAGAGTTCATCAAGATTATTGTTGGAGGAGCGCAAGTATCTTTTCTTCTCGCATCTCGAAGTGCAAATAATTCTTCGTGTTCTCTGAAGTGGAGTTTTGCATTTCTTCGTTCTTCTCAGCTATTCAGACATTGGTTGTGGTATAATTTCACCTCAAGTTTTGAGTTGTTTTTGATAACTCCACAACAAGCTTATTCTTTCGTTGTTGATTTTCTCAACAACTCCATTCAATCCTTCCTTCTAAGTTCTTTTCAGTCCACTATTTCAATTCTTCTGGAGGCATTGCGTTATTCATCTCGTCAAGTGTCATCCCATTGGGTGAAGTTCAGGTCTCCATTGCTTCCATTTTCAGTCCGAGTGCTGCCCAGATTCTTTCATTCTTATTCCTTTTCTATATTGTTCTAGCCGGAGTGGTTTCAGAGTCTATCTTGTTTCTGGAGCTTTTCATTCTCGTCATATTCTCCGTTCCTCTTTCTACCCGAGTGCTCTCGACTTGGTACATCTTCTCTCTTGCGTTCTTGCTTCACCTCTTCCTCTTTCTCTTCCATCTCGTTCCTAAGATCTCGGGACGAGATCTCTTGTTAGTGGAGGAGAGTTGTAATGCCCCGAATCCGATGCGCCGGGTGTCTTCCAGTTATTCGCCGTCATTGCCATGTTGTTTGCTTGCGTGTTGCACTTTGGCATGTCATCATCTGCATTTCATCTGCATGTTTTTCAAAACATGCGTCCGTTTGGGTTCCCCCGGTTCTCTCCGTTGTCCGTTCTGAGCCCAACCACACTAGCACGCGCCCGTCGCACCTCTCAGACCTTGTTTCGTGAGCGGGAGAAAAACATTCTCGGAATGGGCCGAGATTTGCCGAGTGGCCTTGGTATATCACCTATAGACCGCTTGTCCAATTTCGTTCCATTTGGAGGTCGTTTGATGCCCCAACGGTTAACCGAGTTAACCGAAAACCACTTCTCTTTGCAGGCCAGCACCCCTCCACAACAGCCCAATAGCCCATTCAAACCTCCTCCATGCTCTCCGTCGTTGGATCATGATCGTGTGGGCGAAAACCGCACCTCATATGGACTCTCCTAGCTCTCTCTACCTATATAAAGGCCCTCCCCTTCCATTTTCGCGGATCAAACCCTAGACCAAAACCTCCCTCTCGCCCGCCGGACATGTCCGCCCGCCACCGGACGCGTCCACCGCCGCCTCCACGTCACCCCAGCTCCTCCCTGCGCCGCCGCGGCCCGCCAGGCCCGGGCGCAGCCCGCCGGGCCCATCGGGGCCCATGGCCACCCAGCCGCCGCGCCCCCGCTCTCCCGCAAGCCCGAGCTCCTCCCAAGTTCACCCCGCTCCACAGTGCCTCACCGCCCCGCCGCCGGGTCGCCGGAGACCAACCGCGGCAACCTTGCCGGACTGCTCCGCCGCCGCCGACCTCTGGTCCCGCTGCCCCGTCTCTCGTTCTCCTCCTCCCAGGCTCTCCCTCATGATCTCTCTCTCTCTCTCTCCTGTACAAGGACGCCATGGATGGCCGCCCCAAGCTCCGCTGGCAACAGCGCCGCCCCGAGCTCCGTCCGCCGTCGCCCTTGCCCGGATCCGGTAGCCCATGCCCCGATCTACCCATTCCCGGCCTTCCCGATGCTCGCCGGAGTCCCACGCCTCCACGCCATCGCCGTTGACTTCCACCGGCGCCATTCTGTAGCAGAGATCGAGCTGGTAGATTTTCACTGTCCCCGAGTTTTCCAACATGTGTGCATCTTTGCCATGCCATATCTTGATGCATGTTGCTCCGATTTGCGTGTATAATATATCAAAATGTTCATCTCAGAGTGCTATTCATGACGGTCTAGTTTGCATTCATGTTCCTATTCTTATTGATGCCTAAATCTTTGTTGCAAAACTGCTATGTGATATAAACTGCTGGAATTTGCTGATTGTCAACATCATTTGTGCATCTTGTGAGTGCTACAACTTTGTACCTGTTGATGCTATGCAGATGATCTTGATATGCAGATACTATACACTTCATGCCCTACATTTTGGTGTGCTTAGAATTCATGTTAGGGTGCATCTTGACATCTTAATCCCTGTTGCAAAAGTGCATGTTGCTGTTAATTGCTGAAAACTGATGTAACTTGCAGATTTGTCATTTTTGTTGCGTTTCGTGTGTGCATCCTATGAGCATGATGTCTACATGTTTTAAGAGCATTTTTATGCCATATTTACAGGGGTGCAATCCATGAATTTTATATGCCCTGTAGTGAGTGCATCAAGCTTGTGAAGTGGGTTACTTGCTGTTAACTTTCTGTCAAGTCTGTTTCTGTTATATCATGATGCCTTGTTTGCTTGATGCTACCAATTAATCCATGCATAATCTGGAGACTCTTAGTTGACATGTTTTGTTGTATATGTTATGATCTATCATGCCATGCCTTTTGATGCCCTATATATGTCATCTACATATGTTTTCATTGCCATGAACATGCCTATATCCTGTTCCAGATTTCTGTTAACTTCATGATGCTATGTTGTGAGCTTGTTATTGAGTGATCCGTGCCTATTCTGGATATGCTCCAATTACATATTTTGTAGTATGCTATGAGTAATCTGTTCACATTCCATGTGTGCTAATTTTGGATGTCATATGCCTATGTTTCATGCCTGCAAACATGCTATGATAATGTTGCTATTTTACACTTTCTGAAACTGTTTCAACATTCAATCTTGTCTTGTTGGTTAGCACTAATACATGAGCAATATATATATGATGACATGATGTTATTTTCTCTTTGTTATGTGTAATTTGATGCCATGCCCCTGGTTGCTATGTTTACTTGCTGTAGCTTGTCTCTTTCTTGCTCTCAAGTTGCCATCATATTAACTCTGCTCATGCATATGCTGCTGTGTTATAAAGTTGTTTTTTTGCATTGATCATATTAGTTTAATCTTGATGTCTATGAACCTGAAATTTAATGATATTTGAAGTATGTTATCTGTACTTCAAGTGCATACCAAGTTTGTGCTCTTATGATTCCTATAGCATGTTGTTTTTATGTTTGGAAAGTGCCTACTAGCTGTTTTGGGCAGATTGTTGTTATATCTTGTTTGGAGTGTATGTGTTGCACCGTTGCTCCGTTTTGAGCATGCTCTATATGAAGCTTGATTGATTTTGCATGTAGTTTCATTCTATCATGTTGCATCCATGTTTTGAGAGCATTTGCTTGATGTTCGAATGCATTTTGCATCAATGCCATGTTTAGCTTGTTTTGCTCATATCTTCTAGGCCGTAGCTTCGAATTAAATGAACTTTATATGTAACTTGACTAGAATTTAGTGTCGATCATCATGATGCTCTTTAACTCGCTGTTTAACATCTTCAACTGAATGTTTGTTCAGATCTGGACCAATTTCGAAATTTACATATGAGGACTTACCGGATTTGTTATATGTTGTTTCCGGCCTCATTTAAACTTGCTTTGAGTTGTTGCTCTTGTATGCATCATCTCTTGCCATGAGTAGCATCATATAGAATTGTCATGCATCATACTTGGTTGAGCATCATGCCATGTTTATGTGTTGTGTGTTTACCATGTTGTTTGCTTCTTTCCGGTTGTGCTTCTTCTCGATAGTTACTGTTTCGTTGCGATCGTGAGGATTCGTTCGTCTACGCTTGGTTCGTCTTCATCCGTTCGTCTTCTTCATGGACTCGTTCTTCTTCCTAGTGGGATTTCAGGCAAGATGACCGTTTCCCTGGATCTCACTACTATCATTGCTATGCTAGTTGCTTCGTTCTATCGCTATGCTGCACTACCTATCACTTGTTTATCAAGCCTCCCAAATTGCCATGTCAGCCTCTAACGTTTTTCAGCCTTCCTAGCAAACCGTTGCTTGGCTATGTTACCGCTTTGCTCAGCCCCTCTTATAGCGTTGTTAGTTGTAGGTGAAGTTGAAGATTGCTCCATGTTGGACAGGATTATGTTGGGATATCACAATTAATATCTCTTATTTAATTAATGCATCTATATACTTGGTAAAGGGTGGAAGGCTCGGCCATATGGCCGGTGTTTTGTTCCGCTCTTGCCGCCTTAGTTTCCGTCATATCGGTGTTATGTTCCTTGATTTTGCGTTCCTTACGCGGCCGGGTGTATGGGAACCCCTTGACAGTTTGCTTTGAATAAAACTCCTCCAGCAAGGCCCAACTTTGGTTTTACATTTGCCTAACAACCTATTACCTTTCCCTTGGGAGTAATTAACCCGAGTGTCATCTTTATTTTAACCCCCCCGGGCCAGTGCTTCTCTAAGTGTTGGTCCGAACCAAGCAGCCTACGGGGCCACCTCGGGGAAACTCGAGGGCTGGTTTTACTCGTAGCTTGACTCATCCAGTGGGCCCTGAGAACGAGATATGTGCAGCTCCTATCGGGATTTGTCGGCACATTCGGGCGGTCTTGTTGGTCTTGTTTTACCATTGTCGAAATGTCTTGTAACCGGGATTCCGAGACTGATCGGGTCTTCCCGGGAGAAGGAATATCCTTCGTTGGTCGTGAGAGCTTATAATGGGCTAAGTTGGGACACCCCCGCAGGGTATAAACTTTTGAAAGCCGTGCCCACGGTTATGTGGCAGATGAGAATTTTTTAATGTCCGGTTGTAGAGAACTTGACACTTCACTTAATTAAAACGCATCAACCGCGTGTGTAGCCGTGATGGTCTCTTCTCGGCGGAGTGCGGGAAGGGAACACTGTTTTGGTTATGTATGAACGTAAGTAGTTTCAGGATCACTTGTTGATCACTTCTAGCTTCTTGACCGTTGCGTTTGCTTCTCTTCTATCTCTAATTTGTGTATCTTAGCCATCCTATTTGCTTAGTCACTGCTGCAACCTCACCACCTATCCTTTCCTTACCCATTAAGCTTTGCTAGTCTTGATACCCATGGTAATGGGATTGCTGACTCCTCGTGGCTCACAGATTACTACAACAACGGTTGCAGGTACGGGTAATGCGATGATCATGACGTGAGAGCGATGTTTACTTGTTTTGGAGTTCTTCTTCTGCTTCTTCTTTGTTCAGGGGATAGGTTCCTGGTCGGCAACCTAGGCTAGCAGTGTGGTTGTCATTGAGTTTCTGTTTGTGTTTCATCCGTAGTCGGATGTTGCTCTTATGTATGGTGCTGTTGTATTCGTGTAGCATTGCATGCCTCTTGTATGTATCCCCAACTATTATGTAATGGTATGATGTAATGATATCCACCTTGCAAAAGCGTCTCCAATATGCTCTTCTATCCTTGGTGGGACCTTCGAGTTCCTTTAGGATAGGGTCGCATATTGGGCATGACAGACGTCCATGCCATGGCCCATTCTTCCCCTTACAAGAAGGCCAAGGCATTCTCTGAGTCTGACCTCTATCATCCAGAGAGCTTCACCAACATCTCCTCCCACCACAAGCTCGTGAGGTACAGAGACGAGGGGAAGACGAGGAAAGGGGAGGGCTTTAACATGAGCCACGGTCCTTTTGATTCAGAGCTAGTAATGATATCCGGTGGCGGGAGGTCCCATGGCTTGGTAGCCATTGGGGATGGACTGATACATTGTCCTAGAACTCCCCGGGAGATCAAGAAGCGCCAGACGAGCTCCAATCCTAAGATAAGGCCTCTTGCACTGCCAATGGAGCTCGCCATCGAGGCTAGGGCCTAGGCGCTTTTGGCGGAGGCGAACAGGCAGGCGGCGGAGAGGGAGAGGGACATGGAGGAGAGGACGGCTAGTCTGTTGGAGGAGGAGAGGAACCGTAACGACGCACCTCACCGGGCCCTATATATACGAGCTCCTCGTTGTAAGTTTCTCGTGCATATTAGCCAAATCATGCATGTAATGTTTGTTTCTTTACTTACTAATATGACTGACTCGTGAAAACCAAATGTGTAGTACGTGTGCTAGAGGAACGGTCAGACCCCTCCGCCAATGCCTGATAACCCACAAGTATAGGGGATCGCAACAGTTTTCAAGGGTAAGTATTTAACCCAAATTTATAGATTCGACACAAGGGGAGTCAAAGAATATTTGAAGGTATTAGCAGTTGAGTTGTTAATTCAACCACACCTAGAGATTAATTATCTGCAGCAAAGTGATCAGTAGCAAAGTAGTTTGATAGTTTTGATAGTAGTGACAGCAGCAACGGTAACGGTAACAGTGATAGCAGTAATTTGTGGCAGTAACGATAGCTATAGTAACAGTAGAACTTAGCAAGAACAATATATGATAAATTCATAGGCATTGGATCAGTGACTTGTTGGATGATATTCATCATGTGACAGTTATAACCTAGGGCGATACGGTGCTTGCTCCAGTTCATCGATATAATGTAGGCATGTATTCCGTAAATAGTCATATGTGCTTTATTAAAAGAACTTGCATGACATCTTTTGTCCTACCCTCCCGTGGCAGCGGGGTCCATATTGGAAACTAAGGGATATTAAGGCCTCCTTTTAATAGAAAATCGAAACAAAGCATTAACACATAGTGAATACATGAAATCCTCAAACTACGGTCATCACCGAGAGTGGGCCCGGTTGTTATCACTCTGGGGTTGTCGGATCATAACACGTAGTATGTGACTATAACTTGCAAGATCGGATCTAACACAAGGATATGATTATGAATTCATAAATGGTTCAGATCTGAAATCATGGCATCCGGGCCGAAAGTGACAAGCATTAAGCAGAGCAAAGTCATAGCAACATCACTCTAAGAACATACTGGATACTAGCACTACAGGAATCAGCTACTTTGCCATCTGCCACGGCAGACGGCAAAGGCAAGGATGGCTGACGGCAAAGGCCTTTGCCGTCTACCGCGGACGGCAAAAGGCTCCCGCAAAGATAGGACCGGTAAAGAGCTTCTTTGCCGTCTGCTTTTCGAAGCGGGCGACAAAGGGGTCTTTGCCATCAGCAGCTGACAGCAAAGAAAGCCGATGGCAATAAATACGCTGTTAGTCCGTTAGGTGGCTAATAGCAGTCTTTGCCGTCCGCCGCTGACGGCAAAAAGCATCAGGCCTTTGTCGTCCGCTGCTGTAGGCAAACTGACCAAATGGGTCAGCTCCCAGGGAGCACAGGTGGTCACCGCGTGGATTCTTTGCCGTCCGCGGCGGGCGCAAAGGGGCCTTTGTCATCAGCAGCTGACGGCAAAGCTCCTGCATTGCCTCTTTTTTTTGTTTTTTTAAATCCAACAAGTTTCACAGCAAATATATATGACATATATATATATATATATATATATATATATATATATATATATATATATATATATATATATATATATATATATATATATATTTCATAGGGCTATTTAACAGCAAACATATGATATATCCAGCACATAAGTTTCATCGTACATACATATATAGTTCCATCCATTCATACATAGCAAGTTGCACATACACATTGTTCCATCCATACATATTACAATGCAAAGTTTCATCAAGATAGCAAGTTCCATCATAGCAAGCTAGAAGAATACTAGAAGATAATGAAAGAAAAACTAGAACTCCATCATAGCAAGCTAGCTTTCGTGAAGTGAATGAAATCTGCAAAATGGCAAATAAGAAAGTTAGAAAAAGGTGACTAGAAGAAGAAGACTAGAAGAAGAAGTATATGTCATTTATGAGCTAACTTATGTGAAATGGATCATTTATGAGCTAACTTAGTTGAAATGGATCGTTTATGAGCTAACTAAGGTGAAATGGATCATTTATGAGCTAACTTAGTTGAAATGGATCGTTTATGAGCTAACTAAGGTGAAATGGATCATTTATGAGCTAACTTAGGTGAAATGGATCGTTTATGAGCTAACTTAGGTGAAATGGATCGTTTATGAGCTAACTTAGGTGAAATGGATCGTTTATGAGCTAATTTAGGTGAAATGGATCGTTTTTGAGCTAACTTAGATGAAACTAGCGGGTGACCCACGCATTTGCGCGGCTAGATTTCCTATGTGTTTTAAATCTAAATTTGCATCGAGATGTGGCTATAGGATGATATGTAGTCTTGCAAAGTTATATAAATATTTTGAGAATGCATAGTATACACACAAACTCATTGGTCAAAAACAATTGTAGCCAATATTTATATCACGAGGGAATATTAATCATGTCATTAAATATGTTTCATCCTGTCTGATGAGTTGTTAGCAACAGATTTCATATCCAAGAACAGAAAACATATCATTGTGCTAAGTTCATGTTATTCCAAGCTATATAATGTTGTCTGTCTTTAACGAATTTTACAAAAAACAACCCAATAAAATGTAATACCTAACATAATATTGGGTGTGTGCACCTGCTAAACTTTGGCATATCTATGTATTTGATACACATAGGCTGTAATGATGAAAAGTTCACAAATCTTGGCCCGTTTTATCTATTATTATCCTGGCATGTATCCTCTTGTATGTTTATTTTATTTTCCTCAAAATTGTATTAGCTGCTTTGATCACTTATACTGGAGACATAGTTCCACTATAAGAAATAAGTGTAATGTTTGCAGAATGTATCTCTTCACTCCAGGAGTTACTTGTTTGCTTGCTTGCCATCAATATATATCCAATCTATTTGTGTGAGGCTGCAGTGTAGTATATATGGAGTAATGGACAACAACCCGTCATATTATTGGTGGCTAAATTCAAATTAGTTCATGCTATAATCATCCAGCTTAGCTTGATTATTCTTGTTTGAAATGACAATTGATTGTCACATACATGTGAAATTGACAATACACACTGAAGTACTGAATTTGCTAGCAGCAACCTCAAGCCCTATGCTAGAGAAATCTCTCTTTTGTATCTCTTTGTTTGCACATACTTTGTCTGATGTGCATGCTACTGAATATCTTACCTCTCGGAGATGCTATGATGGATCCTGCCGGTGTGAAGGACGCACTACCAAGTCGTGTAGCAGCGAGGCTGCCGGCTGCCATGCTCACGGCAACATCGCTGCCTCGCAAGTGTGCAGCCCTGTGGCATGCGGAAGCCCTTCAGTAATAAGTATTTTTGTTAGATGTACTCAGGACCATTTTAAGTGAACGTGCAACGTTCAGTCTGATTCAATGTTGACCTGAAGATGTAAGTGTGTACAACTATTCAGAAAATGAAATGGTACAGTTATTTAAAGGAAGTACATGTCATAAAAGTTGGTCAATCAAAAAGTTATTGAATTGGAAACTTACCACAGTTTGCTCATAATTGGGGAGTTCCTCCTTTTGTTCAATTTTTTCCTGTTGAGTTTTTCTTGTATGTGCTATATAATGCTCATATATTAGTAGCTCAAATGAACATCATCTTGTTTGAAACAGAATGAATTGTATTTGCAATACATAGTACACCAGGGATTAATTGTACAACTCCACCAAATATTTTCTTTGGTACGCACTGACTCACTTGTTTTATAATGAATAGGCAAATAATCTTTTTATTGGTCTGCAAATAAGATTAAACTTGATATATAAATTCAGTCGGAATAGAGGTAGCTATGTCAATGACGTGCTGCAAAATAAAATGACAAAAACGATTATTGTAATAATCAAGGACCCAAAAGGTTTCGGGTTATGCATGTGCTGTCCAACTCTAAATTTAATTTACATAGGCACATCATTAGTCCAAATCTTTGAGCACATTGATCGAGAATCCAACAATCTGCACCCATTAATTCTAGCAGCCACTAAATTTGAGGTATGCAGAACATAAACAAACCATAGAACATACATGCTTGATTTGTCTTGTTTTGAGAGTCGATTGATTGTCACATACATGCTAGCCCGGTGATCAAATTTGCTTCCCTGAATCGTGCAGTACACACTGAACTTGCTAATATCAACCTTAGGCCCCTATACCACATAAGTATATCCTGCTCGTCTCTTCATTTGCTCATACTTTGGTTGTTGCGCATGCCCCAGAACATCTAAGTCTCTATGCACATCAATCAAGCATCCAACAATCTGCATCCATTAATTTTAGAAACCACTAAATTGAGGTACGCAGAAGATGAACAAACCTGAGAATAGATGAGCCAAAGATGAGTCATGGTGGCCCAGTTGGCGGCTGTGGAATTATCAATGTTATATCTAGACGTCGTTGCCGCTAGGACGATTGTTCCATGCATACATCATCGTCCGGATGCAGTGGTACCATGAGAGGGGAGTGCGCAAGGCGCGCCCGCCGCACAGATAGTAGACTTAGAGCTGGCGGCCTGGCCTTGCTGTCCACGAAGTCCACCAAATACTGCTGGCGATGGTGTGGAGCCACAGCTTGTGCAGCCTTTCCGTTCATCTCCAAGCCATCCATGACCCGATCAACTGCGCCTCCCCTGCCAACAGGTCCATCTCCATGAATCCAGTCACCGAGATTCACCTCAGTGCATGATATAACATAGCAGCCATGATGTGGACCTTCGGTGCTAGATGAAGATCATGTGCCTAGTCTCGCCGGCCGCGTTGTCGTCGGTGAGTAAGATCTTGAGGAGGCACCGGCCCATGTAGTGATCCTTGGTGCGGTACTTCATGGTTGGCACCACCTCATCCTTCCTCTTGGATATCTTCATCTGCTTCGCAGGCACCGCAGCTGGTTGTACTTGGTCTTTGTAGTTGACAACTGCGTGTGAAAGCCACCTCCTGATTGTACAGCGGCAGCCAATTGGAAACCCTAGCCGCCGGGTTTCTGTGCGACGTGCGGGGTATGCAACGCCAAAAATTGGAAACCTAGTTGTTGGGGATATAACTATTGGTATGACCCGCCCAGGAGGGGCCGGGTCATACTTGCAAATATTCGTGAAGCCCAAGACTCAGGTTATGGATGGCAGTTTAGTTAAAGGCCCATGGCCCAGAGGCGACTTACAGCCTGTAGTGATAAACCACCATGTATGCATGACTTGTGTTGTAAGGCAAGAATAGTTAAGAGACCGAGTCAGACACTGTTTATGAGCCGGCCGGGACTCTGTAGAGCCGCTGGGCGTCGGCCTCTGTATATAAAGGGACGACCCGGCGGCGGTTCAGGGCAAGTAACATCAACTCGAGAGCTAGGTCAGTGATTCGCTCCCTGGTTATCGAGACATAAGCAATCCCACTCAAAACTGGATCGTAGGCTTTTACCTTCACCGTAAGGGGCCGAACCAGTATAAACCTCGCGTCCTTTGTCCCGATTAACCCCTTCAAGCTTCCTAGTTGCGATGAATCCATGACTAAGTCCTTTCGCTAGGACAACTGCCGTGACAATTCCACGACAGTTGGCGCCCACCGTGGGGCCAGCGCACGGTGGATTCGAGTTCTTGAAGGGCAGCTTCGAAGGGCTCGAAGGATACGCTGTGGGCCGGATGACCAAGAGTCGTTGCGGCAAGCTCTACATCGACGATGCAGGCTGGGGCCCCGACGCCGGCTCAATTGAGTACGGGTACCGGGTCCCCTTCGGCAGAATTCACGTCTTCATCGGCAAGATCGGCGAGCCGGGCCCTGAGCCGGACATCTGCACCGACCTCGTCGAGACGGCTCAGCGCGCGAGACCCGCCCGGGATCCGCCTGCCGTGAAGCGTGCCTTCGTGGGATGCATCCATGAAGGGCTCTCTGAAGGATCGGCATCTGGCGGTGAGACGGCCATCTACTCTGATGGCGGGTCATCCACAGGTGAGACAGATTCATTGTATCAGCTGCAAGATGGCGGGCTTGGGGGTTGTTCCGATGGCAGCAGTATTCCGGATTGCTTCGAGCCGCCGAGCAGGGTTGGGATCTTCATGGCCGGCACCCAACCTATCCAAGACCCCACAACTGCGGCAGCCATGACCTCCGGGTCAACAGCAGCCGGGGCAGGAGGCCCTGTGCACTCACCGGCTCAGGCGTTGATAGATCTCACAGATAAACTGACCACTCTGTTAACCGCCGTGGTCAACCCGGCGGATCAAGCTCGTCATGATGCGGAGGTGGCACAGTTAAAATTGGATATGGTGCAGGCTAAGGAAGACCTAGCGGCGGAAGATGTCAGGATAAACGCAGAGCGGGCAGCTCTGGATGTTCAGGCTCAACGGATTCAGGCACAGACTTTCCGGCTCACGCAAGATCAGAACGCGTCTAATGAGGTCATGAGGAGAAGGCATCAGAAGACTCAATCTTGACTCCCCCTTGTTTATGATCCTCGCACTACAAAAAAATACACTTCTGTGATGATACGTGTTTGTCACAGTAGGTCGCGTTTTTTGTCTTGCATGTACATCCATGACGATTTTATGACAGAATCAAGATAGTCATACCTGTGCTGTCGTAGAAGTGTTCCATGACACTACCAAAATTATCATCACGGAAGTGTCCACTTCCATGACGATAAATCGCGCGTCACAGAAGTGCTTTCGTCAAGGGTGACCGACACGTGGCATCCATCGTAACGGAACGCCGTTAAGCTATCGGGTCCGGTTTTGGATCCGATAACCCGTTAACAGCCCGGACCAATGGGGATTTTCGACGTGTAAAATCATCATTGGCCGCAGGAAACACGTGTTGCCTCACCGTTGGGACAGATGTCATCCACTCATTAGATAGGAGGAGCCTATGATAGGTCGACACGTGGCACGACCCAGCAGTGGCCCATTCCGGTGAAAAAGGCCGGCCTAGTAAAAATTAGCAGGCCGGCCCATATAAGGCCTACTTGTCTCAGGTCCATTTAAGCCCACGGCCCATACGAGATGTGCCAATTCGGCCCGTCAACGGCCCGTTAAAGATTTGACACCATTGCAGCCCATCGTCAGTTCGAGCCCGTTAACAGCCGGCTATATATTTGGGCTCAATATCGGCCCGATGAGGTTTCGGCCTGTTAACGGCCCATTTAATGGATGAGCCAATTTTCAGGATGTACATCTTTCGGCCTTTTAGCGACCCATCTAAATGTTGGGCTAATTTCCGGCCCGGTGTGTCTTTCAGCCTATTGACGGCCCATAAATCTGATGGGCCATTTGTAGTCGGACCTGAGTTTCGGCCTTTTAGCGGCCGATTTAAGTGTTGGGCCAATTTCTGGCCCGGTGTCACTTTCAGCCTATTGACGGCCCATAAATCAGTTGGGCCATTTGTAGTCGGACCTGAGTTTTGGCCTTTTAGCGACCCATTTAAGTGTTGGGCCAATTCCCGGCCCTGTGTGCCTTTCGGCCTGTTAACAGACCATAAATGAGTTGGGCCATTTGTAGTCGGACCTTAATTTTGGCCTTTTAGCGGCCCATGCCCTTCATGGTCCAATACCAGCCCAGTTTCTCTTTCGGCCTGCTAAAGGCCCACAACACAGTTGGGCCATTTACAATACGACCTGACTTTCAGCCTCTTAGCGGCCCATGCTCTTCATGGTCCAGTACAAGCCCGCTGTCTCTTTCGCCCTGCTAAAGGCCTACAGTATAGTTGGGCCATATGTAGCCCAAACTTAGTATCAGCCTGTTAACGGACTGTGAAATAAATTGGGGCCACCTGTTGCCCGCTTCGATGTCGGCCTGTTAACGACCCGGGAGGTAAGAGGGTCGACCATTAACTTTCGGCCTAGTAACGGCCCATTAACTTAATGGGCCCACTAAAGTTCGTACGTGTCTCTAGGCCAAATTGGATAATTTGAGCCCATTATGGCGAGCAATTATGCACAGGACCAAAACTGATCAAGCAAAGGTACGGCATACAGGGAATAACATTGCACATCTAGCATATATTACAGGAAATTACATCCACTGGGCAATCAAAGATTGATGCCAGTGCAAATAAATGAGCAGAACCTAACCATCTACAACGTCACAATCTGCAACCTCAGCACAGATGACGCCCATAAGCATGTGGGCAAGTTCTTGCTGCTTTGCTACACTGTCTCTGAAAACATTGATCAGTTGTTGTGTCGCACGACTCTGCACCTCTGATTCATCTACCATTTCCACCATTGCTTCAGCCATTAATTGGTTCACAAACATACATTTATTCCGTTGCATTCAAGACAGAGGATATTGAACAGATTCAGATGGCGATTTTGGCAGGCTTGTATTATTGATAGTGGAGAGTGTCTCGACCACTGCCTCATAACATAAATTAGGACAGGAACCAAACAGATTAATCATGAGTTATTGCCATATTACCTGGCCTAGATTTATTGGAAAGAAACAATGGGGTTGCCTTGCTATTTTCAGAGTTTGTCTTCTTATCTTCAGCAGCCTGCACAAAATTAACACACTAGCATTGCTATCACTGGCCAAGTCAGATAATAGGAAAGCAACATTGACACAACGAACGTTTGGGCAACTAGCTTACAGCAAATTAACACAATATGGCACGACTATCATCAGCCAGGTAAGGTAATACGAAAGCAACATTCACACAATGAATGAATGGGCAACCAGAGAAGCACTACAATTCAGTAATCATACATTTTGCTACAACTAAATTTAGATCAGATAAAGGTTGGATTCACGCCAATTAACAAAATACATGCTGATGTAAAAATATAGTGATATACAACAGGTACTTACATCTACATTGGAGCACAGAGAATTCCTGCAAGAATCTTTCCTCATAAATGATACCATTGCAGAAATTCTTCTATCTGTTAAGCTTATTTTCTAAAAGAGAGATGGGTAAGAAACATGTAGAAAATATGATCAGCATGCTATAAAATTTCATGATGCAAGGATACGCACACGCTTCTTAGAATGGAGTTGACATATTTTTGCTGGACTGGAGCGGACTAGTTCTTTGGCCACTAGAATCTGCTTATTATCAGTAGGAGTTGGGTTTCTCTGTGCTGGAGGAGTATCTATAAAAACTGGAGTTGGTTTATTATCTCCTGGCATTTGGATCTTTTGCAAAGGCCTTGTTTGTAACCCTTCAGATTCTAACATAGTCGTCTTCCCCTTGCATGCCTTGTATAGAAGAATGGTGCTTTAATTATAAAACATGCGACAGCAGAGAGATGGAATAGGTACTGAAGAATAGAAAGGCATGACATATTGACATGTATTCCCTCCATCCGGAAAAAAATGGACGGGTCTAGGCGTATTTCAGTTCTAGATACATCCTTTTTTATCCATTTTGACAACATGTAATCCGGACGGAGGGAGTATGGTGTAAGAGCTAGGGATACGACAGGACAACACAGCAAAAAAACACTAGTTGAATGTAAAACAGTATGCTAGCGGAATACGTACAGAAGTAACTAAGGCAACATACACGTGTATGATTGGGAAAATAAGATGGCATTGCAACAGAGCACTAGAACAGCACTTCAATGTAAAAAAACATGGTATGGTAGACAGATGAAGTACATACTGATGAATAACAATGCATAAGATATTCAGAAGCATGATGTCCAAATTAAGCAAATGACATTGCGATAGAGTAGAATGACAGTACTTGAATTTGAAAACATGTTATCATGAATGGAATAGGTACTGAAAAACAGGAAGGCATGTCATATTTACATGCATGATCAGCATGCTAAGCACATGGCATTGCAACAGAGTAGATACACTCCAGGACATTATATGCATGTTGTACCCATATCACATGCCAAGTTAGAGCAAGGACCTTGTGGGGTGAAGATGATTCGTCATCTTTCTGCAAGTCTTCTGAAGAACTGCCTTTACATGATCCATCATATTGGGTATCATTGACATCAAGTTTATTGGCCTTTACATTGCTCCGTGAGGTTCTTGTGGATATATCAGTGTGTGCAATTATATCTGACATGCATGGAAGACAACTAGGAGTTAGATTTATGTAATGAGTGCCTGTAGGAGACGACATAAATAGTAGGAGTGGGGCTAACTAGCAGCAACAGGTCTCATAAACTAAAGGGAGAACACAGATGAAAGCTACAGAATATGTATCGTTTGTACTCGAGATTAACTAGATGGCACACAGAAGTATTAAAGAACAACATAGGTAATACTAGAAGTGGTATAATACTATAATCACCAGCCTGTGGGATAGCATTGGCTGATGGATGATAACTATGGAACAACGTTACCTAAAGAACAAGTATCTTAGCTGAACTATGGAACAGCGTTAACTCCTGAACAAGACCCGTAAGAGATCAGCATGAATATACAGTGAAATGTGATGATCTATTTTCCATGCTTAGATGAATAACAAAGCCATAAATGTTACACACAAGTAAGATGAGGGTACAACCTATCTGGCTGCCATCCATAGGAGTGAGCATCATGTGCTGACTTGTCGATGGCCTTGCAGTTGTTGTGGCTGTCCATGTCGGGCACGCGCATTCGATGCAGGGAACTGTTGAGTGGGGACTATAGCTCCCTTCTGGTGTATGCTTCCCTTGTTGGAGCAGCTGCGGTGTGTCGGAAGACGGTGTGTCTGAAGATGCAGATAACGCATAATGTTAAGAACGACATATCTCTTTGATCTGAAGAAATACACCAAGAGATCAACGACAAGGTACGAGAGTGGTCACACGTGTGTTGACTGAAGACTAAATTGGGGTCACACAATTTTATTTTATTTTGGTACTGTCCGATCTACGCCCGATGGCTTGATGGCCGTCTTGTGCCTCCCGGCTGACACTGTTCGGAATCTTCCCCGAAGAGCCAGCGACCAACGGCAGAGTAGCCTGCCTCCGCCGTCCGTGGCCCCGGCCAAAACCCCACTCCCCGCCCCACCGCACTGCCGTGGTTGCGCCGCCCCCGGGCCAATCCACAAAGACTCCCCGTCATCCAGATCCGGCGGCGGCAGTACGTTCAACCCACGCAACTCTAAAAGATATCCATGTAAGCACTGCTTCCGCGGAGAACTTGCGTCCCCGCACCCTTACGTTAGACACCAGCCAACCGACAGCCTAGGAGCTCCGCCGCCTCGAGGGGTGCTGCTTCCCATTGGGAATCGATTGGCCCAGAATAAAAATTCAGACAACTGACGACTAAATAAAGTGATTTGATATGAGGGTGCGACCTATCTGGCGGCATGGTGAAGTAGGCATGTCCAGCTGCCGAGTTGATGAGGCCGGCGCGGAGGCGGTGGCGACCGGCGGTAGGGAAAGGGCGATGTCGCGACGGTCGACGGCTACGGGGAAGCAGCGCCAGGACTCTGGACGGATCCGAAGTTGGAGCCGCTCCGGCGCCGTGAACAACGGCGGGGGTGAATCGGCTCCGGTATGGTTCACGCGGCCGTCGTCGAGGCAGCACCAGCAGCACGGAGTAAGAGGCACACGGCCCAGTGCACGACGGCAAATGGACAGTGTCTCCGGCATTAGGGAGGAGGGTGGCTGTGAAATTGGTGCGGTGGGGAGCGCCATGGAGGTGGGGCTGAGGTTTCGCGGCTCGGGAGAAGGGAGCTTCCCGGGGAGAAGGTGATTTGGCGCCCACGAGGTATGAATGGGGGCAGGCGGGGGGGGGGGAATTGGGAGGGGAGGGGAACCATGTCTTACGGACGCATTTGTCTGAAATGTGAGGGGGAGTTACAGTTATACGCTTGCTTATAGGCTTCTCGGCTTGGGTCTGTGTACTGAGGGTCGGGGATAGTAGAGTAACTTTGCTTCTCCCCAAATAGTGGGCGGGAGCGATTTCGGGCGAGGAGGGCGTGTTTTGAACTATAGTGGGCGCGAGCGATTTCGGGCGAGGAGAGCGTGTTTTGAAATAGTGGGCGCGAGCTATTTCGGGCGAGGAGAGCGTGTTTTGCCGACCATGGTTTATGAATTATTCGGCACATGTCATTTCGGCCGAGGAGAAGGCGTGCTTGGATGAAGTTACGAACCTACCCTCGATGTACAACGGGCCAATTGATGCGTGTCCCACATAGGACGGTAATTTCGCGTCTCCCATTTATTTGCTCGGGCGAATTCCACCGAGCAAAAAGGATGTTTAACGGTTCGTTCAAATTTTGGGAGAACGAGCATCCACGTCTACCTTACCAAGTCAATTTGAATCAAATTTTGAAATATTAGCTTGCCACTTCTTTTTTAGATGGAGAGATGATGCTCGGGAGTAATGTGTTTTTACATGCTCGTTGCTAGCGATTTACTATATGACAAATAGTTGACCCACTCAAAAACGCGAATCAAACCCAAAAAGAAATATCTCGATTCAATGAAATAGCTCGTTCAGTAGGTCAAAATAGTGAACTAAATCCAAAATTGAACACCTCAATCGAGTAGCATGTTGTACAGTATTATAGTACTCCATGAACATGTTGAAAGTCAAATTAATGAAGTTGGTTGATATACGCCTATATCCGTTCATGTTTGGATTGCAGACAACATATACGCCTATATCGAAACATGGTTTATATCAGTCTTTGGTGCATAAAACGCGACCTCCCCCTCTCCCGGACTCCTGTTCTCTCTCTCTCTCTCTCTCTCTCTCTCTCTCTCTCTCTCTCTCTCTCTCTCTCTCTCTCTCTCTCTCTCTCTCTCTCTCTCTCTCTCGCCGACAATCTTCAATTCTATCGCACGCATCCGACACAAAAACCTTGTTGGTCCCTCTCCCTTTCTCTCCATCTCTCTCTCTCTCTCTCTCTCTCTCTCTCTCTCTCTCTCTCTTTGTGTGTGTGTGGGGGGGGGTCTTTCTAGTTCGCATGCATATATACACCATCTATAGGTCTCTCTCGCACACTATGTATGATACTCTAGCTAGTCCAAGCTAGATATCTTGGGTGCACTCATCGTACGCACACAAATTCCTTGGCTCTCTGCCCGTAACTCTCTCACGCACCACTCTGTCGTCTCCGAGCTCTTCCCCCTCTCTCAAACTCTCCATCCACCTGGGTCAGACATACACATGCATATCTCACTCGCACTCAATAGGCCCATCTAAAACTCTATCTCTCTCGCTCGTTCTATCTCCATCTCACACGCACACACACACACACACAATCTCATGCCCAGCTAGCCAAGTATGATGGTCTCTCACATAATTGTAGGCACACGCAGTCCCCCCTATATGTATATGACTAGCTAATCTTAGTCTCCATCACAAACATGTGCATGGTCTATCTCAATTTCTCTCGGGGCATCTTTCTATCGCGCACACACTCCCTTGATCTCCCACCCATATAGTCCCCTCACGATCTTGAGGGGATCTCTCTATCACAAACACACCCTCTCTCCCTCCCCATGCATCCATGCCATCCATGTGTCCATCTCGACCTTTGTTCCGTGTTGGCCAGACCTCTATTTGACATGTGCTACAGGGGTGTCTCTCTCCATTGCAAACAATCACACACTAGCTATCTTCGTGTATCTCCTCGCCTCGCTTTTCCATCTCGGAGATGCATGCGTGATATGTTCGCATAAGAAACAAAAAAACACACACTCTCTCTAATTTATCGTTTGTTTTCACTTTCTCTTTCACACACATACTCTTTTTGCACACTTACTCATTCTCCTTCACACACACTTGATCTGTCTCGACCGAGGCACTCTCCTCGGTCCATAGCATATAGATTTATTGAAAAGTCAAACATCACAAAGTTTGACCATGTACGTGGAGAAAAAGAATTACATCTAGTACGGCAAACATATACCATTAGATTCACCATGAGATGTAGTTTTGTATGATGTATCTTTGGTATTGTAGATATAAATAACATTTGCGTAAACCTGATCAAAGTTTCCAAAGTTTGACTTCTAAAAAATTTACATGCACTGCATTATCAAGCGGATGGAATATCTCTTTCCCCCTCTCAGCTATCTGATGCACCACTCAGCCTTATCAGGGCTCCTCAATCTCTCTCAAACTTTATTGGTCAGTTTGGTTCGTGACCTGACCCTCATGCCTTGATGGCCGGTACTGCCTGGTGTGGACCTGAGATGTAAAATATTTCTTCCTGGCCAGGCTTGTGTGGTGCTGAAGTGTTTGGTTCATGCCTGGGCTAGGCAAAGCATCAACGTCCGATCAATCAATCAATGCATCAATTATTTAATGCTAATATCCATCCATGTTGTTGTTAGCCTCGTGGCCGCACGACCAGGCACGGCCAGGCGTTCGAAATCGGTCGCCTGGGCCAGGCTACTTGCAGTGTCTGGAGTTCAGCCAGGCTAATTAAAGTGCAAGGGAACCCAGGCCAGGCGGGCTTTCTTTTTCACAGGGTAGCAACCAAACAAGCGTGCATGAAATCCAGCCACAACCCCAGGCCAGGCAAAAGATGCTCAGGACGCAAGCCAAACTGACCTTATATCTCCCTGGTTCACACATACACATGTCTCGCTCGCGCTATACATATAGACCCATCCAACACTCTCCGCTCTTGCTCTCTCTCCATGTGACACGCACCCCCCTAAGTACCATAATCCCTCACTCCATCATAGGCGCAAGTACTCCCCCCCTCCTAAGTATGATTATCTCTTACTAGCCATCAGGAACACACGTATTGTCTCCTTCCAGCCATACGTCTATCTCAATATCTCTCGGGGCATCTTCTATTGCGCACAAACCTTGTCACTCGATCTCCCACCCATGTAGTCCGATCACGATCTCCAGGGGATCTCTCTATGACAAACATACGCTCTCTCCCCCCATGTCTGCATTTTCTCCATACGTCTCTCTCGACCTCTCTCCCTTGTTTGTCAGACCCCTCTTGGCCACGTGCTAGGGGTCTTGCTCTCTCGGTTCCAAACAACCACACAATATCTCCTTACCTTGCCTCCGTTGTCGAACATGCATGTGTGATATGTTTGCATAAGACACGCACGCTTTTTCTCTACTTTTATCGTGTGTTGTCCATGTCTCTTTCACACATGCACACACACTTTTTTCACTCTCTCTCTCTCTCTGTGTCTCTCTCTCTAGTTAGGGACTCTGTCATGTCCATAAGCATATGGATGTTTTGAAAAGTCAAACCTCAGAAAAGTTTGACCAGGTATTTGTGGAGAACAACATTTACATATGGAACGATCATTAGATTCATCACAACATGTACTTACTTCATACTATCATTTATCTTTGGTATTGTAGATATAAGTAATTTCTTTATAAACTTGGTCAAAGTTTCAAAAGTTTGACTTAAAAAAAATGTTGGAACTACATTATCGAACGGAGGGAGTAGCTCTTTCTCTCTCTCTCTACTATCTCTCACGGGCCTCCCCTCTCACTCGAACTCTCCATACCGACGGATTATACGCTCACTGTGTCAGCATATAGCTCCTTATATTGTTTAGTTGACCGGTCAACCAATCCACATGCTGCCTTGTCAGCTCGTGTTCTGTATCTTCGTGTGCTGGCCCATGTGGCAGTGGGTGAAAATAAGTAAACTAGACGCCCATCTGACACGTGGTGAAGTAAACAAAGTTGAAACCACTCGGGGTAGCACCCCGCACGCTAGTAAATTGAGGGCGCATTGAGGACAAACTTCTTGCGCGCGAAGAATGCGCTCGCGCACAATTCACCACTGTGCGGCGGCATGCACTGAAGGACGCACTCGCGCACACCCAGCACACAACACACACCAGCACACGTGTACACCGGCGTCGCCGCCGGTTGAGATGGACGGCGAGGCAGCCAACAAGCGGAGGCGGCTCGAGCCAAAACTGCGTCCGACGAGCCTGGACTTCTTCAGCAGCCTCCCCGACGACATGCTGCTCGTCATCATCGGCCTCCCCCCACCAAATCTGCCGTGCGGACCGCCCTGCTCTCCCGGCGGTGGCGCCGCCTCTGGCGCTTCATCCCCCTCAACCTCACCATCGACAGCTGCCTCTGCGACGGGGATTGCAAACGCATGGCCGCAGTCTCCAAGGTCCTTTCATCGCACCCTGGGCCAGCCAGACGCCTTGACATCCGCATGTTCAGTACCAACTGCAAGGTCCAACCCATGTTCGACGAGTGGTTCTTATCCCCCGCCCTAGATCAGCTCGAGGAGCTCAGCTTTGAAGCTGGACGATGTCGCTCTCTGCCGCCGTCCGCGCTCCGCCTCACGCCAACGCTGCGCCGCGCCAGCTTCAGCTCCTGCTATCTTCCCTAGATTAATGCCGCGCCCGCCCTTCTTCTCCATCAACTCAAGCAGCTCGACCTCTTGGACGTTGTCATCTCGAAGAAGGCTATGGAGCACCTGCTCCGCAGCTGTACTGCGCTCGAGTACCTTCGTCTTGAGCAGATCCACGGGTTCATTAGCCTCCACATCGCCTCGACGAATCTCCGATGGATTCATGTGTCTTGTTGGCCCCGCAACAAGACATCAATTGGGAAGAGATCACTCCAGCTGTTCCACGTTATGGTCATTGAGAATGCGCCTTTCCTTGAGAGATTGCTTGTATCAGATCTAGAAGGTGCAACAAAAATCAGGGTCATTGACGCGCCGAAATTGACAGCGTTGGTGTACTCGTCTGCCAAATTCTCCAAACTCTTTATTGGATCCGTAATCGTTCAGGTACAACACTCATCTTCTTCTCCGTCTTCTTGAAATTCACATTTTTAAATTTCTTCTTGATGTATTTACGACCGTCTTCCAGAAAATGATTCCCACAAGCTTGACCCAGTCCATGGGCACAGTGAAGATCTTAGCACTAAAATCTATCGGCCCCAATCTGGATCAAGTTGTTGGTCCTTACATGCTTTCCGTGCACGGAGAAGCTACTCATCAAGGTGAAACTTCTTTCCTATAAGTAAACGGTAATCACAACGCAGCTCAATTTTTTCGTAATTTTCCCAAATTACGATGACAAGTGTAGTGGTCAAAACTGCATCTACGCACTGCAGCGGTAGAAATGTTTTTAGTATTTTTTCTCATGTGATCACCTGCATCGTTTTTATGCTGTACTACTATAGTAGCCTAGGCTAGTCATAGTGGAAAGTAACTTAGACTACTCCAGTAACTCTATGGTTACCCTAAGAGCAAGTACTACCTCCGTCCTGGTTTACTCTTCCAATTTTGTAGTATCAAAATTTGACCATAGATTTAACTGACAAAATGTTAATGCATGTCACTAAGAACTATATCGTTGGATTCGTATTTGAACATAATTTCAAATGGTGTAATTTTAGTGACATGCATAGGCATTTTCTTAGGTAAATCTATGGTCAAAATTTTATACTAAATACGAGGTAGTATTCTCTCCGTCCCAAAATTCTTGTCTTACATTTGTTTAGATACGGATGTATCTAGCACTAAAATGTAATGAGATACATCCATATTTAGACATATTTAAGACAAGAATTTTGGGACGGAGGGAGTACAAAAGTGGGCTATGTAGGCCAAAACATGTGCCAAATTCACTTGTGATGCATTTGGCATCGATGCACCTCCATTGCTCACCTGGTGCCCTAATCTGGATCACCTACTTTGCTCCGGTGCCAAATTAACTCACGCAATGAAAAACACCACGTGGGAGAGAGAGAGGACTGAGGCAATAAAAAACACTTGTTTGGGAGAGTGAGAGGCTGGTGTAGTTGGTTTGGTTGATTTGTTTATACATGTGGGTCTGTGTGCAGAGCAGTGCCAACTCTCTCACATCGCGAGAGCGGTGCCAAAATCTTTTGATTTGACATCGATGCGTATTATGTGGCATACTTTTGCGAAATATGGCATCGGCCACATAGTGGAAGGCAACAAATTCCCAAGCTCCACACGTGCTCCTAGTTAAATGAGAGGAAACAGAAAGAGAGAGAGAGAGAGAGAGAGAGAGAGAGAGAGAGAAAATATCACTAGACAGCCAACCATATCGTATGAGAGAATGATATTGGTACCTCTTGATGACACGGCAATCTTATACCGCCAGCTGCTCTAATATGTTCTCTTCTTTTGTAGATAAAAAAAGACCCGAAAGTGAAAAATGTGCCGCACTATAACAATCTCATCGAATGCCTTGATCTCCATCTTATAGAAATTGATTTGATCGACTACCGAGGCAGCACATCTGAGATTAAATTTGCCAGGTTCTTTGTTCTGGAGGCAAGTGTGCTCAAGGTAATGAGGTTTGGCGTTCTCTGGCGCAACAATGAATGGCGTGCTGATCATCGCAAGCGTCTAAGCCTAAATGACAAAGTCGCATAAGCTGAATTTGTTTTTGAAACATCAAGTGGCCAGAGACTCGAAAACTTATTTGCCCATTAGTGACTTGTCAGGGCGGTGGATTTTAGTTTGTACGATAGTGCTGCATCCACCTAAAGTAACGAAAGTTCTTACGTAAACTTCCTAGTAATTCCCTCTTCGTAGGTGCAGCATTACTCCTAACATTTGGAATATCAGTTTGAAACTTGTAATATTGCTGTTGGGAATCGTAGCATAATTTAAAATTTTCCTACACTCACCAAGATGCATCTATGGAGTCTACTAGCAACGAGGGGAAGGGAGTGCATCTACATACCCTTGTAGATCGCGAGCGGAAGCGTTCCAATGAACGTGGATGACGGAGTCGTACTCGCCGTGATCCAAATCACCGATGACCGAGTGCCGAACGGACGGCACCTCCGCGTTCAACACACGTATGGTGCAGTGACGTCTCCTCCTTCTTGATCCAGCAAGGGGGAAGGAGAGGTTGATGGAGATCCAGCAGCACGACGGCGTGGTGGTGGATGTAGCGGGTCTCCTGCAGGGTTTCGCCGAGCTTCTGCGAGAGAGAGAGAGAGAGGTGTTGCAGGGGAGGAGGGAGGCGCCCAAGGCTGTGTGTTGCTGCCCTCCCTCCCCCCTTTTATATAGGCCCCCTGGGGGGGCGCCGGCCCCAAGAGATGGGATCTCAATGGGGGGCGGCGGCCACAAAGGGGGGAAGGGGTTGCCTTGCCCCCCAAGGCAAGGGGGAACTCCCCCCCCTAGGGTTTCTAACCCTAGGCGCATGGGGGGAGGCCCAAGGGGGGGTGCCCCAGCCGACTAAGGGCTGGTTCCCTTCCACTTTCAGCCCACGGGGCCCTCCGGGACAGGTGGCCCCACCCGGTGGACCCCCGGGACCCTTCCAGTGGTCCCGGTACAATACCGGTAACCCCCGAAACTTTCCCGGTGGCCGAAACTTGACTTCCTATATATAATTCTTCACCTCCGGACCATTCCGGAACCTCTTGTGACGTCCGGGCTCTCATCCGGGACTCCGAACAACTTTCGGGTTTCCGCATACATATATCTCTACAACCCTAGCGTCACCGGACCTTAAGTGTGTAGACCTTACGGGTTCGGGAGACATGCAGAGATGACCGAGATGCCTCTCCGGTCAATAACCAACAGCGGGATCTGGATACCCATGTTGGCTCCCACATGTTCCACGATGATCTCATCGGATGAACCACGGTGTCGAGGATTCAATCAATCCCGTATGCAATTCCCTTTGTCAAACGGTATGTTACTTGCCCGAGATTCGATCGTCGGTATCCCAATACCTTGTTCAATCTCGTTACCGGCAAGTCTCTTTACTCGTACCGCAATGCATGATCCCGTGACTAACGCCTTAGTCACATTGAGCTCATTATGATGATGCATTACCGAGTGGGCCCAGAGATACCTCTCCGTCACACGGAGTGACAAATCCCAGTCTCGATCCGTGCCAACCCAACAGACACTTTCGGAGATACCCGTAGTGCACCTTTATAGTCACCCAGTTACGTTGTGACGTTTGGCACACCCAAAGCACTCCTACGGTATCCGGGAGTTGCACGATCTCATGGTCTAAGGAAAAGATACTTGACATTGGAAAAGCTCTAGCAAACGAAACTACACAATCTTTTATGCTATGCTTAGGATTGGGTCTTGTCCATCACATCATTCTCCTAATGATGTGATCCCGTTATCAATGACATCCAATGTCCATAGTCAGGAAACCATGACTATCTGTTGATCAACGAGCTAGTCAACTAGAGGCTTACTAGGGACACGTTGTGGTCTATGTATTCACACATGTATTACGATTTCCGGACAATACAATTATAGCATGAATAATAGACGATTATCATGAACAAAGAAATATAATAATAACCTTTTATTATTGCCTCTAGGGCATATTTCCAACAGTCTCCCACTTGCACTAGAGTCAATAGTCTAGTTACATTGTGATGAATCGAACACCCATTGCGTCCTGGTGTTGATCATGTTTTGCCCTAGGGAGAGCTTTAGTCAACGGATCTGCTACATTCAGGTCTGTATGTACTTTACAAATATCTATGTCTCCATTTTGAACACTTTCACGAATGGAGTTGAAGCGACGCTTGATATGCCTGGTCTTCCTGTGAAACCTGGGCTCCTTCGCAAGGGCAATAGCTCCAGTGTTGTCACAGAAGAGAGTCATCGGGCCCGACGCATTGGGAATCACCCCTAGGTCGGTAATGAACTCCTTCATCCAGACTGCTTCCTGTGCTGCCTCCGAGGCTGCCATGTACTCCGCTTCACATGTAGATCCCGCCACGATGCTTTGCTTGCAACTGCACCGGCTTACTGCTCCTCCATTCAATATATACACGTATCCGGTCTGTGACTTCGAGTCATCCAGATCTGTGTCGAAGCTAGCGTCAACGTAACCCTTTACGACGAGCTCTCCGTCACCTCCATAAACGAGAAACATATCCTTAGTCCTCTTCAGGTACTTCAGGATATTCTTGACCGCTGTCCAGTGTTCCTTGCCGGGATTACTTTGGTACCTTCCTACCAAACTTACGGCAAGGTTTACATCAGGTCTGGTACACAGCATGGCATACATAATAGACCCTATGGCCGAGGCATAGGGGATGACACTCATCTCTTCTATATCTTCTGCCGTGGTCGGGCATTGAGCCGTGCTCAATTGCACACCTTGCAATACAGGCAAGAACCCCTTCTTGGACTGATCCATATTGAACTTCTTCAATATCTTGTCAAGGTATGTACTCTGTGAAAGACCAATGAGGCGTCTTGATCTATCCCTATAGATCTTGATGCCTAATATATAAGCAGCTTCTCCAAGGTCCTTCATTGAAAAACACTTATTCAAATAGGCCTTTATACTTTCAAGAATTCTATATCATTTCCCATCAATAGTATGTCATCCACATATAATACGAGAAATGCTACAGAGCTCCCACTCACTTTCTTGTAAACACAGGCTTCTCCATAAGTCTGTGTAAACCCAAACGCTTTGATCATCTCATCAAAGCGAATGTTCCAACTCCGAGATGCTTGCACCAGCCCATAGATTGAGCGCTGGAGCTTGCATACTTTGTTAGCATTCTTAGGATCGACAAAACCTTCCGGCTGCATCATATACAACTCTTCCTTAAGGAAGCCGTTAAGGAATGCTGTTTTGACGTCCATCTGCCATATCTCATAATCATAGTATGCGGCAATTGCTAACATGATTCGGACGGACTTCAGCTTCGCTACGGGTGAGAAAGTCTCATCGTAGTCAACCCCTTGAACTTGTCGATAACCCTTAGCGACAAGTCGAGCTTTGTAGATGGTCACATTACCATCCGCGTCCGTCTTCTTCTTAAAGATCCATTTGTTTTCTATGGCTCGCCGATCAACAGGCAAGTCAGTCAAAGTCCATACTTTGTTTTCATACATGGATCCTATCTCGGATTTCATGGCTTCTAGCCATTTGTCAGAATCCGGGCCCGCCATCGCTTCTTCATAGTTCGAAGGTTCACCGTTGTCTAACAACATGATTTCCAGGACAGGGTTGCCGTACCACTCTGGTGCGGAACGTGTCCTTGTGGACCTACGAAGTTCAGTAACTTGATCTGAAGCTTCATGATCATCATCATTAACTTCCTCCCCAGTCGGTGTAGGCACCACAGGAACATTTTCCCGTGCTGCGCTACTTTCCGGTTCGGAAGGGGTGACTATCACCTCATCAAGTTCCACTTTCCTCCCACTCAATTCTTTCGAGAGAAACTCCTTCTCTAGAAAGGACCCGTTCTTGGCAACGAAGATCTTGCCTTCGGATCTGAGGTAGAAAGTATACCCAATGGTTTCCTTAGGGTATCCTATGAAGACGCATTTTTCCGATTTGGGTTCGAGCTTTTCAGGTTGAAGTTTCTTGACATAAGCATCGCATCCCCAAACTTTTAGAAACAACAGCTTAGGTTTCTTCCCAAACCATAATTCATACGGTGCCGTCTCAACGGATTTCGACGGAGCCCTATTTAAAGTGAATGCGGCAGTCTCTAAAGCATAGCCCCAAAATGAGAGCGGTAAATCGGTAAGAGACATCATAGATCGCAACATATCCAATAGAGTGCGATTACGACGTTCGGACACACCATTTCTCTGAGGTGTCCCAGGCGGCGTGAGTTGTGAAACTATTCCACATTTCCTTAAGTGTGTACCAAATTCGTGACTTAAATATTCTCCTCCACGATCTGATCGTAAGAATTTTATTTTTCTGTCACGTTGATTCTCAACCTCATTCTGAAATTCCTTGAACTTTTCAAAGGTTTCAGACTTGTGTTTCATTAGGTAGACATACCCATATCTACTTAAGTCATCAGTGAGAGTGAGAACATAACGATATCCTCCGCGAGCCTCAACACTCATTGGACCACACACATCGGTATGTATGATTTCCAATAAGTTGGTTGCTCGCTCCATTGTTCCGGAGAACGGAGTCTTGGCCATCTTATCCATGAGGCATGGTTCGCACGTGTCAAATCATTCGTAATCAAGAGACTCCAAAAGTCCATCTGCATGGAGCTTCTTCATGCGCTTGACACCAATGTGACCAAGGCGGCAGTGCCACAAGTATGTGGGACTATCGTTATCAACTTTACATCTTTTGGTATTCACACTATGAACATGTGTAACATCACGTTCGAGATTCATCAAAAATAAACCATTGACCAGCGGGGCATGACCATAAAACATATCTCTCAAATAAATATAACAACCATTATTCTCAGATTTAAATGAGTAGCCATCTCGAATTAAACGAGATCCAGATACAATGTTCATGCTCAAAGCTGGCACTAAATAACAATTATTGAGGTTTAAAACTAATCCCGTGGGTAGATGCAGAGGTAGCGTGCCGACGGCGATCACATCGACCTTGGAACCATTCCCGACGCGCATCGTCACCTCGTCCTTTGCCAGTCTCCGTTTATTCCGTAGTTCCTATTTTGAGTTACAAATATGAGCAACCGCACCGGTATCAAATACCCAGGAGCTACTACGAGTACTGGTAAGGTACACATCAATTACTTGTATATCACATATACCTTGGGTGTTGCCGGTCTTCTTCTTGTCCGCTAAATATTTGGGGCAGTTCCGCTTCCAGTGACCACTTCCCTTGCAATAAAAGCACTCAGTCTCGGGCTTGGGTCCATTCTTTGACTTCTTCCCGGTAACTGGCTTACCGGGCGCGGCAACTCCCTTGCCGTCCTTCTTGAAGTTCTTCTTACCCTTGCCCTTCTTGAACTTAGTGGTTTTATTCACCATCAACACTTGATGTTCTTTTCTGATCTCTACCTCAGCTGATTTCAGCATTGAATATACCTCGGGAATGGTCTTTTCCATCCCCTGCATATTGTAGTTCATCACAAAGCTCTTGTAGCTTGGTGGAAGCGACTGGAGGATTCTGTCAATGACCGCGTCATCCGGGAGATTAACTCCCAGCTGAGTCAAGCGGTTGTGCAACCCAGACATTCTGAGTATGTGCTCACTAACAGAACTGTTCTCCTCCATTTTACAGCTGAAGAACTTGTCGGAGACATCATATCTCTTGACCCGGGCATGAGCTTGGAAAACCATTTTCAGCTCCTCGAACATCTCATATGCTCCATGTTTCTCAAAACGCTTTTGGAGACCCGGTTCTAAGCTGTAAAGCATGCCGCACTGAACGAGGGAGTAATCATCAGCACGTGTTTGCCAAGCGTTCATAACGTCTTGGTTCTCAGGGATTGGTGCTTCACCTAGCGGTGCTTCTAAGACATAATCTTTCTTGGCTACTATGAGGATGAGCCTCAGGTTCCGGACCCAGTCCGTATAATTGCTGCCATCATCTTTCAGCTTGGTTTTCTCTAGGAACGCGTTGAAATTGAGGACAACGTTGGCCATTTGATCTACAAGACATAGTGTAAAGATTTTAGACTAAGTTCATGATAATTAAGTTCATATAATCAAATTATTTAATGAACTCCCACTCAGATAGACATCCCTCTAGTCATCTAAGTGAAACATGATCCGAGTTCAACTAGGCCGTGTCCGATCATCACGTGAGACGGACTAGTCAAGATCGGTGAACATCTCCATGTTGGTCGTATCTTCTATACGACTCATGCTCGACCTTTCGGTCCTCCGTGTTCCGAGGCCATGTCTCTACATGCTAGGCTCGTCAAGTCAACCTAAGTGTATTGCGTGTGTTCCGAGGCCATGTCTGTACATGCTAGGCTCGTCAACACCCGTTGTATTCGAACGTTAGAATCTATCACACCCGATCATCATGTGGTGCTTCGAAACAACGAACCTTCGCAACGGTGCACAGTTAGGGTGAACACTTTCTTGAAATTATTATAAGGGATCATCCTACTTGCTACCGTCGTTCTAAACAAATAAGATGCAAAAACATGATAAACATCACATGCAATCAAATAGTGACATGATATTGCCAATATCATTATGCTCCTTTGATCTCCATCTTCGGGGCACCATGATCATCTTCGTCACCGGCATGACACCATGATCTCCATCATCATGATCTCCATCATTGTGTCTTCATGAAGTCGTCACGCCAACGATTACTTCTACTTGTATGGCTAACGCGTTTAGCAACAAAGTAAAGTAAATTACATGGCGTTATTCAATGACACGCAGGTCATGCAAAATTATAAAGACAACTCCTATGGCTCCTGCCGGTTGTCATACTCATCGACATGCAAGTCGTGATTCCTTTTACAAGAATATGATCAATCTCATACATCACATATATCAGTCATCACATCTTCTGGCCATATCACATCACATAGCACTTGCTGCAAAAACAAGTTAGATGTCCTCTAATTGTTGTTGCAAGTTTTTACGTGGTTTGTAGGTTTCTAGCAAGAATGTTTTCTTACCTACGTATTACCACAACGTGATTTGCCAATTTCTATTTACCCTTCATAAGGACCCTTTTCATCGAATCCGTTCCGACTAAAGTAGGAGAGACAGACACCCGCTAGCCACCTTATGCATCTAGTGCATGTCAGTCGGTGGAACCTGTCTCACGTAAGCGTACGTGTAAGGTCGGTCCGGGCCGCTTCATCCTACAATGCCGCCGAAACAAGAAACGACTAGTAGCGGCAAGAAGAATTGGCAAACTCAACGCCCACAACTGCTTTGTGTTCTACTCGTGCATAGTAACTACGCATAGGCCTGGCTCATGATGCCACTGTTGGGAATCGTAGCATAATTTAAAATTTTCCTACGCTCACCAAGATGCATCTATGGAGTCTACTAGCAACGAGGGGAAGGGAGTGCATCTACATACCCTTGTAGATCGCGAGCGGAAGCGTTCCAATGAACGTGGATGACGGAGTCGTACTCGCCGTGATCCAAATCACCGATGACCGAGTGCCGAACGGACGGCACCTCCGCGTTCAACACACGTACGGTGCAGCGATGTCTCCTCCTTCTTGATCCAGCAAGGGGGAAGGAGAGGTTGATGGAGATCCAGCAGCACGACGGCGTGGTGGTGGATGTAGCGGGTCTCCTGCAGGGCTTTGCCGAGCTTCTGCGAGAGAGAGAGAGAGGTGTTGCAGGGGAGGAGGGAGGTGCCCAAGGCTGTGTGTTGCTGCCCTCCCTCCCCCCCTTTATATAGGCCCCCTGGGGGGGGGGGGGCGCCGGCCCCAAGAGATGGGATCTCAAGGGGGGCGGCGGCCACAAAGGGGGGAAGGGGTTGCCTTGCCCCCCAAGGCAAGGGGGAACTCCCCCCCTAGGGTTTCTAACCCTAGGCGCATGGGGGGAGGCCCAAGGGGGGGCGCCCCAGCCCACTAAGGGCTGGTTCCCTTCCACTTTCAGCCCACGGGGCCCTCCGGGACAGGTGGCCCCACCCGGTGGACCCCCGGGACCCTTCCGGTGGTCCCGGTACAATACCGGTAACCCCCGAAACTTTCCCGGTGGCCGAAACTTGACTTCCTATATATAATTCTTCACGTCCGGACCATTCCGGAACCTCTCGTGACGTCCGGGATCTCATCTGGGACTCCGAACAACTTTCGGGTTTCCGCATACATATATCTCTACAACCCTAGCGTCACCGGACCTTAAGTGTGTAGACCCTACGGGTTCGGGAGACATGCAGACATGACCGAGACGCCTCTCCGGTCAATAACCAACAGCGGGATCTGGATACCCATGTTGGCTCCCACATGTTCCACGATGATCTCATCGGATGAACCACGGTGTCGAGGATTCAATCAATCCCATATGCAATTCCCTTTGTCAAACGGTATGTTACTTGCCCGAGATTCGATCGTCGGTATCCCAATACCTTGTTCAATCTCGTTACCGGCAAGTCTCTTTACTCGTACCTCAATGCATGATCCCATGACTAACGCCTTAGTCACATTGAGCTCATTATGATGATGCATTACCGAGTGGGCCCAGAGATACCTTTCCGTCACACGGAGTGACAAATCCCAGTCTCGATCCGTGCCAACCCAATAGACACTTTCGGAGATACCCGTAGTGCACCTTTATAGTCACCCAGTTACGTTGTGACGTTTGGCACACCCAAAGCACTCCTACGGTATCCGGGAGTTGCACGATCTCATGGTCTAAGGAAAAGATACTTGACATTGGAAAAGCTCTAGCAAACGAAACTACACGATCTTTTATGCTATGCTTAGGATTGGGTCTTGTCCATCATATCATTCTCATAATGATGTGATCCCGTTATCAATGACATCCAATGTCCATAGTCAGGAAATCATGACTCTCTGTTGATCAACGAGCTAGTCAACTAGAGGCTTACTAGGGACACGTTGTGGTCTATGTATTCACACATGTATTACGATTTCCGGACAATACAATTATAGCATGAATAATAGACGATTATCATGAACAAAGAAATATAATAATAACCTTTTATTATTGCCTCTAGGGCATATTTCCAACAATTGCCGTGTCCTATTCCTGCGTTTTCAAAATCCTGCGAATCAAACAGGTCCTGAGTTGGTGATGATGTTGTGCCTCCCATCTTTCTCCAATAGCCGTCGGATCTAGATCTGACGCATACAAACCAAGCTTCTACATTTTTGCAAAAAGATGCCCACACTTGTTCCCTATTTACAAACAACTCCTTTTCTCTCACAATCAGCCTTATCTCCTCCCCACCACATCTAGAAGGCCGTGGAAAAATCTGGCGCGATGGCCGCTGTCGGCGCCGTCCACCCCCAATCTTGGTGTTCCGTGCAATACACGGGCATCTACGCACGGGAAATTATGTCGAACAGGGCTAGTTGTAAGCAGGCTAGCTCTACAGCCGTGATGATAGTGACTGCAGACGGTGAGGCTGACTATGGTATGCCGAACACGGCGCCTATACTCAGGTGTCATCTCCGGCGCAGGGTCTTGTCACTTCACTGTGAGGAGCAACACGTAATAATTTGACCAACGGGTAGTAGAGTGCTAGTACTCCTACTACTACATTGGTAGTACTACTACTAGTACTAGTAGCACCACCGTCAGGATTTAGGAGTACTACCACGTCCATCTGGATTTTAGTATTTGACTAGCAATATCTAGTAATGCATGTCACAAAAAATGTACTACTCCCTCTGTAAATAAATACATGGTGTTTTATTCCTATCGGCGAGAGAACTTAATGTTTTTTTGCTAACTAGAGTACTAATAGGATTACATGCAATGAACTAAACACTGCATGTCATGTTTGGTAGTCTCAAGTCATTGAAAGCATGCACGGCCCACATCTCTCATTGGTTGATATGTCACGAAATAAGAAACAAGGAGGGAGTTAATGCACCGTGCCTAAGTGTTTTGGGATTATTTGGTCTTCGTAAGGTGACTTACACAACATTTTTGTTTACATGCATTAACATTTTATTAGTTAAATCAAAGGTCAAAACTTGGTGCAAAATGCAAAGGGGACCAATAAACCAGTAAACATCAAACTTCCCTCGTTTGGCCCCAACTAGAGGTCCGGTGAGATGACTATACAGCACCGGCACGGAGGGGGACGCAACTTCATTGACTTACGGCAACTGCCTTTGGGTGAATGACACGTGGGCCCAGGGGGTGCCTGGCCCACCTATCATACAGCCAAAGGCAGGTGCAGTAGAGGGCCGAGGAGTAGTACAAAATCCTACGCACCTACGCACGCTAACCAAGGGCAACAGTGATCACTCGAATCACAAGATCAGTTGTCTAGAAGCTAAGCTAGACCCATGGAGGCGATGAGCGCGAGCATCAGCCGGCTGTGCCAGGTGGTCCATGACGTCGGCCTGCGGCCCGGCACCGAGGAACGTCTCCAGGTAGTATTGCATGAGGCCGCCAGGGCGAGGGGCCTCTTGGACGACAACTTCGTCTTCTTGTTCGACGAGGTCCTCGTCGGTTTCCTCGACAAGTTCACCGTTGTCAAGAAGCTTGCGGACGACTTTGATGTAAGCCTCCAGCCGACGAGCCCAGGCTCTGCGATGGCCGCCACCCTCAACGGCCACTATGGTGACAACCTCTTCGATGCACTGGTGGACATGCGACTGCCCGCCGTCGCGCCGGAGAATGTCCACCTCGAGGTCGCGCTCGCCGCGCAACGCCTGGTGCCGCAAGACACCATCGACATAATCACCCACGTCTACGCGCAAATCGTCCACAAGGACTACTACATACAAGAGGAGGACGATAGGATGCTGGCCTTCTTGGACCGCAGGGCAACCTTGGACGGCATTGTTCAGAAGCACGTTGAGCTCGCCGCCAACGCCGCTGCTCCTCACACGTCGGTTGGTGACCCGGCGCACTAGGGCGTGAGGATGTCGTTGATGGATCCGTATGTATCTTTATCTTTCCGTCAAAACCATGTAGTAGTATATGATACTACAGTAATTATCTTACCTTTCACATCAACTTCATAATTTTCGTACGTACTCCATGCATGAACGGCACCAGAACCAAACTTCTCATTACTCTAGGCAAAATCGTTATTTTCTATCTATCGGTCGCGCCATGGAGCAGAACCAAATTTTACAAGTTACGAGTTCAAAAGGAAAAGCCTGCCGTGTTTGCGTCGCACCCCCATACGGTTGGTCCGGCACGCCGCTCAAGCGGGAATGCGTGCGGTGTTGCATTTTCACTTACAAGTGGGACCGCAGTTGAGCAAACCGACTATCGGCAAACCCCCACCCTGCCCACCGTGCGATGGCTGAGAAAACAGGAGGGAGAAGAGGTGGCTGTAGCACGGACTCCAAGAGAATTGGTGTCGGATGGGACTCGTGTGGGTGGCATGTGCCGTACTGCTAGACGTGAATGCTAGTTATGGCCCATGCCACCCCACTATATCGAGCCTATATCGAGGTACGTAGAACAAATTTCCTGCAGTCCGTGCTCAGCCCTCCTCTATCTCTCTTCTCAGCCAGCCAGCGAACGCACGGAGCCCATCGTCTGTTTGCTGACATGCGGTCCCACATGTCAGTGAAAATGCAAGAGGACCCACTGAACCTGCACATCTTTCACCTTGACATGCTGGTGATGAAAAACAAATCCAATAAAGATCTTCGGTGGCCGCTTTTGGAGTTACTCAAGAGTAGTAAGATTCTATTAACAGTTTAACCCAAGATGCACATCTCGTGGCTGCAACTACCACTCTATTTTCTTTCATGACACGACCTGGATGCTGGACGTCCCACGTGTCGGCAAAAGGAGGAAGAACACAACCAAATCTTCAGTTGTACTCTCGGATTAGACTAGTTGTGCTAACTTAAAATTTTTATTGTGTACTCCCTCCGTTCCAAAATACTTGACTTGCATTTGTCCAAAAATGGATGTACCTATATACTAAAACATGTCTAGATACATATATATTTTGACAAATAGAAGGCATGTATTGTGCAACAGAGGGAGTAGAATGGATGCAAGTTTTTGTATTGGGAAGAAGAGTACATCCATATATTGATAGAGCGCAATTTAGTAGATGTTGTATCACTTTTAGCTAGCACAGAGGCTAGAGATGAGATTAGTGCACTTGTTGATACTCCTACTAGAATAGAGGCTAGACATGAGACTAGATGCGAGGAAGCAACGTCTACTTCTTTACACTCGAAGAAGAAATAAGCACGCAAGATCGAGCCTCCGCACATCAACAATGAATGCATCGAGAAGGCACTAATCCAACTTACAGGAGTAGTAAAATGTATTCTTGTGGTTCTTGTTTTCTTTGGTCTTGCTTTTCTAGTCAAAATTATCGTTGGAGTTTGTGCAAAACGGAGGTCCGTTTGGGGTCGTGCGTTGGAGTTGGCCTTACAAGTGGGACCACAGTTAAGGAAACTGACTATCGGCAAACCCCCGCCTCGCCCGCCACGCGATGGCTGAAGTTAGAGAAACGACAAGGTTGAAGAGATTGCTCTAGCACGGACTCCAAGAAATAATATGGTGTCAGATGGATGTCGTGGTGGTGGCGTGTGCCATACTCCTGGACGTGAATGCTTGTTCTGCCCATGCCACCCTACTACTCCTACTACTTACTATATACTACTAGTATCGAGGATTCGAGGTGCTGGTTACATACAGCGAACACATTAACATATGGCTACAGTAAAAACACCCGCCCGACGCGCGAAGCATGTGAAGCTAGTACAAATAGTGTACTACTATTGTTGATTGGCCTCATCCGATAACCTGTTGCAATGGACGTACAATTATGTATTCGGAAAATATTTTTTTGCCTTGTCGCACCACTCACTCAGAGAAGCGACTCGAAAGCAATTCATAAATTTAGTAACTTTATCACAGGCATATCATTTTATTGCATACAACAGGTCATCAACCCACATCGACAACCAGGATACATTATAAATACTAAAGTTTCACCACACAACAAATAACAAGCAATGAAATGAACTTCAACTCAACCATTCCTCGGTGTTGGAAATGCTTGCTTTGAACCACAAATGATTCTCTGGGACGGGCCATCCATTGTCGATCTGGAGACCAACACAGGACTGATCATCCAGGCTGAAGCGGCCTACTATATCAGTACCAGGGTAGGGAACCACCCAAATGTCCGAGGTATAGACATAGTTGCTTCTCATAAATGGTAGTAACATTGTGTCAATAGCAGTTGGATCGCCTTTCACCATCATTGGATAGTTTTGTCCAAGGAAGAGCGAGTTTTCTCCAAGACTATCAATTCTGTACCAGGGAGAAGGTGTTGGCGCTAGCACACTAGTATCCATCCCGAATACCATGCAACGGGTGTTGAAATAGGTCCGAAGAGTGCGACCATGGGAGACTACACCTGCTTCCTTAGCAGTAACATCATCAGTGGGCTGTATACACACAAGAAGAGGTGATCCATCGGAATTAGTTGCTAGGCGCCAAAGAGTATATGGGTGCTGCTCGTCCTCATGCTCGTGATCATCACCATCGTCATCTCCCCCTTGGTTATAAAAATTTTCAAGTATAGGTGGTGGAATGTTCACAGGACCTTGGAAACACAAGAAGAAGGTTAATTAGTAAAGAGAAACTTGCTAACCTGCATGCATGTGGATGAAACAATTATAATTACGGTGGAAGACAAACGTACCGAAACTACGAGGATGCCATGCAAAAACAGTGCCACGAGTGGTGGCAGCAAACACAAGGCCCTCGTATTGAATTGCATCACAGTACTCATCCGTGTACAGAAACTGATTTTTGAGCAATATCCATCGAGTCAAACCACCAAGGACGGCAACAAGCTTGTCGAAGATAGCAACAACTTGATAGTTTTTGTAATTCCAAGAGAGGTTGGGATGTCGACAAATTGCTATCTTCCCTAGAAGACAGTCACCATGATCGTATTTGAACGTGCGTACAATACCAGTGTGCTCAACCTCTGGGCAGTCTACTGAGATTTTTGGAAGTGGAACCCGGTCACGAGTGTACATATTCACAAGTTCCCACTCGCAGTTGGACCCAATGTAAACAACCCAATCTCCATTTGCGCCTGCCCAAGCCTTGCCCTCAAGCGATGGCATCTTAATATCATACGTATCATTATCAAGCGGCATCGACTTGCACAGGGTGAGGCCTCCGTCGTGCCGGCGCCAGTCATCAGGGTCTCGGCGAAGAAGATAGGGGAGATCAAACCGCTCCTTGACTCTTGGGTTCCTTGTAATGATGTTATTAGTTGAGTCGAGAATGGGCTTGAACGAACCTGCCATGCTAGCCGAGGTGATGACGTCGCACCGATCAATGAGTTCCTCCACCACGTCATCTTTCAGATCGGGGCAAGAATACCGGGGTCATTTCTGGCCTGTTCCCTCCATGGAGAAGACGATCGAACAATGGCAGAAGAAAGGGTGAAGGGCTGAAGGAAAATGGAGGAGGGAGAGGAAGAGCGTGCGACAGCAGTTCCAAATCGAGAGGGAAAGGCGAAGAGTCGGTGGACGGTTGCTAGTTTGCCACGGTTCATGAAGAGGCGCCCCGGCCTACACATCCGTTTGGAAATACTACTACTCGTCGTCATCTCACTGATATGTTGGAACGGGACCACATGTCAACGAAACATGGTGTGTAATTTCTCGTGCAAAATGCGATATGGCCGCATTGGCCCGAGGTGCCGCATTAGTTATCGACCTTTATTTTTTTAATGGGTGCCGTTCAGTTTTGAAGCATGACTAACTGGTACTGTACGCAGAGAAAATATAAACTACTCTACCACTACTCCACCTCTAGTACTAGTAGTATAAAAAAGATATATAGGATGGAGCTTCAGCGCTTTCTTGCTAAGGGCTGCCCATGTCTGGGTTGAATAAGGAATGGAAGGGAGACTGTACTGTCCAAGAGAGTAGGCATCGAATCCGCATCTAGGTTGAAAAGGGGAAAATCAGTAGCTAAGGAACAAGTCTCATGTCTCTTGGTTGAAGAAGGGTAGGAAGGCATGACAACGCAATAGAGAATGACCAGGTCGATCGGTTTGTTGTCCTCACATCATATTTTTTTTTATCACGGCATACTTTTTTAGTGGTACATTTTTTTTTTGTACATTGATGCTATATATACGTGAGCTGGTGGAGGCCAGCAGCCCGAGGCCCAATCCCGTTTGAAATCATAGAAATATAATACAACCTAATTTTAGCCACAACAATTAGTTGTCTAAGTTGGTTGTTGCATTGAATCACCTATGATATGAAGTAATAGGTCTTTCGTTCGAATCGCTGCCTGGCTCTTATTTTTGAACACATTTGTGGGGTTTCAATCCGGGACCTAGACGGGCCGCAGAGAGCAGGTTGAGGCCCAACCTACTGTGGGGCGGGAGCAGGCTTAAGTGCGCGCTGCGAACGTGGCCCATGCGTTTTTTGTATAATTTTTAGGACGGGCCATAAAAATAGTATCACCTTGGTTAGAAAATAAATCCCAAAAATATAATATGGGTGAACGGATGAAAAAATTAGCGAAACACACCTTGCTTTATTAGTAGGGGTATAGATATAGATATAGATATAGATGTATGAATGAATTGTCCATACTGGTTCGCAGGAAGGGGGGCCGCTGGGCGTGGTGATTGTGTATTCCTTTGATTGCACTAACTGAACCTGAGCCTGGTACACGGTGGATAGTGGCATCTTATTGATGGTGCAACAGAAGCTCACCCACTTAGCCAGAACCTGCCTGGGTTACATCTATGTCACACTCACATCGACCCCTAACACGTACACGTTGGACATGAAAGTAGTTGACCCTACTGGGACAAAGGAAACTGGCAACGCAAAATTTGCCTGGCACAGGATGACTTGCACGAAAAACATGGCATCGGGCCTCGCCGAGGCGCATAAAATGATCAGCAGCTTCGGCCACCACAACAACATCATCTTGTTCTTCTCCAATAGATTGGTAAACAAGGGAGACTTCTTTGATGGAACACAGAACTTCGTTTCCAAAGCCCCCGTCCACACATTTACCCTCGCCGGGGACGCATATAACCATGTATGTATTGAATCAGAGCTAACCCGGTCTAAGCCATGATCAGCTTATCAATAAGTTTAATTTTTCCTGTGTATTGTATATATGCCAGGTTCTCCACTCCATTGTGGCAAATTCTGCGGGTGGGAAGTTTCATACCACCCCTGTTCCGGAAAAGCCAAATCTATCATCATCCTTCTCGAAGCAACTGAATAGCCTCCTTGGTGGCACCACGAAGGACGATGACAAGCCTCCTAGTACCATTTCAGGTATATATACATAGGGACATGCAATACAATCTGAGTTTAGGAGTGATCATCAAGAACTATCATACAAGGATGTGTGACCTGAATGACCAATTATCCATACTGGTTTTGCAGGAAGGGAGCCACTCAATGTTGTGATTGTTTCTGCCTTTGATAGCACTAACTCGATCCCTGCCTGGTACACGGTGGATAATGAGATCTTTTGGTTGGTGCAAGAGAAGCTCACCCACTTTCCTAACAGCTGCATGGGTTACATCTACGTCATGTCGACCCCAAACACGTACACGTCAGACATGAAAGTAGTTGACCCAGCTGACACAGAGGAAACTGGCTATAGGAAATTTTGATTGGCGTAGGTTGACATGCACTAAAAACATGGCATCAGGCCTTGCCGAGGCACATAATATGATCACAATGGCATCATCTTGTTCTTCTCAGATGGACTGATAAACAAGGGTGACTTCTTTGATGGAGAACTTCATCTCCAAAGTGCCTATCCACACATTTACTCTCGGCGGAGATGCATATAACCATGTATGTATCAAGTAAGAGCTACTACATATTTATTGATCAATGTACCCCTATGTCTTGTGTATATGCTAGGGTTTCCAAGCATTGCGGAAAATTCTCTAGGTGGGACATTCAACCCCTTTCCGGTTCCAAGGAAACCACATATATCAGCGCCCTTCTCCAAACTACTGGATAGACTCCTCAGCAACAACATGAAGGTCTGAAATTATCAATAGTATGGGCAAGTTTTGTGAAGTTACCGACTTGCACGCACGCAGTGCAATTCCAACACCTTTATTCATTTCCTATGTTGAGTTGCCATTTCTAATAAGCAAGTGCCACTACCCTATGTGTGCATAACCTACATTGACGCACTTGTATCTTTTGTTTCTTGTAACCCGACTAAGATTCAACTCAATGTGAATGGTGGTATCTCCTTTTGAATTTCAACTGACCACGCCGCGCCGAAAGCACCAGGGCGGTGGACGACGGCGAGGCCTACGAAGGGGACCACGGGGAGCCGGGGAAGACGCGGCAGTGGAAGCCCGCGCGGAGAGGAGTACGAGGGTTCACTGGTTTGGCTGCGGTGTGAGGCTGCCGTCGCCGCAGGGCCTGGCCAGCTGTGGGAATAGTAGGGGGTGGTGAGGCCTCCGCGGCAGCACAGCCGGCCACGGGAGGCAGGAGCACGTGGCACGACCGGCGCTGCTTTGGGCGGCTGGAGCAAGAAGACCAGAGGTTGAAGAAGCACTACAGCCGTTGGATGGACATCCTACGGTCACTGGAGCTAGAATAGTTTATATTGACTAAATTGACAAAGCCCTCCGTCCCCGTCAACTTAGTAGGCCCACAAGTCAGCCTCCCACCAAGGTGGGTCCCAGCTAGCAGGGGGGTATTCATTTTTGTGTGCGTAATAAGCAGGCACTTCTGGTGGGTCCGAGCTGACAGCGGGGGGAACATTTTTTTCGCGAAATACGGTGGCCCGTCCGGTGGGTCCTAGCAGTCAGGGGCAAAGGTTTTTTTTTGCGAAATACTGGTGGCCCGTCCGGTGGGTCCCTGCTGTCAGGTGGAGGAATAATTATTTTCCGCGTAATAAGGAGGCACTTCCTTGCGGCTGTCGTGGACCCAGCTGTCAGCCTCTCCACGTACAGTATTCTTTCGATGGAATTCGATAGTTGCCACATTGACCACGCGGCGCCGAGAGCACCACGGCGGTGGACGACGGCGAGGCCTAGGAAGGGAATGACGCGGAGCCGGGGAAGAGGTGGAAGTGGATGCCCACGCGGAGAGGAGTATGAGGGTTCACTGGTTCGGCTGCGCTACCGTCACCGCAGAATAACAGGGGGTGTGGATGAGTGGAGTGGAGGGATGGCCTGGCCAGCGGTGGGAGTAGTATGGGGGCGGTGAGGCCTCCGCGGCAGCACAGCCGGCCACGGGAGGCAGGAGCAGGCGGAACGACCGGCGCTGCTTTGGGCGGCTGGAGCAAGAAGACCAGAGGTTGAAGAAGCACTACGGCCGTTGGATGGATATCGTACGGTCAGTCGAGCTAAAATCGTGCATATTGACTAAGTTGACAAAGCCCTTCGTCCCCGTCAACTTAGTAGGCCCACTATACTGGGTCCCAGCTAGCAGGGGGAGTATTCATTTTATTGTGCGTAATAAGGTGGCACTTCCTTGCGTGCGAAGATATAGCTGGTGGGTCTGAGCTGTCAGCGGCGGTAACGTTTTTCTCGGGAAATACAGAGGCCCTTTCGGTGGGTCCCTGATGTCAGGTGGAGGAATCATTATTTTGCGCGTAATAAGGAGGCATTTCCTGGCGTGCAGCCATGGACCCAGCTGTCGGCCTCTCCATGTACAGTCCACTTCAGATGCATGTCGGTCATTGACCATGTTGACCACGCCATGCCGAGAGCACCAGGGCGGTGGACGACAGCGAGGCCTAGGAAGGGAAATACACGGAGCCAGGGAAGACTCGGCAGTTGTTTCCCATGCGGAGGGGAGTACGACTGTACGAGGGTTTACTGGTTCGTCTGCCGTCGCCGGAGAATAACAGCAGGTGTGGGACTGTGGGTGAGTAGAGGGATGGCTAGGCCAGCGATGGGAGTACGGTGGGGCGGTGAGGCCTGCGAGGCAGCACAGCCGGCCGCGGGGAGGAGGCAGTAGGCAGTCCCGCCGCCGCTTGTTTGAGCGGCTGGAGCAGGAAGAGCAGAGATTGAAGAAGCACGACGGCCGTTGGATGGACATCCAACAGTCATTGCTTGTGCGTCAACCATTTTTTAGGAAAGCCTCAAATCTATGGAAAACAGCATACATGCCATCTGCCATTATTTCAAATAATTTACATCCCATTTGCTAATTCTTACGGGTTTTTTTGGAGCCCATATTATTTTTGTTAGCATTACAGCCCATATTGTGGCCACGGTTAAAAAATTATACGAAATTTTGCATATGTCGGTGCGGTCTGAACTGTTTTTAATCCCGAAATTTCGAGTCACATTCAGACTGATTTTAAAAATAAATGTATATCAATATAAAATCCAATAAATTGTCCACGCATAAAAATCAATGCAATTTAAAATCTTGAAATGAAAAAAAAGATATTTGAAACTAATTGCCGGTTTGACGTGTTTAAAAAATGTAGAGCCCGTTTCTCATTACTGATAGGCCATTTTCTCGGCCAGCCAAATGAAGCTCTCTCCTCGTCTTGAAAGATTTGCAGCCCAACAGGCCTGATAAAGTGACTTACTTGACAAGTCACAAAAAAACTGGGCTAACCATTTTCAGAAAAAAAAACTACTGGGCTGGTCTGTGGTAAACATAAAAGAAAGGGCTGTCTAGACAGGCCAGAGTGTCCCGCATAGCCCAGTTGGCACCCAGCTTTCGTCTCAAAAATAAATTAGATAAATGCCACTCCAATTATGGCGATTCATAAAAATGCCACTGCAATTTCCAAACTTTGAAAAATGCCACTGCAACTTTTGCAAACTTTGAAAAACGCCACTGCAGTTTGCAAACTTTGAAAAACGCCACTCCAGACTTCGAAAAATGCCACTAGAAATGGCATGAAATGGCATTTTACAAAGTTTGGGAATTGCAGTGGCATTTCTCGGATACACCAGATTTGGAGTGGCATTTATCAAATTAACCCAAAACAAAAGTAACTGGGCGAGCTGCTGGGTCCCGGGTGTCAGCCGCTCGTTGTGCAATTCTCTCGTTTATTGACTACGTTGACAATGGCATGGGACCCACATGTCAGAAATCCACTAGAAGGAGCCATTTTTTTATGGGCTTGAAATAAGGAGGCACTTGCTTGCGTACTGCCATGACCTTGGCGGGTCCCTGCTGTCATCCTCTCCACGTACAATCATCTCCTGATTGTGTACGCGTCAACTTGGTAGGCCCACAAGTCAGCCTCTAAACCCGTGGAGGACAAATACAACCCATTTAAAAAAATAACAGCCCATTCCAGACGTTCAAACGGAAAGTTCAACATTCAGAGCAAAGTAACAGGTCTGATCCACATATAGAGTACTAAACTTCCACGTTGACAACCATCATAGCCAAGTTAACTATCTACTCCCACTAATATTCTAGTAGCTTACAAGTACTAACGTACTCTTACCTAACTAGACGATGCCGGCCGCCATCTCTGGTACACGCTAAACGCCGGCACCGGCGTCCTGCGCCTCGCCTCGGATAGGGCGCGTTGCTCGCGCGCGGTGGCCCTTTCCATGCCGGCGTGGTCCACCGAAGATTTGGCTTCCAAGCGGGACACCCACTTGACGAGCTGGTAGTAAAAATCAGCGTCGCGAACGCGTGCGTGCCCGACAGCCTCCAGGGCTATTTGCCGGGCGCGGACCTCCACGTAGTCGGCCCAGTTGCGGGCGCTCTGCTTGCTACTTCGAGAGTCGGTGCGCTGCTGCTCCCTGTCCCGCTGGCGGCACAAATCGGTGATACGTTGGTCCTCCGCCAGGCAGTCGCGCTCCAACAACTCCTGCTCCTCGGCCAGGCAGTTGCGCTCCAACAACTCCTTGATCTCCGCATTGCCATCTGAAGATAGATAGAATGCCTCCTCCCTCCGTCTGCCTTCCGGTGAAAAACCGAACACTAGTTCCGGCGGTGACCGCCTCTGGCGTCGCCTACCGCGGACGGGCGGGGGCATGGCGGACGTGGCGATCGACGTCGGGTCGGTGGGGGCTTATGAGGATATGGCGAGTTGGGTCACGGTGCCACCGGAGAAGGCCGGGAAACAGTACTTATAGGCGGAAGGTAGCGCGACGGTCATCGGAATTCAATGCATAATGGCTTAGCGCGCCAGCTTGCCGTGGAAAACTAGAGAAACTGAAATTATGACTGTGCCGTCCCGTCCCGTCTGGGTCGCACGCCCGCATGGCGGTCAAACGAGTGCACTCGAATCATCTCCCTCCTTGTCAATAATGATTCCACGGATTTAAAAAGCCCACAACAATTAAAGCGCATCTTTTTTCGCATCAGCTAGCTGCCTTAATTACGGCCGGCTGCATGCAGGCACTCAGAATCGCTCGTAGCCAGTACGCGGAGCAGCATGCAACGAGTCGCAGCCGAGGGCACGCATGCAACCACTTAAATCACTGGAATTAATTAGGCTTAAACTTCTGCATGCCGTTAATTATTGCCATGCCTTGGTCTTGCTGCTTTGCTCACGGGACTAATAAACCCGGATGGACTGAGTACCTTGGTTGGTGAGAGGTTTGAATTAAGCCCTGCAAACCGGAAAGGAGGTACTAGTACGTGCGTGATCCGCTATTTATTCATGTAGGATCGAGTAGGTCGTTTCTTGAATTGAACCCTGCAAACCGGAAAGGAGGTAGTACGTGCGTGATCCGCTATTTATCCGTGTAGGATCGGGTAGTAGGCATTTTTATCCAAAAAACTGCCACTTCGGATATTGCGTCGCAAATAAAATTGCCAGGAGCGCATTAGTAGGCTAGCTAGTGATCGATCAGTAACTTGTAAACACTGAGCGAACAGAAATAAGTAACTGTTAATGCATCTCAATGATTCACAGATCATCTACAAATATGTACCTCCAAAAGCAAAGATGAGCCACTTCGGATCTTGCGTCGCAACTAAAACTAACTAGTATGATTACCATACATAAGATCAATATGTTAACGCATCTAAATGATTCACAGATCATATACAAATATGTAGCTCCAAAATCAAAGATCTAGAAAAAACATCTGTTCTTCCTACTAACATGGATGCTTCTCTTGGCCAACATTCAGTACAGACTGAAAGACAATTTTTTTGTGAAGTCTACAAATCCTCTTGCAAACGTAAGTGGTTTCACCAACAGCTGGAACCATGAGAATGAACCAAACATGATGGAGGAACATCCACTGCAATATGATTTGGTCTTCTCTCGATCACACCGCGAGACTATTTTCGGAATACACACTTTAACTTAGGCAAAATGGTGCCCATTGTATAATCAGACCAAAGCAATGAAGCACCTAGTGTTGGCCAATAAATAGTACAGTACTACTTTTCTGCAGTCCATGATGTGACTATCAAATCTTTATGTGTCTATTTTCAAATGGCACTGCATGCATTGACTATACTATTCTCTTGTGCAGCTCAACCAAAATTGCGGACACTTTGTTTGTTTGCCAAATAGCAACGGGCAGACATCTCTGTCGGCACAAATATCAAGCAGCTAGTAAACATATACCACACCATGTATTTTCGGTTTAAACATGTCTCTTCCGCTTAGCATCTGTCATGTTCTGCACTGGACAATCTGATACAGTTATGTTTTGCCCTGGACAATTTCATACTGAATTGATTTGCTGGTTCAGAGCAGAAATATAGCGCCTATTCTTCATCAGATCACGGATATCCATGTTCGCAGTGATGGAAGAGGTGAACTCAATACAACCGAAATTGAGCATCCAATCATGGAATCCTGTCCTGCACCTCCAATGTAGGTCCACCCTGCCAATAAATTCACATGCACACCACTAGTATTACTATCTAATGACAGTACAAAAAGAGTAGCAAGATAGTAGCAAACAATGTACCTTCATAATGAACAACTCATAGTGCCACCAATTGGATATAAAGGTTTGGAAAAAAACATGCTCCTAATGTTGAACCAGTTGGACTTTTTGTGCAGTTCCACTAAAATTGAGCATCCCTGTTTGCATAGATATTGAAAGTGTGATTACTATAAAAGTGGCACTAGTGAAGCATAGACTCACAAATATATACATTCCAATTTCTTAATGGGAAAAGGTAGCAAGACTGTTTCTAACCACCTGATTGAAGGAATAAATAAAGCAACATCGGCTGATGTAAGGAAGGCATACATAGTTTTTTCCAAAAAACTGAGCCATTCCTGACCTTTCCTCTTCTTTTAAGCAAATTTTGTGCAGTTCTACTAAAATAAAATGCCATCACCGCCTTGACAATACAGTGACACTGTACAAAAGGAAATGACTTAACATTACATCATGATGTCAGGTATGTAGTCGACAGGCATTAGAGAGAAACATACAGACCTCCTCTGATAACATAATGAACATTCATTTTAACAAAGGTGTGACTAGCTTTACCGGGATAATTTGAGTGAACTCTACACCCTCTGTTCCTTAATATAAGACGTTTTCGCGGTTCAATTTAAAGTACCCAAACGTCTAGTATTTAGAAAAACAGGTAGTAGTTTTCTTGAGCACATATCTGGGAAAGCTTGCCACAATTTATTTATGTCCATACGCTAATGCAACATCATTCGAATACTACAAATATACACTAATCCAGTGGCTAGTGCAATAGTTGAGTAGTTAGTTTATTACAGGGTACAGTACAATGGTTTTATTGAATAGATTTGAATAAACTCTAGCACTGGAAGGTTTCTATAAGAATTAATAATACAAAATGTAAAGTTAACAAGTTTCAGCGTTGGTATACTAGCTCTAGATGAGCATTAAACCAAATAATAAAGTCCGAAGGTAACTAGCATTATTAACTAATGACAGTATAAAAAATTCCAAACCATGTACCTCCAAGGTAAATATCATTTCGAACTCGAGGGGACCTTAAAAATTGCTATCCCGATCTTGATAATCGATCAAACATAAAAACTTGTTCGAACGAATCAAGAGAACAGCCGGAGGAGGAGGTGCCCACTCTTGACCTTTCGTCTTGTCTTCATAATTGTTTGTGCAGTTTAACCATAATAAAATGACATCAACGCCTTGGCATTTTGGTGACACTGTACAAAAAAAATTAACTTATCTCATGAAAGTGAGGTATGTAATCTATAAGCATTAACAGTGCAAAAATCTGAAGGTAGTAACAAGTTTCATCGTTGGTATACTGGCTATGCAACAACATTAGAATGCCTTAGCTAACCCTGAAATAATCCACAATCAACAGCTAACCCTGAAATAATCCAGTGACATTAAATGGCATTGCTTAAATTTATCGGTGGCATTAGACTGAGAGCAGCATTAGTTAAATGTGGCATCACTTTAGCAGTAGCATTGCTTGACTAGACTGTTGTCGTTATACTAACAGCAAAAAAAGTGGCAATAAGAGCATGGGAGGCCCATTCGGACAGTGGGCGCACCAGTACGTTGTACCTCCATGGACGCAGAGTGGTGAGGGAGGTATGGTTGCCCAGAGCAACAAATATCCAGGCAACATATGTGGATTACGTCCCTTTTTTTTCTCTTTAGCCACCTTTTTCCTATGTGAGGACAACAAACCGATCGACCTGGTCATTCTCTATTGCGTTGTCATGCCTTTCTACCCTTCTTCAACCAAGAGACACGAGACTCGCTCCTTAGCTACTGATTTTCCCCTTTTCAACCTAGATGCGGGTTCGATGCCTACTCTCTTGGACAGTACAGTCTCCCTTCCTTTCCTTATTCAACCCAGACATGGATTAGTCTACATGAAGTAGGGTTTCCTTTAATAGTGCAAATTATGGTTTTCGTCTGCGTGGCCAGCAAAGCAGAGGATAGCAAATTGAGAAGATGGCGGAGTGGAAAAAGAGCCACATGCAACGACGTGGCAGATGGGGCAATAGAACAAGGGTATGGTTCCAAAAGAGGTAGCATACCTGAGGGTCGGCGAGAAGTGGCTTCGCTCGTGGTCGTCGTCCTCCGCACACACTACGGAAGCGAGCTTGGGGACGGAGGCCATCCCGCGCGGGTGCTAGGTCTGAGAGGACGGCCTTGTCGTCAGTGCGTGACCTCGCTCGCCGACGACGCGTGCGTCAACGCTGCACGTCCTTTTCTTCCCCGGCGGATCTGTGACCACCGGTGAGGAGGGAGAGAGAGGCCGTCTTTTTTAGATCTGGAGAGAGGGTGGTAGTGTGAGAAGCAAGTGGGCAGCCCTTAGCAAGAAAGTGCTGAAGCTCCAACCTTTATATCTTTTTTATACTACTAGTAGTGGAGGTGGAGTAGTTTATATTTTCTCTGCGTACAGTACCAGTTAGTCGTGCTTCAAAACTGAACGGCACGCCATTAAACAAATAAAGGTCGATACCTAATGCGGCACCTCGGGCCAACGCGGCCAGATCGCATTTTGCATGAGAAATTACACACCATGTTTCGTTGACATGTGGTTCCGTTCCAACATATCAGTGAGATGACGGCGAGTCCTTTTCTACTAGTAGTATTTCCGAACGGCGTGTAGGCCGGGGCGCCTCTTCGTGAACCATGGCAAACTGGCAACTGTCCACCGACTCTTCGCCTTTCCCTCTTGATTTGGAACTGCTGTCGCACGCTCTTCCTCTCCCTCCTCCATTTTCCTTTAGCCCTTCACCCTTTCTTCTGCCATTGTTCGATCGTCTTCTCCATGGAGGGAACAGGCCGGAAACGACCCCGTTATTCTTGCCCCGATCTGAAAGATGATGTGGTGGAGGAACTCATTGATCAGTGCGACGTCATCACCTGGGCTAGCATGGCAGGTTCGTTCAAGCCCATTCTCGACTCAACTAATAACATCATTACAAGGAACCCAAGAGTCAAGGAGCGGTTTCATCTCCCCTATCTTCTTCACCGTGACCCTGATGACTACTGGCGCAGGGACGACGGAGGCCTCGCCTTGTGCAAGTTGATGCCGCTTGATAATGATACGTATGATGTTAAGATGCCATCGCTTGAGGGTAAGGCTTGGGCAGGCGCAAATGGAGATTGGGTTGTTTACATTGGGTCCAACTGCGAGTGGGAACTTGTGAATGTGTACACTCGTGACCGGGTTCCACTTCCAAAAATCTCAGCATACTGCCTAGAGGTTGAGCACACCGGTATTGTACGCATGTTCAAATACGATCATGGTGACTGTCTTCTACGGAAGATAGCAATTTGTCGAGTTCCCAACCGCTATTGGAATTACAACAACTATGAAGTTGTTGCTATCTTCGACAAGCTTGTTGCCGTCCTTCGTGGTTTGACTAGATGGATATTGCTCAAAAATCAGTTTCTGTACACGGATGAGTACTGTGATGCAATTCAATACGAGGGCCTTGTGTTTGCTGCCACCACTCGTGGCACTTTTTTGCATGGAATCCTTATGATTTCAGTACGTTTATCTTCCACCGTAATTACAATTGTTTCATCCACATGCATGCAGGTTAGCAAGTTTCCCTTTACTAATTAACCTTCTTCTTGTGTTTCCAAGGTCCTGTGAACATTCCACCACCTATACTTGAAAATTTTTATAACCAAGGCGGAGATGACGATGGTGATGATCACGAGCATGAGGATGAGCAGCGCCCATATACTCTGTGGCGCCTGGCAACTAATTACGATGGATCACCTCTTCTTGTGTGTATACAGCCCACTGATGATTTTACTACTAAGGAAGCAGGTGTAGTCTCCCATGGTCGCACTCTCCGGACCTATTCCAACACCCGTTGCATGGTATTCGGGATGGATACTAGTGTGCTAGCGCCAACTCCTTCTCCCTGGTACAGAATTGATAGTCTTGGAGAAAACTCGCTCTTCCTTGGACAAAACTATCCAATGATGGTGAAAGGCGATCCAACTGCTATTGACACAACGTTACTACCATTTATGAGAAGCAACTGTGTTTATACCTCGGACATTTGGGTGGTTCCCTACCCTGGTCCTGATATAGTAGGCCGCTTCAGCCTGGATGATCAGTCCTGCGTTGGTCTCCAGATCGACAATGGATGGCCCGTCCCAGAGAATCACTTGTGGTTCAAAGCAAGCGTTTCCAACGCCGAGGAATGGTTGAGTTGAAGTTCATTTCATTGCTTGTTATTTGTTGTGTGGTGAAAACTTTAGTATTTATAATGTATCCTCGTTGTCGATGTGGGTTGATGACCTGTTGTATGTAATAAAATGATATGGCTATGATAAACTTACTAAATTTATGAATGGCTTTCGAGTCGCTTCTCTGAGTGAGTGGTGCGACGAGGCAAAAAAATATTTTCCGAATACATAATTGTACGTGCATTGCAACAGGTTATCGGATGAGGCCAATCAACAATAGTAGTACACTATTTGTACTAGCTTCACATGCTTCGCGCGTCGGGCGGGTGTTTTTACTGTAGCCATATGTTAATATGTGTTCGCTATACGTAACCAGCACCTCGAATCCTTGATACTAGTATTATATAGTAAGTAGTAGGAGTAGTAGGGTGCATGGGCCAGAACAAGCATTCATGTCCAGGAGTACGACACACGCCACCACCACGACATCCATCTAACTCCATATTATTTCTTGGAGTCCGTGCTAGAGCAATCTCTTCAAACGCGTCGTTTCTCTAACTTCAGCCATCGCGCGGCGGGCGAGGTGGGGGTTTGCCGATTGTCGGTTTCCTCAACTGCGGTCCCACTTGTAAGGCCAAGTCCAACGCACGACCCCAAACGGACCTCCATTTTGCACAAACTCCAACGATAATTTTGACTAGAAAAGCAACACCAAAGAAAATAAGAACCACAAGAATACATTTTACTACTCTAGAAGATATCCAACTTCCATAACTGCTCTTGTAAGTGGGATTAGTGCCTTCTCGATGCATTCATTGTTGATCTGCGGAGGCTCGATCTTGCGTGATTCTTTCTTCTTCGAGTGTGAAGAAGTAGACGTTGCTTCCTCGCATCTAGTCTCATGTCTAGCCTCTGTACTAGTAGGAGTATCAACAAGTGCACTAGTCTCATCTCTAGCCTCTATGCTAGCTAAAAGTGCTAGAACATCTACTAAATTGCGCTCTATCAATATATGGATGTACTCTTCTTCCCAATACCAAGACTTGCATCCATTGTACTCCCTCCGTTGCACAATACATGCATTCTATTTGTCAAAATATATATGTATCTAGACATGTTTTAGTATATAGGTACATCCATTTTTGAACATATGGAACTCAAGTATTTTGGAACGGAGGGAGTACACAATAAATTTTTTAAGTTAGCACAACTAGTCTAATCCGAGAGCACAACCGAAGATTTGGTCGGGTTCTTCCTCCTTTTCCCGACACGTGGGACATCCAGCATCCAGGTCGTGTCATGCAAGAAAATAGAGTGGTAGTTGAAGCCACGAGATGTGCATCTTGGGTTAAACTGTAAATAGAATCTTACTACTCTTGAGTAACTCCAAAAGCGGCCACCAAAGATCTTTATTGGATTTGTTTTTCATCACCAGCACGTTGAGGTGAAAGAGGTGCAGGTTCAGTGGGTCCTCTTGCGTTTTCACTGACATGTGGGAGCGCATGTGAGCAAACGGACGATGGGCTCCGCGCGTCCACTGGCTGGCATTCACGTCTAGCAGTACGGCACACGCCACCCACACGAGTGATAGAGGAGGGCTGAGCACGGACTCCAGGAAATTTGTTCTACATACCTCGATGTAGGCTCGATATAGTGGGGTGGCATGGGCCATAACTAGCATTCATGTCTAGCAGTACGGCACACGCCACCCACACGAGTCCCATCTGACACCAATTTTCTAGGAGTCCATGCTACAACCATCTCTTCTCCCTCCTGTTTTCTCAGCCATCGCGTGGTGAACGGGGTGGGGGTTTGCCGATAGTCGGTTTGCTCAACTGCGGTCCCACTTGTAAGTGAAAATGCAACACCGCACGCATTCCCGCTTGAGCGGCGTGCCGGACCAACCGTGTGGGGGTGCGACGCAAACACGGCAGGCTTTTCCTTTTGAACTTATAAAATTTGGTTCTGGTCCATGGCGCGACCGATAGATAGAAAATAACGATTCTGCCTAGAGTAATGAGAAGTTTGGTTCTGGCGCCGTTCATGCATGGAGTACGTACGAAAATTATGAAGTTGATGCGAAAAGTAAGATAATTACTAGTAGTATCATATACTACTACATGGATTTGACGAAAATATAAAAATACATATGGATCCATCAACAACATCCTCACGCCCTAGTGCGCCGGGTCACCAACCGACGTGTGAGGAGCAGCGGCGTTGGTGGCGAGCTCAACGTGCTTCTGAACAATGCCGTCCAAGGTTGCCCTGCGGTCCAAGAAGGCCAGCGTACTATCGTCCTCCTCTTGCATGTAGTAGTCCTTGTGGATGATTTGCGCGTAGATGTGGGTGATTATGTCGATGGTGTCTTGCCGCGCCAGGCGCTGCGCGGCGAGCGCGACCTCGAGGTGGACATTCTCCGGCGCGACGGCGGGCAGTCGCAGGGCCACCAGTGCGTCGAAGAGGTTGTCACCATAGTGGCCGTTGAGGGTGGCGGGCATCACAGAGCCTGGGCGCGTCGGCTGGAGGCATACGTCAAAGTCGTTCGCGATCTTCTTGACGACGGTGAACTTGTCAAGGAAACCGACGAGGACCTCGTCGAACAAGGAGACGAAGTTGTCGTCCAAGCGGCCCCTCGCCCTGGTGGCCTCAAGAAATACTACCTAGAGACGTTCCTTGGTGCCGGGCCGTAGGCCGGCGTCGTGGACGATCTGTCACAGCCGGCTGATGCTCACGCTCATCGCCTCCATGGGTCTAGCTTAGCTTCTTGTCAACTGATCTTGCGATTCGAGTGATCACTCTTGCCCTTGGTTAGCGTGTGTAGGTGCGTAGGATTTCGTACTACTCCTCGGCCCTCTACTGCACCTGCCTTTGGCTGTATGATAGGTGGGCCAGCCACCCCTTGGGGCCACGTGTCATTCACCCAAAGGCAGTTGCTGTAAGTCAATGAAGCTGCGTCCCCCTCCGTGCCGGTGCAGTATAAAAAATCTGACCGGACCTCTAGTTGGGGCCAAACGAGAGAAGTTTGATGTTTACTGGTTTATTGGTCCCCTTTGCATTTTGCGCCAAGTTTTGACCTTTGATTTAACTAATAAAATGTTAATGCTTGTAAACAAAAATGTTGTGTAAGTCACCTTACGAAATCCAAATAATCCCAAAACACTTAGGCACGGTGGATTAACTCCCTCCTTGTTTCTCATTTCGTGACATATCAACCAATAAGAGATGTGGGCCGTGCATGCTTTCAATGACTTGAGACTACGAAACATGACATGCAGTGTTTAGTTCATTGCATGTAATCCTATTAGTACTCTAGTTAGAAAAAAGACATTAAGTTCTCTCGCCGATAGGAATAAAACACCATGTATTTATTTACAGAGGGAGTAGTACATTTTTTGTGACATGCATTCCTACATATTGGTAGTCAAATACTAAAATCCAGATGGACGTGGTAGTACTCCTAAATCCAGACGGTGGTGCTATTAGTACTAGTAGTAGTACTACCAATGTAGTAGTAGGAGTACTAGCATTGTACTACTCGTTGGTCAAATTATTACGTGCTACTCCTGACAGTGAAGTGACAAGACCCTGCGCCGGAGATGACACCTGAGTATAGGCGCCGTGTTCGGCATACCATAGTCAGCCTCACCGTCTGCAATCACTATCATCATGGCTGTATAGCTAGCCTTCTTACAACTATCCCTGTTTGACATAATTTCCCATGCGTAGATGCCCGTGCATTGCACGGAACACCAAGATTGGGGGTGGACGGCGCTGGCAGGGGCCATCGCGCCAGATTTTTCCACGGCCTTCTAGATGTGGTGGGGAGGAGATAAGGCTGATTGTGAGAGACAAGGAGTTGTTTCTAAATGGGGAACAAGTGCGGGCATCTTTTTGCAAAAATGGAGAAGCTTGGTTTGTATGCGTCAGATCTAGATCCGACGGCTATTGGTGAAAGATGGGAGGCACAACATCATCACCAACTTAGGACCTGTTTGATTCGCAGGATTTTGAAAACACAGGAATAGAACACGGCAATATTACAAGTTTCAAACTGATATTACAAATGTTAGGAGTAATGCTGCACCTACGAAGAGGGAATTACTAGGAAGTTTATGTAAGAACTTTCGTAACTTTAGGTGGATGCAGCATTACCCTACAAACTAAAATCAACCGCCCTGACAAGTCACTAATGGGCAAATAAGTTTTCGAGTCTCTGGCCACTTGATGTTTCAAAAACAAATTCAGCTTCTGCGGAGACTTTGTCATTTAGGCTTAGACGCTTGCGATGATCAGCACACCATTCATTGTTGCGCCAGAGAATGCCAAACCTCATTACCTTGAGCACACTTGCCTCTAGAACAAAGAACCTGGCCAATTTAATCTCCGATGTGCTGCCTCGGTAGGCGATCAAATCAATTTCTGTAAGATGGAGATCAAGGCATTCGATGAGATTGTTATAGTGCAGCACATTTTTCACTTCCGAGTCTTTTTTTATCTGCAAAAGAAGAGAACATATTAGCGCAGCTGGCTGTATAAGATTGCCGTATCATCAAGAGGTACCAATATCATTCTCTCATACGATAGGGTTGGCTGTATAAGATTGCCGTATCATCAAGAGGTACCAATATCTTTCTCTCTCTCTCTCTCTCTCTCTCTCTCTCTCTCTCTCTCTCTCTCTCTTTCTGTTTCCTCTCATTTAACTAGGAGCACATGAAGAGCTTGTGCATTTGTTGCCTTCCACTATGTGGACGATGCCATATTTCACAAAAGTATGCCACATAATACGCATCGATGTCAAATCAAAAGATTTTGGCACCGCTGTGCACACAGACCCACATGTATAAACAAATCAATCAAACCAACTACACCAGCCTCTCACTCTCCCAAACAAGTGTTTTTTTATTGCCTCAGTCCTCTCTCTCTCCCACGCAGTGTTTTTTCATTGCTTGAGTTAATTTGGTACCAGAGCAAAGTAGGTGATCCAGATTGGGGCACCAGGTGAGCAATGGAGGGGCATCGATGCCAAATGCATCACAAGTGAATTTGGGACATGTTTTGGCCTAGATAGCCCACTTTTGTACTCCCTCCGTCCCAAAATTCTTGTCTTAAATTTGTCTAAATACAGATGTATCTAGTTACAAATGTAAGACAAGAATTTTGGGACGGAGGGAATACTACCTCGTATTTAGTATAAAATTTTGACCATAGATTTACCTAAAATGCCAATGCATGTCACTAAAAATTACACCATTTGAAATTATGTTCAAATACGAATCCAACGATATAGTTCTTAGTGACATGCATTAACATTTTGTCAGTCAAATCTATTTTCAAATTATGATACTACAAAATTGGAAGAGTAAACCAGGACGGAGGTAGTACTTGCTCTTAGGGTAACCATAGAGTTACTGGAGTAGTCTAAGTTACTTTCCACTATGACTAGCCTAGGATACTATAGTAGTACAGCATAAAAACGATGCAGGTGATCACGTGAGAAAAAATAATAAAAACATTTCTTTCGGTGCAGTGCGTAGATGCAGTTTTGAACACTACACTTGTCATCGTAATTTGGGAAAATTACGAAAAAAATTGAGCTACGTTGTGATTACCGTTTACTTATAGGAAAGAAGTTTCACCTCGATGAGTAGCTTCTCCGTGCACGGAAAGCATGTAAGGAATCCAACAACTTCATCCAGATTGGGGCCGATAGATTTTAGTGCTAAGATCTTCACTATGCGCATGGACTGGGTCAAGCTTGTGGGAATCATTTTCTGGAAGACGGTCATAAATACATCAAGAAGAAATTTCAAAATGTCAATTTCAAGAGGACGGAGAAGAAGATGAGTGTTGTACCTGAACGATTACGGATCCAATAAAGAGTTCCGAGAATTTGGCAGACGAGTACACCAACGCTGTCAATTTTGGCGCGTCAATGACCCTGATTTTTGTTGGACCTTCTAGATCCGATACACGCAATCTCTCAAGGAAAGGCGCATTCTCAATGACCATAACGTGGAACAACTAGAGTGATCTCTTCCCAATAGATGTCTTGTTGCGGGGCCAGCAAGACACATAAATCCATCGGAGATTCGTCGACACGATGTGGAGGCTAATGAACCCGTGGATCTGCTCAAGACGAAGGTACTCGAGCGCAGTACAGCTGCAGAGCAGGTGCGCCATAGCCTTCTTCGAGATGACAACGTCGAAGAGGTCGAGCTGCTTGAGTTGAGGGAGAAGAAGGGCGGGCATGGCATTAATCTGGGGAAGATAGCAGGAGCTGAAGCTGGCGCGGCGCAGCGTTGGCGTGAGGCAGAGCGCGGACGGTGGCAGAGAGCGACATCGTCCAGCTTCAAAGCTGAGCTCCTCGAGCTGATCTAGGGCGCGGGATAAGAACCACTCATCGAACTTGGGTTGAACCTTGCAGTTGGTACTGAACATGCGGATGTCAAGGCGTCTGGCTGGCCCAGGGTGCAATGAAAGGATCTTGGAGACTGCGGCCATGCGTTTGCAATCCCCGTCGCAGAGGCAGCTGTCGATGGTGAGGTTGAGGGGGACGCAGCGCCAGAGGGGGCGCCACCGCCGGGAGAGCAGGGCGGTCCGCACGGCAGATTTGGTGGGGAGGAGGCCGATGATGACGAGCAGCATGTCATCGGGGAGGCTGCTGATGAAGTCAAGGCTCGTCGGATGCGGTTTTGGCTCGAGCCGCCTCCGCTTGTTGGCTGCCTCGCCGTCCATCTCAACCGGCGGCGACGCCGGTGTACACGTGTGCTGGTGTGTGTTGTGTGTTGGGTGTGCGCGAGTAAGTCCTTCTGTGCGTGCCGCCGCGCAGTGGTGAATTGTGCGCGAGTGCGTCCTTCACGCGCAAGAAGTGTGTCCTCAATGCGCCCTCAATTTACTAGCGTGCGGGGTGCTACCCCGCGTGGTTTCAACTTTGTTTACTTCACCGCGTGTCAGATGGGCCTCTAGTTTACTTATTTTCACCCACTGCCACATGGGCCAGCACACGAAGATACAGAACATTAGCTGACAAGGCAGCATGTGGATTGGTTGACCGGTCAACTAAACAATATACGGAGCTATGCGCTGACACAGTGAGCATATAATCCATCGGTATAGAGAGTTCGAGTGAGAGGGGAGGCCCGTGAGAGATAGCAGAGAGAGTGAGAGAGAAAGAGCTACTCCCTCCGTTCGATAATGTAGTTCCAACATTTTTTTAAAGTCAAACTTTTGAATCTTTGACCAAGTTTATAAAGAAATTTGTTATATCTACAATACCAAAGATAAACGATAGTATGAAGTATGTATATGTTGTGATGAATCTAATGATCGTTCCAGATGTAAATGTTTTTCTCCACATATACCTAGTCAAACTTTTCTGAGGTTTGACTTTTCAAAACATCCATATGCTTATGGACGTGACAGAGTCCCTAACTAGAGAGAGAGAGAGAGAGAGAGAGAGAGAGAGAGAGAAAGAGTGAGTGAAAAAAGTGTGTGTGCGTGTGTGAAAGATACATGGACAACACACGATAAAAGTAGAGAAAAGGCGTGCGTGTCTTATGCAAACATATCACACATGCATCTTCGACAACGGAGGCAAGGTGAGGAGATAGTGTGTGGTTGTTTGGAACCGAGAGAGCTAGACCCCTAGCACGTGGCCAAGAGGGGTCTGACAAACAAGGGAGATAGGTCGAGAGAGACGTACGAGAAAATGCAAACATGGGGATGAGAGGGTGTATGTTTGTCATAGAGAGATCCCCTAGAGATCATGATGGGAATACATGGGTGGGAGATCGAGTGACAAGGTGTGTGCGCGATAGAAGATGCCCCGAGAGATATCGAGATAGACGTAGGGATGGAAGGGGACAATACGTGTGTTCCATATGGCTAGTAAGAGATCATCATACTTAGGAGGGTGGGGAGTGCTTGCGCCTATGATGGAGTGAGGAATTATGGTACTTGGGGGGGGGGTGCATGTCACATGGAGAGAGAACAAGGGCGGAGAGTGTTGGATGGGTCTATATGTATAGCGCGAGCGAGACATGTGTATGTGTGAACCAGGGAGATATAAGGTCAGTTTGGCTTGCGTCCTGAGCATCTTTTGCCTGGCCTGGGGTTGTGGCTAGATTTCATGCACGCTTGTTTGGTTGCTACCCAGTGAAAAAGAAAGCCCGCCTGGCCTGGGTTCCCTTGCACTTTAATTAGCCTGGCTGGACTCCACACACTGCAAGTAGCCTGGCCTAGGCAACCAATTTCGAATGCCTGGCCGTGCCTGGTCGTGCAGCCACGAGGCTAACAGCAACATGGATGGATATTAGCATTAAATAATTGCTGCATGGATTGATTGATGGGATGTTGATGCTTTGCCTGGCCCAGGCATGAACCAAACGCTTCAGCACCACACAAGCCTGGCCAGACAGAAATATTTTACATCTCACGTCCACACCAGGCAGTACTGGCCATCAAGGCATGAGGGTCAGGTCACAAACCAAACTGACCAATAAAGTTTGAGAGAGATTGAGGAGCCCCGATAAGGCTGAGTGGTGCGTCAGATAGCAGAGAGGGGGAAAGAGATATTCCATCCGCTCGATAATGCAGTGCATGTACATTTTTTAGGAGTCAAACTTTGGAAACTTTGATTAGGTTTACGCAAATGTTATGTATATCTACAATACCAAAGATACATCATACAAAACTACATCTCATGGTGAATCTAATGGTATATGTTTGCCGTACTAGATGTAATTGTTTTTCTCCATGTACATGGTCAAACTTTGTGATGTTTGACTTTTGAATAGATCTATATGCTATGGACCGAGGAGAGTGCCTAAGTCGAGACAGATCAAGTGCCTGTGAAGGAGAATGAGTAAGTGTGCAAAAAGAGTATGTGTGTGAAAGAGAAAGTGACAACAAACGATAAATTAGAGACATTGTGTGTTTTTTCGTTTCTTATGCGAACATATCACGCATGCATCTCAGAGATGGAAAAGCGAGGCGAGGAGATACACGAAGATAGCTAGTGTGTGATTGTTTGCAACGGAGAGAGACACCCCTGTAGCACATGTCTAATAGAGGTCTGGCCAACAAGGAACAAAGGTCGAGAGGGACACATGGATGGCATGGACGCATGGGGAGGGAGAGAGGGTGTGTTTGTGATAGAGAGATCCCCTCGAGATCGTGAGGGGACTATATGGGTGGGAGATCGAGGGAGTGCGTGCACGATAGAATGATGCCCCGAGAGAAATCGAGATAGACCATGCACATGTTTGTGATGGAGACTAAGATTAGCTAGTCATATACATATAGGGGGGACTGCGTGTGCCTACAATTGAGTGAGAGACCATCATACTTGGCTAGCTAGGCATGAGATTGTGTGTGTGTGCGTGTGAGATGGAGAGAGAACGAGGGAGAGATATAGAGTTTTAGATGGGCCTATCGAGTGCGAGTGAGATATGCATGTGTATGTGTGACCCAGGTGGATGGAGAGTTTGAGAGAGGGGGGAAGAGCTCCGAGACGACATAGTGGTGCGTGAGAGAGTTACGGGCAAAGAGCCAAGGAATTTGTGTGCGTACGATGAGTGCACCTAAGATATCTAGCTTGGACTAGCTAGAGTATCATACATAGTGTGCGAGAGAGACCTATAGATGGTGTATATATGCATGCGAACTAGAAAGACCCCCCCACATGCACACACAAAGAGAGAGAGAGAGAGATGGAGAGAAAGGGAGAGGGACCGACAAGGTTTGTGTGTCGGATGCGTGCGACAGAATTGAAGATTGTTGGCGAGAGAGAGAGAGAGAGAGAGAACAGGAGTCCGGGAGAGGGGGAGGTCGCGTTTTATGCATCAAAGACTGATATAAACCATGTTTCGATATAAACTTGCATTCAAACATTTAAATTGGAGAACATGTTGTCTGCAATCCACACATGAACGGATATATGCGTATATCAAACAAGTTCATTAACTTGACTTTCAACATGTTCATGGAGTACTATAATATAATACTGTACAACATGCTACTCGATTGAGGTGTTCAATTTTGGATTTAGTTCACTATTTTGACCTACTGAACGAGCTATTTCATTGAATCGCGATGTTTCATTTTGGGTTTGATTCGCGTTTTTGAGTGGGTCAACTATTTTTCATATAGTAAATCGCTAGCAACGAGCATGTAAAAGCACATTACTCCCGAGCATCATCTCTCCATCTAAAAAAGAAGTGGCAAGCTAATATTTCAAAATTTGATTCGAATCGAATTGGTAAGGTAGACGTGGATGCTCGTTCTCCCAAAATTTGAACGAACCGTTAAATATCCTCTCTGCTCGGTGGAATTCGCCCGAGCAAATAAATGGGAGACGCGAAATTACTGTCCTATGTGGGCACGTATCAATTGGCCTGTTGTACATCGAGGGTAGGTTCGTAACTTCATCCAAGCACGCCTTCTCCTCGGCCTAAATGACTTGTGCCGAATAATTCATAAACCATGGTCGGCAAAACACGCTCTCCTCGCCCGAAATAGCTCGCGCCCACTATTTCAAAGCACGCTCTCCTCGCCCGAAATCGCTCGCGCCCACTATAGTTCAAAACACGCCCTCCTTGCCCAAAATCGCTCCCGCCCACTATTGGGGAGAAGCAAAGTTACTCTACTATCCCCGACCCTCAGTACACAGACCCAAGCCAAGAAGCCTATAGGCAAGGGTAGAACTGTAACTCCCCCTCACATTTCAGACAAATGCGTCCGTACGACATGGTTCCACTCCCCTCCCAATGCCCCCCCCCCCGCCCGCCAACATTCCTACCTCGTGGGCGCCAAATCACCTTCTCCCCGGGAAGCTCCCTTCTCCCGAGCCGCGAAACCTCAGCCCCACCTCCATGGCGCCCCCCACCGCACCAATTTCACAGCCGCCCTCCTCCATAATGCCGGAGATGCTGTCCATTTGCCGTCGTGCACTGGGCCGTGTGCCTCTTACTCCGTGCTGCTGGTGCTGCCTCAACGACGGCCGCGTGAACCGTATCGGAGCCGATTCACCCCCGCCGTTGTTCACGGCGCCAGAGCGGCTCCAACTTCGGATCCGTCCAGAGTCCGGGCGCTGCTTCCTCGTAGCAGTCGACCGTCGCGACATCGCTCTTTCCCTGCCGCCGGTCGCCACCGCAACCGCGCCGGCCTCACCGACTCGGCAGCTGGACCTGCCTACTTCACCATGCCACCAGATAGGTCGCACCCTCATTTTTATTCAGGGCCAATCGATTCCCAATGGGAAGCAGCACCCCTCGAGGCGGCGGAGCTCCTAGGCTGCTGGTTGGCTGGTGACTAACGTAAGGGTGCGGGGCCGCAAGTTCGCGCGGAAGCAGCGCTTAGATGGCAATCTTTTATAGTTGTGTGGGTTGAAGGTACTACCGCTGCCGGATCTGGATGACGGGGAGTCTTTGTGGATTGGCCCGGGGGCGGCGCAACGACGGCAGTGCGGTGGGGCGGGGAGCGGGGTTTTGGCCGGGGCCACGGACGGCGGAGGCAGGCTGCTCTGCCGTTGGTCGCTGGCTCTTCGGAGAAGATTCCGAACAGTGTCAGCTGGGAGGCACAAGACGGCCATCAAGCCATCTGGCGTAGATCGGACAGTACCAAAATAAAATAAAATCGTGTGACCCCAATTTAGTCTTCAGTCATAGACGTGTGACCACTCTCATACCTTGCTGTTGATCTCTTAGTGTATTTCTTCAGATCAAAGAGATATGTCGTTCTTAACATTATGCGTTATCTGCATCTTCAGACACACCGTCTTCCGACTCACTGCAGCTGCTCCAACAAGGGAAGCATACACCAGAAGGGAGCTATAGTCCCCACTCAACAGTTCCCTGCATCGAATGCGCGTGCCCGACATGGACAACCACAACAACTGTAGGCCATCGACAAGTCAGCACATAATGCTCACTCCTATGGATGGCAGCCAGATAGGTTGTACCCTCATCTTACTTGTGTGCAACATTTATGGCTTTGTTATTCATCTAAGCATGGAAAATAGATCATCACATTTCACTGTATATTCATGCTGATCTCTTACGGGTCTTGTTCAGGAGTAAACGTTGTTCCATAGTACAGCTAAGATACTTGTTCTTTAGGTAACACTGTTCCATAGTTATCATCCATCAGCCAATGCCATCCCACAGGCTGGTGATTATAGTATTATACCACTTCTAGTATTACCTATGTTGTTCTTTAATACTTTTGTGTGCCATCTAGTTAATCTCGAGTAGAAACGATACATATTCTGTAGCTTTCATCTGTGTTCTCCCTTTAGTTTATGGGACCTGTTGCTGCTAGTTAACCCCAGTCCTACTATTTATGTCGTCTCCTACAGGCACTCATTACATAAATCTAACTACTAGTTGTCTTCCATGCATGTCAGATATAATTGCACATGCTGATATATCCACAAGAACCTCACGGAGCAATGTAAAGGCCAATAAACTTGATGTCAATGATACCCAATATGATGGAACATGTAAAGGCAGTTCTTCAGAAGACTTGCAGAAAGATGATGAATCCTCTTCACCCCACAAGGTCCTTGCTCTAACATGGCCTGTGATATGGGTACAACATGCATATAATGTCCTGGAGTGTATCTACTCTGTTGCAATGCCATGTGCTTAGCATGCTGATCATGCATGTAAATATGTCATGCCTTCCTGTTTTTCAATACCTATTCCATTCATGATAACATGTTTTCAAATTCAAGTACTGCCATTCGACTCTATCGCAATGCCATCTGCTTAATTTGGACATCATGCTTCTGAATATCTTATGCATTGTTATTCATCAGTATGTACTTCATCTGTCTACCATACCATGTTTTTTTACACTGAAGTTCTGTTCTAGTGCTCTGTTGCAATGCCATCTTAGTTTCCCAATCATACACGTGTATGTTACCTTAGTTATTTCTGTACGTATTCCGCTAGCATACAGTTTTACATTCAACTAGTGTTTTTTGCTGTGTTGTCCTGTCGTATCCCTAGCTCTTACACCATACTCCCTCCGTCCGGATTACATGTTGCCGAAATGGATAAAAAAGGATGTATCTAGAACTGAAATATGCCTAGACCCATCCATTTTTTTCCGGATGGAGGGAATACATGTCAATATGTCGTGCCTTTCTATTCTACAGTACCTATTCCATCTCTCTGCTGTCGCATGTTTTATAATTAAAGCACCATTCTTCTATACAAGGCATGCAAGGGGAAGACGACTATGTTAGAATCTGAAGGGTTACAGACAAGGCCTTTGCAAAAGATCCAAACGCCAGGAGATAATAAACCAACTCCAGGTTTTATAGATACCAACTCCAGCACAGAGAAACCCAACTCGTACGGATAATAAGTAGATTCCACTGGCCAAAGAACTAGTCCGCTCCAGTCCAGCAAAAATATGTCAACTCCATTCTAAGAAGCGTGTGCGTATCCTTGCATCATGAAATTTTATAGCATGCTGATCATATTTTCTACATGTTTCTTACCCATCTCTCTTTTAGAAAATAAGCTTAACAGATAGAAGAATTTCTGCAATGGTATCGTTTATGAGGAAAGATTCTTGCAGGAATTCTCTGTGCTCCAATGTAGATGTAAGTACCTGTTGTATATCACTATATTTTTACATCAGCATGTATTTTGTTAATCGGCGTGAATCCAACCTTTATCTGATCTAAAGTTAGTTGTAGCAAAATGTATGATTAAAGGCCACAATGTTGATTTTTGTAAGGAAAACTACCTGGTAGTTTTGCATCCTGAGCTGCATGAGTGTACTACTCATATCAGGGGGTTTGAATACTTTGTTTCTGCAGTGGGTTTTTTAGTGTTTTTTATACCGTGTTGTCCTGTCGTATCCCTAGCTCTTACATCATACTCCCTCCGTCCAGATTACATGTCGCAAAAATGGATAAAACTGGATGTATCTAGAACTGAAATACGCCTGGACCCATCCATTTATTTCCGGATGGAGGGAATACATGTCAATATGTCATGCCTTTCTATTCTTCAGTATCTATTCCATCTCTGCTGTAGCATGTTTTATAACTGAATCACCATTCTTCTATATAAGGCATGCAAGGGGAAGAGGGCTATGTTAGAATCTGAAGGGTTACAAACCAGGTCTTTGCAAAAGATCCAAACGCCAGGAGATAATAAACCAACTCCATTTTTCATAGATACTGCTCCAGCATAGAGAAACCCAACTCCCACTAATAGTAAGCAGATTCCATAGGCCAAAGAACTAGTCCGCTCCAGTCCAGCAAAAGAATGTCAACTCCATTCTAAGAAGCATGTGCGTATCCTCGCATCATGAAATTTTATAGCATTCTGATCATATTTTCTACATGTTTCTTACCCATCTCTCTTTTAGAAAATAAGGTTAAATGATAGAAGACTTCCTCCATTGGGATCGTATTCGAGGAAAATATCTTGCGGGAATTCTCTGTGCTCCAATGCTGATGTAAGTACTTGTTGTATATCACTATATTTTTACATCAGCATGTATTTTGTTAATCGGCGTGAATCCAACCTTTATCTGATCTAAAATTAGTTGTAGCAAAATGTTAAAGGCGCCAATGTTGATTTTTGTAAGGAAAACTGCCTGGTAGTTTTGCATACTTGGCCAATGATAGCAATGCTAGTGTGTTAATTTTGTGCAGGCTGCTGAAGATAAGAAGACAAACACTGAAAACAGCAAGGCAACCCCATTGTTTCTTTCCAGTAAATCTAGGCCAGGTAATATGTCAATAACTCATGATTAATCTGTTTGGTTCCCGTCCTAATTTATGTTATGATGCAGTGGTCGAGACACTCTCCACTATCAAGAATACAAGCCTGCCAAAATCGCCATCTGAATCTGTTCAGTATCCTCTGTCTCGAATGCAATGGAATAAATGTATGTTTGTGAACCAATTAATGGCTGAAGCAATGATGGAAATGGTGGATGAATCAGAGGTGCAGAGTCGTGCGACACAACAACTGATCAATGTTTTTCAGAGACAGTGTAACAAAGCAGCAAGAACTTGCCCACATGCTTATGGGCGTCATCTGTGTCGAGGTTGCAGATTGTGACATTGTAGATGGTTATGTTCTGCTCATTTATTTGCACTGGCATCAATCGTTGATTGCCCAATGGATGTAATTTCCTGTAATATATGCTGGATGTGCAACGTTATTCCCTGTATGTCATACCTTTGCTTGATCGGTTTTGGTCCTGTGCATAATTGCTCGTCGTAATGGGCTCAAATTATCTAATTTGGCCTAAAGACATGTAAGAACTTTAGTGGGCCCATTAAGTTAATGGGCCGTTACTAGGCCGAAAGTTCATGGTCGGCCCTCTTACCTCCCGGGTCGTTAACAGGCCGACATCGAAGCGGGCAATAGGTGGGCCCAATTTATTTCACAGGCCGTTAACAGGCCGTTACTAAGTTTGGGCTACATATGGCCCAAACATACTCTAGGCCTTTAGCAGGCCGAAAGAGACAGTGGGCTTGTACTGGAACATGAAGAGCATGGGCCGCTAAGAGGCCGAAAGTCAGGTCGTATTGTAAATGGCCCAACTGTGTTGTGGGCCTTTAGCAGGCCGAAAGAGAAACCGGGTTGGTATTGGACCATGAAGGGCATGGGCCGTTAAAAGGCCAAAACTAAGGTCCGACTACAAATGGCCCAACTCATTTATGGTCCGTTAACAGGCCGAAAGGCACCCTGGGCCGCGAATTGGCCCAACACTTAAATGGGTCGTAAAAGGCCAAAACTCAGGTCCAACTACAAATGGCCCAACTGATTTATGGGCCGTCAACAGGCTGAAAGTGACACCGGGCCAGAAATTGGCCCAACACTTAAATGGGCCACTAAAAGGCCGAAACTCAGGTCCGACTACAAATGGCCCATTAGATTTATGGGCCGTCCACAGGCTGAAAGACACACTGGGCCGGAAATTAGCCCAACATTTAAATGGGTCGCTAAAAGGCCGAAAGATGTACATCCTGAAAATTGGCCCATCCATTGAATGGGCCGTTAACAGGCTGAAATCTCATCGGGCCGATATTGAGCCCAAATATATAGCGGGCTGTTAACGGGCTTGAACTGACGATGGGCTGCAATGGTGTCAAATCTTTAACGGGCCGTTGACGGGTCGAATTGGCACATCTCGTATGGGCCGTGGGCTTAAATGGGCCTGACACAAGTAGGCCTTATATGGGCCGGCCTGCTAATTTTTACTGGGTCGGCCTTTTTCACTGGAATGGGCCACTGTTGGGCCGTGCCACGTGTCGACCTATCATAGGCGCCTCCTGTCCAATGAGTGGATGACATCTGTCCCAACGCTGAGGCAACACGTGTTTCCTGCAGCCAATGATGATTTTACACGTGGAAAATCCCCATTGGTCCGGGTTGTTAACGGGTTATCGGATCCAAAACCAGACCCGATAGCTTAACGTCGTTCTGTTACGGTGGATGCCACGTGTCTGTCACCCTTGACGAAAGCACTTCTGTGACGCGCGATTTATCGTCATGGAAGTGGACACTTCCATGATGATAATTTTGGTAATGTCATGGAACACTTCTACAACAGCAAAGGTATGACTATCTTGATTCTGTCATAAAATTGTCATGGATGTACATGCATGACGAAAAACGCGACCTATTGTGACAAACACGTATCATCATGGAAGTATATTTTTTTTGTAGTGTCTCCTTTACTACCCTAGCCGATATAGCAGAACGTAAGGTAGTAAGCATAGGAGCCGGGCAACCCAACTATTGACCAAAAGACATGATTCGGAGCCGATGCATATAAAGCTAAAGTTCGGGGTGCCAAACTATACTGTAAAAAAGTGTTCGGACTTGGTTGCCGTATTATGGGGCGTAATGAAGCCCCTGGCCAATTAAGGCGTACCAGAGTGTACGGGTTCAATTTGATAAGAATATCATGAAAAAGAAAAATTAAGCAATAGGCTAATGCCGCAGAAATTGGGTCGCCAGCTATTTTCCATTATAGTTTGATTAATACGTCAAAGCATATTTGTACAAGTAGTGTGATAAGAAACATGGCTATTTAACATGCCACAAGCAAGGGAGAGCTGCGTCTGGTTCCTTAAAACAGGCATAACGATCGTTTAAGGAGACCACCTGGAAATTCCGTTATACGTCAATGCTTCTTGCCGTCTTGGTGTATCCGTCCCTTGATAGGTTCGACAATCAAGCCACCATGAAAGGCCTGGGAAAAAGGAAACCTGAAAGAAAAAGAAAAAGTGAAAGTGTGTGGGTCCAGGGAAGGTTGAGCCGTATTATGGACCACGATCTAGCTGTGCCTCCGTCTATGCCCAAGGTATTTTGAGTGCGTAGTTATGTACGCGCGGTACGAATGCCGCCGTTTGATCGGGACTGGTGTCCGTGTCTAAACCGGCGGATCTCGGGTAGGGGGTCCCGAACTGTGCGTCTAAGGCTAATGCTAACAGGAGGCGAGGGACACAATGTTTACCCAGTTTGGGCCCTCTCGATGGAGGTAATACCTTACTTCCTACTTGATTGATCTTGATGGTATGAGTATTACAAGAGTTGATCTACCACGAGATCGAAGAGGCTAAACCCTAGAAGCTAGCCTATGGTTATGATTGTTCTTGTCCTACGGACTAAACCCTCCGGTTTATAGACACCGGAGGAGGCTAGGGTTACACAGAGTCGGTTACAGAGAAAGGAATCTTCATATCCTAACTGCTAGCTTGCCTTCCACGCAAAAGAGAGTCCCATCCGGACACGGGACGAAGTCTTCTATCTTGTATCTTCATAGTCCAACAGTCCGACATATGCATATAGTCTGGCTGTCCGAGGACCCCTTGATCCAGGACTCCGTCAGTAGCCCCCGAATCAGGCTTCAATGACGATGAGTCCGGCGCACAGATTGTCTTCGGCATTGGAAGGCGGGTTCCTTCTCCGAATTCTTCAAAGTACCTGTTCTAAAAAGCAGTGTCCGGTTCCGCATTTAATGCTACGCTCATCGGCTTCTGCACCTTAACAGTCTCAGCTTCCACGTGTCGAGCGAATGCGAGGAGTCGGGGCATTTTTAAATTTGCCACCCTGACCAGGTAAATAAATTTCCTATTTAAAGAGACGGGGATCTTCAGATCCACTCCACACCATCTTCCCCAAGCGAGGAATCATGAGAGCGCGCCCGAAAAAAGCACTCCAACATGGCCGGTGCTCGCAGCTCTTCCTCCCGCTCTCGCAGCACCAAGCCGGGCGATTGGGAGAAGTGTACCGTATCCCACGGCCGATTAGTGAAGTTGCAGACCCAAGGGTTTCTACCTCCTGCATATCTAGTCCCCATTCGAGCCGGATTGGCTTCCATCGATGGCGGGGAGCAAGCGGAGAACTCCCCCAACCCATCCAGGGTGAAGCGAGTATGCCTTGTCTCCTACTTATTGAGGGGTGTCGGATTTCCGATCCATCCGTTCCTCCACGGGCTCCTGGAGTTCTACGGCCTCCAGCTGCACAACTTCACACCTGCCTCCATCCTGCACCTCGCAGGTTACATCGCTCTTTGCGAGCTATTTCTGGGCTGCGAAGCCCATTTTGAGCTATGGAAGAAGCTGTTCTGCCTCGTTCCCCGTAATCAAGGGGGATCAATATTCCAATTGGGCGGAGCCGAGATATGGCGCATCGCTGGGACAGGATACTTATCCGGCACACCAAAGAAGGCACCCGAAGAGTGGCCTTCCGAGTGGTTTTATATCGAGGACATCTCCCTTCCCGACCCAATCCGAATGGGTCTTCCTGAGTTCACAAATGCTCCGCTGAGAAAACGCCTTAACTGGCGTCGCCGGAGCCCCAGAGAAGAAGATAGCAAGGAGGTCCTTCAATTGATGAGCAAGATAAGAATACTCGCTCAGTCCGGATTATCAATAGTCGAGGTTATGACGATATCCATATTGCGGGGGGTTCAGCCACTCCAATATCGAGGGCATCCCATGTGGCACTTCAATGGAGAAGACGACGCCACCCGCTGTGCTCGAAAGGGTCCGGACTCCACCACCGCTCTAGTCGAAATACTGTCCAATTTATACAAGGGGAAAGAGAGGAGTTCATCCACATTAAGCCACGGGATGGATTTTCCATGTACAACCGTCCAAGCTGGGTGAGTTGCCATTCATTACTCTACTCTATTTAGTCCCTGAGCCTTTGTTTTCATAAATATTTACTCCGTCTACCTATAATAGGAATGGCAAAAAATAACCAGGGAGTTCCATAGCCCAACTCCACAGCCAGAGGACCGTAACCAGGCCCTTGACCCCGGATTCGAAGAGGATCCAGATATATTCGTGGAGTTCGTGGAAGGGGTGTTTCACCAGGCGAGCTGTGACGGCACATAGGTGGCCATCATTGCTGACTATCCTGGCCTCCTCCCTGTACTGCATGTAAGTAAACAAGAGACTTATCTTCCGGAAAAGATTTATTCCTTCTGTCTTACCCACCGCGCAATTCTTACGCTCTAAAGGGAAGACGATCGGTGCGCCAAGCCGAACCCGAGGCGACTCGCCAACCAGGGGCGCCCGTACCAGGTAGGCCTTTAAAAAGAAAGGCGAACAAAAATGTGGCAGAGCCGTCCTCAAGGAGGTATGGTTTTAAATATGCTCCATGGTTCATCATCTTAAAGTATGACACTATTCGTTGCATATGAGCAGAAAGAACATCCGCCGAACTATGTCCGGGGATCCTGCCAACCGTGCCTCCACTAGCCGGATTCCAGGCTTGGCCTCAAGGACGGAGGCCAGCATGGTCGTGACACCGGACTGTCCTCATACAGAGGATTCAGACAGAATGTCCGTTACAAATCCTGAAGTGGACAGCGCCATGAATCATCGCGCCGGCGGGCCGCACTCCGTGACCCTGGTTTTTCAGATGAGGCTTTTAATGCTTTCAACTCGGGTGATGCGTACATCCGAGCCGCTCAAGATGGGCTTGCTAGAGCCATGGACCAGTATTTGAAAGATATACGGGTAAATATAAAAATCTGATAATTACGTATATCAGTAGCCCCTGAGACATAAAGCAGTTGGTACAACTGATTTAAGTATCATTGTACATATAGGTTCTCTCGGAGAAGAACAACCTGTTGTCTCAAGAGCTGGAACAGTGTCGAACCCAGCGAACGGCCGCTATGGCCAAGCTGTCAGGATCCGAAGAGGCATCGACTGGTATGTATTCCCGAGTTGAGGAAAAACAATATTGTGTTTATAAACCAATAACGCTAACAATATCTGATGACCAAACTCCTCAGATAACCCGGAACAGAATCTGGGAACCCCACAAGAGGGTGAGCAAGAGGCACAAAGGCAAGCAGCACCCGACGAGCGTGTACTTACATGGGTCATACAGAAGAATAGCAAGCTCCAAGATGCTAATACCCAGCTGGGTGAAGAATTGAAAGATGTTCGGGCCCAGCTGGCTGACTCCGTGAAGGAAAATAAGAGGCTTCAGCGCGGCATTTTTAGTATGTTCTCAAACGAACATTTACATAGTTCGGTAAAGATAGGAACTAACAGAGTTATGTCTGTAGTTATGCTGACGAGCCGTCTCGAAGAGGAGATGCCCGGATCCTCAGGCGATCTGCTACAAGAGCTTTCGCAACTGCACGAGCAATTTCGGCAGGTCATGCGGAGTGTCGCCAAGGCCTTGTGGCCATCCGCCACCCTACCAGGAAGTATGGGGGAGCTCAGCTTTTCAAGGGAGCGCGGCGGCTTTTCCGACTATGGAAGATATCTGCCTTGTGGCCATGGTGAAAACACTGTATAGCAAGCTTGATCTGAATCATATGGCCCGGGTCGGACCTATAGGGTCAGATGGGAAAGAAATTCCAGTTAGTCTGGTATATGACCAGGTAGGATTAGCCGCAAAATATTCCCAACAGGATCGTAGACAAGACAACCTGTTAGATGGCATAGAAGAAGAAGCATTTGAGTCTAAATGACTATGTACTTCAATTGACATATTTGTCCCTAGCCGGATTGTAAAACATTTGTCATGGCTGACCTTTTCGCTTCAGCCTCTGGACCCGACAGTTCGGAGTGTTTCCGAATACCCGCTAGGTAATATAAACCGGGGTATGCGTGGAAACCAGGCGTAGGGGTCATAATTTCTTGAACAGACAAGTACCCAACTAGCTATGTTATATTACATGGTTGGTAAGAAATATCTTCCAGAGAGAATAGTTTCGTTAAGGGTTCCTTTCCCTGGGTACGCACGCATTAGCGTGCATGTCAAACAGGGATCAAAAAGCGCAGGATATGTAACATCTGTGGGTTTGTATTGTGATAGGTAAAAAACATCTTTAGTCCACTGACCGAATATTCCCTTGAGAACGCTAGCTTTCGGCTTCACCCAGTCTGAGGGACACGTCCGGAGTACCCGGCAGTAACAATTGCAGAGGTGCTCCCTTTATGCCCTAGCCGAACTAACGGAAACGTAGGGCATAAGCACAGGAGCCAGGCAACCCATCTTGTCCAAAACTTAAGTCATATCGATGCATATAATGGCGGAGAAAAGGTGCATATGTAAACAGGACACATATGCAGTGGGCTTAATGCCAGGAAAATAATTATATGAAGCTTTTGTATAAGAAGCTGAGGGAGTCCTGGATTAAGGGGTCCTCGGACAGCCGGACTATATGCGTATGCCGGACTGTTGGGCCATGAAGATACAACATGGAAGACTTTGTCCCGTGTTCGAATGGGACTCTCCTTTGCGTGGAAGGCAACCTTGGCGATTTGGATGTGAAGATTCCTTTCTCTGTAACCATCTCTGTGTAACCCTAGCCCCCTCCGGTGTCTATATAAACCGGAGGGTTTAGTCCATAGGACAACAACAATCATAACCATAGGCTAGCTTCTAGGGTTTAGCCTCTACGATCTCGTCGTAGATCAACTCTTGTAATACACATATCATCAAGATCAATCTAGCAGGAAGTAGGGTATTACCTCCATCGAGAGGGCCCAAACCTGGGTAAACATTGTGTCCCCCGCCTCCTGTTACCATTAGCCATAGACGCACAGTTTGGGACCCCCTACCCGAGATCCGCCGGTTTTGACACCGACAATGGTGCTTTCATTGAGAGTTTCACTATGACGTCGAAGATAGGGTTGATGCCTCGCCTTTTTATCAAGGACAACATCACCTCCGGGGGAGCTCTGGCCTCAGGCCAAACACTCCGGCTGGGCGGCTTTGTCTTGACCGCCCGTTCGGCCGTCGCGCCGACCATGACCTCTCGAGTCATCGAAAATCGCCTCTGCGTCAGCTCGGAATACGCCGAGCAGATGGATCCAACAGAGTTATCGCCTTTAAATGGACTCCTGGATCGCATCGTGCTCTGGGAGTCACTTCAGACTACGATAGGATTGGGCTTAAACCCGATCAGAGAGAGATTGAATCTCCGCCGATCACCCATAAGATAGCGGTGGTGGAGGAGCGATCCGACAACTCTTCCCCCATATTGAGGACAAAATATGTCCGGATTTCCGACCTCTCCAAGCCAGATACATGTCCGTGGGAAGACGAGCCCCAAACTCTGAACTTAGAATCGGACCGTGGGACAGGAAAATTGGTTTACATCTCGGAGTCCGAACTGTTAAGTTCGAAAACTCCTCAAGCTCTGGGTCACGAATCAGATCGGGGTTCGGACTTGAATCCACCCACCCGCCCAGACTCGAGCGATCTTTACCGCATCAGAAAACAATCCCAAGAGACTGTACATCACTGTTGGGCTAGATTACTCATCGTCAAGGACAAGGTCAAGGTCTGTTGCGATGAAGATGCAATCTCATTATTCTACAAAAATTGCACGGACAAGGGACTCCTCAACGCCATAAATCGCCGTCACATATCATGCTTCGATGACTTAGTGACCATAGTATAGAAGTACTGCATGATGGAAAGAGCCTGGAAAACTCACGCAGCCTTTTGGGATCCACTGGCTCTCGCTAAACCCCTCGTCCGAACAAAAAGGGTGTACCCTCGTAGGTCGCCCGATCCAACCCCGAAGAAATCGAAGCCCACTTTAGGGCGCGCAACCGTTTTGGAGGGATGGCTCGATAGGCCATGCAAAATACACACCACACCGGATACCATACCAACACACTACCTTAGAGCATGTTGGATACTTCGGCAGGTGGCCAAGAGTGGCGAGGTTCTCCTCGTAAAAAACACCGCAGAGCTACATCCCGCAGAACACAACGCTACAGTATTGACAGTCTTCGAGACTTTTGCCTCAGGTAATAGGCACAAGAGAGCACTCCGCAGCCTCGCCGAAGTCTGCCAAGTCGCAGTAAGAAACCCGTAGAACGAGATGGCCATAACTTTCAATGCCAGTAACGAACCGCAATCCAAGATAGTCCGGGCACCAGCCGCCTTAGTCCTCAGTCCAATCGTGGACGACTTCCGGCTTACCAAAGTGCTCATGGACGGCGGTAGCGGACTAAACCTCATTTAAGAGGAAACTCTCAATAGAATGGAAATAGACAGGAGCCGCATTGCACAAAGCAACACAACATTTAGAGGAATTATTCCCAGCCGGGAGGCACGATGTGCGGGAAAAATCACACTCGATGTGGTATTTGGCACGCCGGAGAATTATTGGTCCGAAGAAATAACCTTCCAGGTGGCCCCTTTCACCAGTGGATATCACGCCTTGTTAGCGTGAGATGCGTTTGCGAGCTTCCAAGATATACCCCATTACGGGTACATGAAGCTCAAGATGCCTGGGCCCAATGGAATCATCACCATTGCTAGTGATCCGGACACAACACTCCAGACCGAAAATAAAACAGCCGCCTTGGCCCTCGAAGCATTGTCTGAAGCCCTCGCGGCCGAAGAATTAACCGCATTACGCTCCACAGTGGATAGGGACAATGTGATACTCGATAAGCGATCCAAATCCACCTCCTTCAAATCAGCGGACGAAACAGTCAAATTCCACGTCCACCCAACGGACCCCTCAAAGACAAGATCCATTGGCGCACAACTGGACCCCACAATTGACGTTGCACTGCGAGTGTTCTTACGCGAGAATTTGGATATCTTCGCCTGGAACCCTTCTGATATGCCAGGGATCCCATGCAGGCTGGCCGAACACAGGCTTAACATACTGAAGGGATACAATCCGGTCAAGCAAACACTACGGCGATTTTCGGAACCCAAACGAGAAGCTATGGGAGAGGAGCTAGCCAAGTTACTCGAGGCCAGATTCATCAGAGAAATAAAACACCCAGATTGGCTAGCAAATTTGGTGATGGCACCAACGGAGGATAAATCCTGGCGCCTGTGTGTCGATTTCAAGGACCTCAGTAAGGCCTGCCCTAAGGATCCATTCCCTCTCCCACGCATCGATCAGATTACCGATGCTACCGCGGGACACGACTCACTGTGTTTCCTCGATGCATACTCCGGATACCATCAAATCAAGATGGCGGAATACGATCAAGCAGCAACAGCATTCATAACCCCATACGGGCCTTTCTGCTTCAACACTATGCCTTTCAAGCTCAAAAACACAGGTGCCACCTAACAACGCATGAATCAAACATGCCTAGAAAAACAAATCGGCAAAACAGTTGAAGCATATGTCGACGACGTAGTCATCAAGACCAGACATGCCGAATCTTCAATAGACGATCTAAGGCTCACGTTCGATAACCTCCAAACATATGACATTAAGCTCAATCCGGAAAAATGCGTTTTCGGTGTCCCCACCGGAAAGCTGCTGGGCTTCATCATTTCCAATAGAGGAATTGAAGCAAACCCAGCTAAAATCCGAGCTCTGTCACAGTTGGATACCCCAACAGATCTCAAGCAAATCCAGAAGCTAACTAGATGCGTGGTAGCTCTAAGCCGCTTTATCTCCAGATTAGGAGAAAAGGCTTTGCCACTTTATCGCCTTCTTCGACGAACCGAACACTTCGAGTGGACGGACGAGGCGACGGCCGGACTAGAGGTAATAAGGCTTTTTAAGCGAGCAACCCAATCCTGGCGGCGCCAAACGTTGGTGAACCCATGTTGTTATACATAGCCGCAACACACCAAGTTGTGAGTGCGGTGCTCGTTGTCGAACGAGAGAAGGACGGACACAAATTCAGGGTTCAGAAGCCGGTATACTACGTATCCACTATCCTCACACCATGCAAATCCCGGTACCGACATTACCAGAAAATAGCATACGCGGTCTTCATGGCTTCCCGGAAACTACGACACTACTTTCATGAGTGTTCAATCACGGTGGCCTCTGAAGTACCACTCAACGACATAATAAACAACCGCGATGCCACGGGCCGGATTGCCAAGTGGGCATGGAGCTCCTCCCATTTGAAATAACATATAAACCACGGCGAGCCATCAAATCTCAAGTACTGGCAGATTTCCTTGCCGAATGGACAGAGGCCGAACTCCCTAAAGAGTACGGCGCATACTCCAACTGGATAATGCACTTCGACGGCTCTAAAATGCTGACAGGTCTCGGGGCAGGTGTTGTCTTAACATCCCCCACAGGAGATACAATCCAATACGTACTCCAAATATTATACACAGACTCTAAAAATGCAGCCGAATAAGAGGCTCTGTTACATGGTCTTCGGATGGCCGTCTCCATGGGCATTCAGCGCCTAGAAGTGCATGGGGATTCAATCCTCGCAATATCTCAAATAAATGGAGACTTCAATGCTAAAGATCCGAAAATGGCGGCCTACTGTAATACCGTCCTTAAGATGTCAGCTCGGTTCGAGGGGCTCGAGTTTCATCACGTGGTTCGAGAAAACCATGAAGCGGCGGATGTCCTCGCCCGAATCGGCACTAAGCGCGACCCCGTCCCACCTAACATCTTTCTGGAAAGGCTTTTCAAGCCATCCGTGGTATGGGAAGGGGAGTCCGGCAACATCAGTCCGGATCCGACCGCAACCCCAGATTCCGAACACACGGACATAATCGGGGGCTCCGCTACCGAAATAACACCTTCAGCCCATCTCATCATGGCTGTTATCGCCCCATGGACCGAACCATTCTTGGCCTACCTTAATAGGCACGAACTCCCCGAGGACCAAAACGAGGCACGCTGCATTGTGCGGCGCTCTAAAGCCTACAAGGTCCATGAGGGAGAGCTCTATAAGAAAAGCGCTACCGGGGTACTTCAAAGATGTATCTCCGAAGAGGAAGGGCGGCAGCTCTTGGCTGAAATTCATGCCAGACTCGGCGGCAACCATGTCGCAGCTCGGGCCCTTGTAAGCAAGGCCTTCCGTACAGGTTTTAATTGGCCGACGGCCCGAGCAGACGCACAAGACCTTGTCCAACATTGCGTCGGATGCCAGCTTTTCGCCGACCAAAGCCATATGCCACCCACCGCCCTACAAACAATCCCCATCACTTGGCCTTTCACGGTCTGGTGGATCGATATGGTCGGACCCCTTAAAGGAGGAAGCCATAAGGAAAGATACTTTTTGGTCATGGTGGACAAATTCACCAAGTGGATTGAAGCCAAACCAGTCAAAACGGCTAAATCCGGACCCATGATAGACTTCATATCGGGTGTAGTACACCGTTACGGTGTCCCCCACAGCATCATCACCGACAACGTTCCAATTTCACGGCCGATGAGGTGAAAACTTGGTGCGGTAAAATGGGCATTAAGCTCGATTACGCCTCTGTCTATCACCCTCAAACAAACGACCAAGTCGAACGAGCCAATGATCTTATTATGAGAGGCATTAAACCTAGACAAGTGCGATCCTTAAAGGAATCAGACATGCACTGGGTTGAGGAGCTCGACTCCATACTCTGGGGGCTGCGGACCATGCCAAATCGCACTACCGGATACACACCCTTCTTCATGGTCTACGGCGCAGAGGCCGTGCTGCCCTGCGACATTATTCATGACTCACCTCGAGTTCGCATGTACGAACAGAGAGAGGCCGAGCTTGATCGGCAAGACAGTTTAGATGCCCTGGAAGAGGAGCGCGATGTCGCCAAGGCCCGTTCCGCATTCTATCAACAATAAGCTCGCAGGTATCAAAGCAGAGAAGTATGGGCCAAGACTTATAATATTGGCGAAGTCGTTCTGCGTCTACCGGACAAGAAAAAGGACAAACTCAAACCCAAGCGGGAGGGTCAATTCATTATTGACAAAGTTCTCACCGGAGGAGCGTACCGATTGCGGGACACATCCGATAACCGCCTCGAGCCGAACCCATGGAACACAGCCAGACTCCGAAGATTCTACGCCTAACGCCGAACTCCCTGTTCGTCTCCTTCCCTCTTTTGTTTTTCATTTACTTTTTAGCTCTCTTCGCACCTCTCCTTTTTGAAAAGCTCTAAAGCTTTATCGTGACTAGAATACACACTTGTAATGCACTAATCTTCAAGTATGTGCGCTCGTTGTACCTGGGGGCTTCTTATACAGAAGCTTAATATAATTATCTTCTAGGCATCGAGCCCACCGCATATGCGTCCTTTTTCCATATGCACCTTTTCTTCGCCATTATATTTATCGATATGACTTAAGTTTTGGCCAAGCTGGGTTGCCTGGCTCCTGTGCTTATGCCCTACGTTCCCGTTAGTTCGGCTAGGGCATAAAGGGAGCACCTCTGCGATTGTTACTGCCCGGTACTCCGGACGTGTACCTCAGACTGGGTGAAGCCGAAAGCTAGCATTCTTAAGGGAATATTCGGTTGGTGGACTAAAGATGTTTTTTACCTATCGCAACATAAATCCCCAGATGTTTTACATATTGTGCTTTTTGATCGCAGTTCGGACATACACGTTAATGCATGTGTAGCCAGGGAAAGGAACCCGTAACGGAACTATTCTCTCTGGAAGATGTTTCTTACTAACCATGTAATATAACATAGCTAGTTGGGTACTTGTCTGTCCAAGCAATTATGACCCCTACACCTGGTTTCCACGCATACCCCGGTTTATATTACCGAGCGGGTATTCGGAAACACTCCGGACTGTCGGGCCAGAGGCCGAAGCGAAATGGTCTGCCATGACAAATGTTTTACAGTCCGGCTAGGGACAAATACATCAATTGAAGTACATAGTCATGTAGACCCAAATACTTCCTCCTCTATGCCATCCAACAGGCTGTCTAGCCTACAATCCTGTTGGGAGTATCTTGCGGCTACTTCTACCTGGTCATATACCAGACTAATGGGGATTTCTTTCCCATCTGACGCTACTGGTCCGACCCGGGCCATATGATTCGGATCGAGGTTGGTATACCGTGTTTTCACCATGGCGTGAGCCTCCCTCGCACCTTCCCGACCGGCAGATATCTTCCATAGTCGGAAACGCTGCCGCGCTCCTTTGAAGCTGTACAAGCTCCCCCATACTTCCTGGTAGGGAGGCGGATGGCCACAAGGACTTGGCAACACTCCGCATAACCTGTCGAACTTGCTCGTGCAGTTGCGAAAGCTCTTGTAGCTGATCGCTTGAGGATCCGGGCATCTCCTCTTCGGGACGGCCCGTCATCATACCTACAGACATAACTCTGTTAGTTCCTATCTTTGCCGAACTATGAAAATGTTCGTTTGAGAACATACTAAATATGCCGCGCCGAAGCCTCTTACCTTCACGGAGTCATCCAGCTGGGCCCGAACATCTCTCAATTCTTCACCCAGCTGAGTATTAGGATATTGGAGCTTGTTATTCTTCTGTATGACCTGTGTAAGTACACGCTCGCCAGCGACTGCTCGCCTTAGGGCCTCTTGTTCACCCTCCTGTGGGGTTCCCGGCTTCTTCTCTGGATTATCTGAGGATTTTGGTCATCAGATATTGTTAGCATCACTGTTTTATCAACACAATATTGATTTTTCTCAATTCGGGAATACATACCAATTGATGCCTCTTCGGATCTTGACAGCTTGGCCATAGCGACCGTTAGCTGGATTCGACAATCTTCCAGCTCTTGAGATAAAAGGTTGTTCTTCTCTGAGAGAACCTATATGTACAATGATCCTTAAATCAGTTGTACAAACTACTCTAAGTCTCAGGGGCTCTTGATATACATAATTATCAGATTTTTATACTTACCCGTATGTCTTTCAAATACTGGTCTGTGGCTCTAGCAAGCCCATCCTGAGCGGCTCGGATGTACGCATCACCCGAGTTGAAGGGATTAAAAGCCTCATCTGAAAAACCAGGGTCGCGGAGTGCGGCCCACCGGCGCTGATAATTCATGGCACTCTCCACTGTAACGGACATTTTGTCCGAATCATCAGTAGGAGGACAGTCCGGTGTTACTCCCATGTGGGCCTCCTTCCTCGAGACCGGGCTTGGAATCCGGCTAGTGGAGGCACGGTTGGCAGGATCCCCGGACATAGTTCGGCGGATACTCTTTCTGCTAATACACATCGGTTAGTGTCAATCTTTAAGATGACGAACCAAGGAGCATATTTAAAACCATACCTCCGGGAGGACGGCTCCGCCATACTTTTGTTCACCTTCCTTTTTAAAGGCCTACCCGGCACAGGCGCCCCTTGCTGGCGAGTCGCCTCGGGTTCGGTTTGGCACGCTGATCGTCTTCCCTTTAGAGCGTAAGAATTGCGCGGTAGGTAAGACGGAAGGAAGAAAATCTTTTCCGGAGGATAAGTCTCTTGGTTACTTTCATGCGATATAGGGAGGAGACCGGGATAGTCAGCAATGATGGCCACCTCTGTGCCGTCATAGCTCGCCTGGTGAAACTACCCTTCCATGAGCTCCACGAATATATTCGGATCCTCTTAAAATCCGGGGTCAAGGGCCCGGTTGTGGTCCTCTGGCTGTGGTGCTGGACTGTGGAACTCCCTGGTTACTTTTCGCCATTCCTATTATGAATAGACGGAGTAAATATTTATGAAAACAAGGGCTTAGGGAATAAGTAGAGTAGAGTTATGGATGGCAGCTTACCCAGCTGGGAGGGTTGTACATGGAAAATCCATCACGTGGCTTAATGCGAATGAACTCCTCTCTTTCCCCTTTGTATAGATTGGACAGTATTTCCACCAGAACGGTGGTGGAGTCCGGACCTTTTCGGCCACAATGGGTGACGTCGTTTTCTCCGTTGAAGTGCCACATCGGATGCCCTCGGTATTATATTGGCTGAACCCCCCGCATTATGGATATTGCCATAACCTCGACTATTGATAATCCGGACTGAGCGAGTATTCTTATGTTGCTCATCAATTGAAGGACCTCCCTGCTATCTTCTTCTCTGAGGCTCCGGGGACGCCAGTTAAGGCGCTTTCTCAGCGGAGCGTTTGTAAACTCCGGAGACCCATCCGGAATGGGTCGGGAAGAGAGACGTCCCCAATATAAAACCACTCGGAGGGCCACTCTTCGGGTGCCTTCTTCGGTGTGCTGGATAAGTATCCGGTACCCGTGGCGCGCCATATCTCAGCTCCGCCCACTTGGAATATTGACCCCCCTTGATTTCGGGGGATGAGGTAGAACAGCTTCTTCCATAGCTCGAAATTCGCTTCGATACCCAAGAATAGCTCGCAAAGAGCGACGTAACCTGCGATGTGTAGGATGGAGGCAGGTGTGAAGTTATGCAGCTGGAGGCCATAGAACTCCAGAAGCCCGCGGAGGAACGGATGGATTGGAAATCCGACACCCCGCAGCAAGCAGGAGGTAGGTACCCTTGGGTCTACAACTTCACTAATCGGCCGTGAGATACGGTACACTTCTCCCAATCACCCGGCTTGGTGTTGCGAGAGCGGGAGGAAGAGCTGCAAGCGCCGGCCATGTTGGAGTGGTTTTTTCGGGCGCGCTCTGATGATTCCTCGCTTCGGGGGAGATGGCGTGGATCAGATCTGAAGATCCCCGTCTCTTTAATAGCCAATTTATTTACATGGCTATGGTGGCGAATGTAAAAATGCCCCGACTTCTCGCATCCGCTTGACACATGGAGGTTGAGACCGTTGAGGTGTAGAAGCCGATGAGCGTAACATTAAATGAGGAACCGGACACTGCTTTTTACAACAGGTACTTTGAAGAACTCAGAGGAGGAAACCAACTTGCAATGCCGAAGACAATCTGCGCGCCGGACTCAGCGTCATTGAAGCCTGGTTCGGGGGCTACTGAGGGAGTCCTGGATTAAGGGGTCCTCGGACATCTGGACTATATGTGTATGCCGGACTGTTGGGCCATGAAGATACAAGATGGAAGACTTCGTCCCGTGTTCGGATGGGACTCTCCTTTGCGTGGAAGGCAAGCTTGACGATTCAGAAGTGAAGATTCCTTTCTCTGTAACCGACTCTGTGTAACCCTAGGCCTCTCCGGTGTCTATATAAACCGGAGGGTTTAGTCCGTAGGACAACGAGAATCATAACCATAGGCTAGCTTCTAGTGTTTAGCCTCTACGATCTCGTGGTAGATCAACTCTTGTAATACTCATATCATCAAGATCAATCAAGCAGGAAGTAGGGTATTACCTCCATCGAGAGGGCCCGAACCTAGGTAAACATTGTGTCCCCCGCGTCCTGTTACCATTAGCCTTAGACGCACAGTTCGGGACCCCCTACCCGAGATCCGCCGGTTTTGACACCGACAGAAGCCCCCAGGTATAATGAGCGCACATACTTGAAGATTAGTGCGTTACAAGTGTGTAGTCTAGCCACAATAAAGCTTTATAGCTTTTCAAAGGGAAAGGCGAGAAGAGAGCTAAAAAGTAAACGAAAAGCAACGGACGGAGAGATACGAACAGGGAGTTCGGCGCTAGGCGTAGACTCTTCGGAGTCTGGCTACGTTCCATGGGTTCGTCTCGAGGCGATTATCGGATGCATCCCGCAGTCGGTACACTCCTCCGGTGAGATCTTTGTCAATAATGAAGGGACCCTCCCACTTGGGCTCGAGTTTGTCCTTTTTCTTCTCCGGTAGACGTAGAACGAGTTCGCCAATATTGTAAGTCTTGGCTTGTACTTCTCTGCTTTGATACCTGCGAGCCTGTTGTTGATAGAATGCGGAACGGGCTTTTGCGACGTCACACTCGAGGTGAGTCATGAATAATATCGCAGGTCAGCACAGCCTCTATGTTGTACACCATGAAGAAGGGTGTGTATCCGGTAGTGCGATTTGGCGTGGTCTGCAGCCCCCAGAGTACGGAGTCAAGCTCGTCAACCGAGTGCGCTTCTGATTCTTTTAAGGATCGCACTAGTCTAGGTTTAATGCCGCTCATAATAAGACCATGGGCTCGTTCGACTTGACCGTTTGTTTGAGGGTGATAGACGGAGGCGTAATCGAGCTTGATCCCCATCTTGCGGCACCAAGTTTTCACCTCATCGGCCGTGAAATTAGAGCCGTTGACGGTGATGATCTTGTGGGGGACATCGTAACGGTGTACTACACCCGATATGAAGTCTATCACGGGTCCGGATTCGGCCGTTTTAACTGGTTTGGCTTCTATCCATTTGGTGAATTTGTCCACCATGACCAACAAGTATTTTTTTTCTTATGGCTTCCTTGATACGTCCATTTTGCATCATGCTTTCATATCGATATTTATTGCATTATGGGCTGTTATTACACTTTATGTCACAATACTTATGGTTATTCTCTCTTATTTTACAAGGTTTATCATGAAGAGGGAGAATGCCGGCAGCTGGGATTCTGGGCTGGAAAAGGAGCAAATATTGGAAACCTATTCCGGACAGCTCCAAAAGTCCCGAAACTCCACGGAAGTTATTTTTGGAATTAATAAGAATTATTGAGCGAAAGAAGTACCAGAGGGGGCCCACACCCTGGCCACGAGGGTAGGGGGCGCGCCCACCCTTACAGGGCGCGCCCCCTGCCTCGTTGGCCAACTGGTGGCCCTCCGGTGACCATCTTCTGCTATATGAATTCTCTTACCCTGAAAAAAATCATAAGCAAGCTTACGGGATGAAACTCCGCCGCCACGAGGCGGAACCTTGGCGAAACCAATGTAGAGCTCCGATGGAGTTGTTCTGCCGGGGAAACTTCCCTCCGGGATGGGGAAATCATCATCATCGCCATCACCAACGATCCTCTCATCGGGAGGGGCCATCAACATCTTCACCAGCACCATCTCCTCTCAAACCCTAGTTCATCTCTTGTATCCAATATTTGTACTCAAACCTCAGATTGGTACCTGTGTGTTGCTAGTAGTGTTGATTACTCCTTGTAGTTGACGCTAGTTGGTTTATCCGGTGGAAGATTATTGTGCTTTGTGAGTAGTTACGTTTGTTCCTGAGGACATGGGTGAAGTCTTGCTATTAGTAGTCATGTGAATTTGGTATTCATTCGATATTTTGATGAGATGTATGTTGTCTCTCCTCTAGTGGTGTTATGTGAATGTCGACTACATGACACTTAACCATTATTTGGGCCTAGAGGAAGGCATTGGGAAGTAATAAGTAGATGATGGGTTGCTAGAGTGACAGAAGCTTAAACCCTAGTTTATGCGTTGCTTCGTAAGGGGCTGATTTGGATCCATATGTTTCATGTTGTGGTTAGGTTTACCTTAATACTTCTTTTGTAGTTGCGGATGCTTGCAATAGGGGTTAATCATAAGTCGGATGCTTGTCCAAGAAAGGACAGCGCCCAAGCACCGGTCCACCCACATATCAAATTATCAAAGTAACGAACGCGAATCATATGAGCGTGATGAAAACTAGCTTGACGATAATTTCCATGTGTCCTCGGGAGCACTTTTCTCATTATAAGAATTTGTCCAGGCTTGTCCTTTGCTACAAAAAGTATTGGGCCACCTTGCTGCACCTTATTTACTTTTATTGCTTGTTACCCGTTACAAATTATCTTATCACAAAACTATCTGTTACCTACAATTTCAGTGCTTGCAGAGAATACCTTACTGAAAACCGCTTGTCATTTCCTTCTGCTCCTCGTTTGGTTCAACACTCTTACTTATCGAAAGGACTACGATAGATCCCCTATACTTGTGGGTCATCAAGACTCTTTTCTGGCGCCGTAGCCGGGGAGTGAAGCACCTTTGGCGAGTGGAACTTGGTAAGGAAACATTTATATAGTGTGCTGAAATTTACTGTCACTTGTTACTATGAAAACTAATCCTTTGAGGGGCTTGTTCGGGGCATCTTTGCCCCGACCAGTAGAGCAAAGAGTTGCTCCTCAACCTACTAAACCTATTGAAATTCCTTCGGGTATGATAGAGAAATTGCTAGCTAGACCCTCTGCAGGAGATGGAACATTGCATCCCGATTTACACCTTATCTATGTGGATGAAGTTTGTGGATTATTTAAGCTTGCAGGTATGCCCGATGATGTTGTCAAGAGGAAGGTCTTCCCTTTGTCTTTGAAGGGAGACACATTGACATGGTATAGGCTATGTGATGATACGGGATCTTGGGACTATAAACGATTAAAATTGGAATTTCACCAGAAGTTTTATCCTATGCATCTTGTTCATCGTGATCGTAATTATATATATTCATGCCCCAATCATGAGCTCTCAAGAGAAATGATTATTCAAAATTTTTATGCTCGGCCTTCTCTCAACGATCGCACCATGCTCGATACTTCTTGCGCTCATTCTTATATGCTGAAGACTATTGAATTCAAGTGGGACTTATTGGAAAGAATTAAACGCAACTATGAAGATTGGGGTTCCGACAATGGTAAGGAGTCAGGTATGACACCTAAGTTTGATTGTGTTAAGTCTTTTATGGATACCGATGCTTTTCGTGGATATAGCACTAAATATGGACTTGACTCTGAGATAGTAGCTTCCTTCTGTGAATCCTTTGCTACTCACGTTGATCTCCCTAAGGAGATGTGGTTTAAATATAATCCTCCCACTGAAGTAAAAGTAGTTGCACCTATTACAGTTGAAGAAAAGTCTATTAATTATAATGATCCTATTGTTCCTACTACTTATGTTGAGAAACCACCTTTTCCTGTTAGGACAAAGGATCATGCTAAAGCTTCAATTGTTGTTCGTAAGAGTAATACTAGAACATATACACCTCCTGAGCAAATTAAAGTTGAACCTAGTATTGCTATGGTTTAAGATCTCTTGGCCGATAATATTGATTGTCATGTTATTTATTTCTGTGATGAAGCTGCTAATGTTGCTAGACCCGATGCTAAGATACATCGACCTGTTGTAGGCATGCCTGTTATTTCTGTTAATATAGGAGATCATTGTTATCATGGCTTATGTGATATGGGTGCTAGTGCTAGTGCAATACCTTTTTCCTTATATGAAGAAATTATGCATGATATTGCACCTGCTGAGTTAGAAATATTGATGTTACAATCAAGCTTGCCAATAGAGATACTATTTCAACATTTGGGATTGTTAGAGATGTTGAAGTCTTGTATCGGAAAGTTAAATATCCTACTGATTTTCTTGTTCTTGGTTCCCCACAAGATAGCTTTTGTCCCATTATATTTGGTAGACCCTTCTTGAATACTGTTAATGCTAAGATTAATTGTGAAAAGGATGTTGTTACAATAGGCTTGGGGGATATGAAACATGAGTTTAATTTTGCTAAATTTCGTAGACAACCCCACTATAAAGAATTGCCTAGTAAGGATGAAATTATTGGTCTTGCTTCTATTGTCGTGCCTCCTACTGATCCTTTAGAACAATATTTGCTAGACCATGAAAATGATATGTTTGTGAATGAAAGGAGGGAAATAGATGAAATATTCTTTAAACAGGGTCCTATTCCGAAACACAACTTGCCTGTTGAAATCCTAGGGGATCCTCCTCCACCCAAGGTTGATCCCGTGTTTGAGCTTAAACCATTATCTGATACTCTTAAATATGCCTATCTTGATGAAAAGAAGATATATCCTGTTATTATGTGCTAACCTTTCAGAGCAGGAAGAGGAAAGATTATTGAAAATTCTGAAGAAGCACCGTGCGGCTATTGGATATACTCTTGATGATCTTAAGGGCATTAGTCCCACTCTATGCCGCCACAAAATTAAATAGGATGAAGACGCCAAACCAGTTAGAGATCATCAACGACGGTTAAATCCTAAGATGAAAGAAGTGGTAAGAAAGGAAATACTAAAGCTCCTTGAGGCAGGTATAATTTATCCCGTTGTTGATAGTGAGTGGGTAAGTCCTGTCCATTGTGTCCCTAAGAAGGGAGGTATTACCGTCGTTCCTAATGATAAAGATGAATTAATCCCGCAAAGAATTATTACAGGTTATAGGATGGTAATTGATTTCCTCAAATCAAATAAGGCTACTAAGAAAGATCATTACCCTTTACCTTTTATTGATCAAATGCTAGAAAGACTATCCAAACATACACATTTCTGCTTTCTAGATGGCTATTCTGGTTTCTCTCAAATACCTGTGTCAGCGGACGATCAAGCAAAGACTACTTTTACTTGCCCTTTCGATACTTTTGCTTATTGGCGTATGCCTTTTGGTTTATGTAATGCACCTGCTACGTTTCAAAGATGTATGATGGCTATATTCTCTGACTTTTGTGAAAAGATTTGTGAGGTATTCATGGATGATTTCTCCGTTTATGGATCCTCTTTTGATGACTGCTTGAGCAACCTTGATCGAGTTTTGCAGAGATGTGAAGACACTAGTCTCGTCTTGAATTGAGAGAATTGCCACTTTATGGTTAATGAAGGCATTGTCTTGGGGCATAAGATTTCTGAAAGAGGTATTGAAGTTGATAAAGCTAAAGTTGATGCTATTGAAAAGATGCCATGTCCCAAGGACATTAAAGGTATACGAAGTTTCCTTGGTCATGCCGGTTGTATAGGAGGTTCATTAAGGACTTTTCTAAAATCTCTAGGCCTCTGACTAATTTATTGCAAAAAGAAATCCCTTTTGTCTTCGATGATGATTGTGTAGAAGCATTTGAAATACTTAAGAAAGCTTTGATTTCTGCACATATTGTTCAGCCACCCGATTGGAACTTACCCTTTGAAATTATGTGTGATGCAGTGATTATGTTGTAGGTGCTGTTCTAGGGCAAAGAGTTGATAAGAAACTAAATGTTATTCAATACGCTAGTAAAACTCTAGACACTGCCCAGAGAAACTATGCTACTACTGAAAAAGAATTCTTAGTAGTTGTATTTGCATGTGATAAGTTCAGACCTTGTATTGTTTTTTTCTGATAGAAAGACTGTAAGGGAACCCCCTACAGTATAATTGGTGCAACAAACCCAAATTGCAAGTACCATGCCTTTAACCTGGGTGGGTGGGAAGGTATCAACCCCTTCCCACCACTAGGCTATGCCTTAGTCTGCCAGACCTTATATTGTTGATTCTAAAGTAACTATTCACACTGATCATGCTGCTATTAAATATCTCATGGAAAAGAAAGATGCTAAGCCTAGACTTATTAGATGGGTTTTCTTGCTCCAAGAATTTGATTTGCATATTATTGATAGAAAGGGAGCTGAGAACCCTGTTGCACACAACTTGTCCAGGTTAGAGAATGTTCTTGATGACCCACTACCTACGGATGATAGCTTTCCTGATGAACAATTAGCGGTCATAAATGCATCTCGTACTACTCCATGGTATGCTGATTATGCTAATTACATTGTTGCTAAATTTATACCACCTAGTTCCACATACTAGCAAAAGAAAAAGTTCTTTTATGATTTAAGACATTATTTCTGGGATGACCCACACCTTTATAAAGAATGAGTAGATGGTGTTATTAGACGTTGTGTACCTGAGCATGAACAGGAACAGATCCTACGCAAGTGTCACTCTGAAGCATATGGAGGACACCACGCTGGAGATAGAACTGCACATAAGGTATTGCAATCTAGTTTTTATCGGCCTACTCTCTTCAAAGATGCCCGTAAGTTTGTCTTGTCTTGTGATGAATGTCAAAGAATTGGTAATATTAGTAGACATCAAGAAATGCCTATGAATTATTCTCTTGTTATTGAACCGTTTCATGTTTGGGGCTTTGATTATATGGGACCTTTTCCTGCCTCTAATGGATATACACATATTTTAGTTGTTGTTGATTACGTTACTAAGTGGGTAGAAGCTATTCCAACTAGTAGTGCTAGTCATAACACCTCTATTAAGATGCTTAAAGAAGTTATTTTTCTGAGGTTTGGAGTCCCTAGATACTTAATGACTGACGGTGGTTCACATTTTATTCATGGTGCTTTCCGGAAAATGCTTGCTAAGTATGATGTTAATCATAGAATTGCATCTCCATATCACCCGCAGTCTACTGGTCAAGTAGAACTGAGTAATAGAGAGCTCAAATTAATTTTGCAAAAGACTTTTAATAGATCTAGGAAGAATTGGTCCAAGAAACTTGATGATGCATTATGGGCCTATAGAACTGCATACAAAAATCCTATGGGTATGTCTCCATATAAGATGGTTTACGGAAAAGCATGTCACTTACCTCTCAAACTTGAACATAAGGCATATTGGGCCATTAAAGAGCTCAATTATGATTTCAAACTTTCTGGTGAGAAGAGGTTATTTGATATTAGCTCCCTTGATGAATGGAGAACCCAAGCCTACGAGAATGCCAAACTGTTTAAAGAAAAAGTTAAAAGATGGCATGACAAAAGGATACAAAAGCGTGAGCTTAACGTAGGTGATTATGTTTTTCTTTTCAACTCTCATTTAAGATTTTTTGCAGGAAAACATCTCTCTAAATGGGAAGGTCCTTACGTTATCGAGGAGGTCTATCGTTCCGGTGCCATAAAAATCAACAACTTCGAAGGCACAAATCTGAAGGTGGTGAACGGTCAAAGAAGAAAACACTATATCTCAGGTAATCCTATAAATGTTGAAACTAATATTATTGAAACCGTGACCCCGGAGGAATACATAAGAGAACTTTCCAGAACGTTTCAGACTCCGAAAAGGAATAGGTATGTGGTACGGTAAGTAAACCGGCTCCCAAACAGTTCTAATAGCAATTTTTCTCCGTTTTGGAATATTTAAGAAAATAGGAAAATAAGAATTAGTCCGGGAAGGACACGAGGCGTCCACGAGGGTGGAGGGCGTGCCCCCCTGCCTCGTGGGCACCTCGTGTGCTCTCCGGACTCCGTTTTCTTGCACGATACTTCTTTTGGTCGGTAAAAATTCATTATATAATCTTCCGAAGGTTTTGACCACCGTATCACGCAAATATCTTCTGTTTTCGTTTCGAGTTGTTTTCACCATGACGTCTTCAAGCGCTCCCAAGGACAAGTTTTTCGAGAGGGTCATCAACCCCTATCTCGCGGAGGTGCTGCATCACCCTCATACCATTGAGATGCGTGAGGGGGTGCTGCACATCCGCGATGTGGAGGGACCAAGGACTACCGGAAGCGTGGAGACAAAGCTCGAAGCGATGGAACAACAAGTTTTAGTGCCAAGGGATGGTGGAGCGCGGACTTAATGCCAACCAGATGTTGATCGCGGAGTTCACCAACGACCACAAGCTGGACGCCAAGAACATTGGGGAGGCCATCTTCAAGCTTCATGAGAAAATCGAGCACCTCCAAGCCCTGATGTATGACCTGCAAAACCAAAACTGTGAGTATGAATAAAGATTCAAGAGGATGAGTTTGGCTGCAGATTTGAGGATCCCGGAGACTCGATCATCCTTCTATGATGGTGAACCTATGCCTTGGAAGACGGACGACAAGTCTACATCAGCAACAACTCCTTCTTCACCACCTCCGAGGACATAATCACATGGGTATGGGCACTCCCCTTGGCAACTGCCAAGCTTGGGGGAGGTGCCCCGGTATCGTATCACCATCACCCCTATCTTTACCATTTTTCTTAGTTCGATCCTTTTAGTAATATCTTAATCTAGTAAAATAAAGTTTTGGTATGAATTAGTTTTGAGTTTCGCTTTGTGATCCCTCTATGTAATCAAGTCTGTGAGCTATATATAATAAAGATTAGTGTTGAGTCAAGGGCTTTGCTATCTTGCTATGATCTTGAGAAAACAGAAAGAATAAAAAGAAATAAAAGAGTTGATATTGATCTTATGGATAGTAAAGACTTCACACATAGAGAGTATGAGGCTTAAAAGTTGTTGAGCATTGGCAAAGGTAGTTTTGGTCATCGTTGCAATTAATAGGAAGTAATAAAGAAAGAGAGGTTTTCACATATAAATGTACTATCTTGGACATCTTTTATGATTGTGAGAACTCATTAAAGTATGACATGCTAAAGAGTTGATGTTGGACAAGGAAGACAACGTAATGGTTTATGTTTTCTCACATCTCAATTAAAGTATATTGTCATGGATCGTCCAACATGTTGAGCTTGCCTTTCCCCCTCATGCTAGCAAAATTCCTTGCACCAAGTAGAAATACTACTTGTGCTTCCAAATACCCTTTACACCCAGTTTTGCCATGAGAGTCCACCATACCTACCTATGGATTGAGTAAGATCCTTCAAGTAAGTTGTCATGTTGCAAGCAATAAAAATTGCTCTCTAAATATGTATGACTTATTAGTGCGGAGAAAATAAGCTTTATACGATCGTGTGATATGGAAGTAATAAAAGCGACAGACTGCATAATAAAGGTTCATATCACAAGTGGCAATATAAAGTGACGTTCTTTTGCATTAAGATTTCGTGCATCCAACCAAAAAGCACATGACAACCTCTGCTTCCCTCTGCGAAGGGCCTATCTTTTACTTTATGTCTTTTACTTTATGCAAGAGTCAAGGTGATCTTCACCTTTCCCTTTTTTATTTTATCCTTTGGCAAGCACCTCGTGTTTGAAAGATCCTGATATATATACACTAGTAGAAAAGGGGGCAATGGTCCAGGCTAGGTCAGCCCATTAGTCCCGGTTCAATCCAGAACCGGGACCCATGGGGGCATTGGACCCGGTTCATGAGCCCCGGGGGCCGGCCGGGCCACGTGGGCCATTGGTCCTGGTTCGTCTGGACTTTTTGGTCCCGGTTGGTGGGACGAACCGGGACCAATGTGCCTCGCTCCTGGCCCACCACCATTGGTCCCGGTTGGTGGCCTGAACCGGGACCAAAGTCTGCCCTTTAGTCCCGGTTCGTGCCACGAACCGGGACCAATTAATTGCCTATATATACCCCTCGCCCGCGAGCAGAGCACTCCCACTGCTCTGTTTTTCCTGGCCGACGAGGAGAGAGCTTTGTGGTGCTCTAGCTCACCTCCTATGCACACGAGGTGTTCGACGGAATGCCCGAGCCACACTACTTAAGCTTTCTCCTCTCCAAGCTCGACCTGCAAGCTCCATTTTCCTCAATATTTGTCTAGGTTTAGCGGTCCGTCACATCCCGTCCCCGTCTTCACCGCTGTCGATCGCCCGCGCCGATCTCGTCGCCGGCACCACCGTGGTGAGCCTCTTGTTCTTATCTTCTTTCTGAAAGGAAAAAAATTCTTACTTGTATGTTTATATAGATACTTGTATAATTTTCTTACTTTTATTATTGCATCTTATATAGTGCGATGGTTTTGGTATCCGCCCCCGTCGGCCCTCGTCCTGTCTATGATTCAGATGTGGTATATATTATCTTTTCATAACTATTGGTTCATTTATTGTTTATGAAAATTATGCCGACCAACGTGACATACATTTTATTTATCTAGGAGGTTGTTGAACCAGAAATTCCAACCGACCCTATTGTCGAGAGGTTAAATTTAGTTGAAGAAGAAAACAATTTCTTGAAGGAAAAAATAAGAAAAATTGAGGAGGAGAAGATGATATTGGATTTGCATGTTGCGGATGTCGTAGATGATCACAAGATCAAGATGGATGCAATGAGCTTGAAGATTAGAAAGATTAGAAAATATGCCATTCATATCGAGGCTTGGTATCATTATGCCGTTGGATCAGTTGTTACATTGGTTGCGATTATGATCGCATTTGTTTTCGCATTGAAATGTTTTACATAGTTTCAATGTTTGGTTTAATTAATTTAGATGCTCTGCAGAGCTTTATGTTGTTAGATGAGAACTATGTATGTACTTTGATTTTAATGTCATGATGAACTTCTATTAATTTGGTCAGTTAATTATCTATTCATGATGTTCTGTAATGCTTTTTGACACACTTAATTATATATAATGCACGCAGATGAACCGGCAATGGATGTACGGTTCAAGACACACCTCCGAGTACATTAAGGGCGTGCATGATTTTCTCGAAGTGGCTGAGGCAAACAAGCAGAATGGTTTTATGTGTTGTCCATGCCCTATATGTGGGAATACGAAGTCTTACTCAGACCGGAAAATCGTTCACACCCACCTGCTTTACAAGGGTTCCATGCCACACTATAATGTTTGGACGAGGCACGGAGAAATAGGGGTTATGATGGAAGACGGCGAAGAAGAAGAGTACGATGACAACTATGTGCCCCCTGAATACGGTGATGCTACTGAACATCAAGAGGAACCATACGATGGGCACGATGATGCTGCAACGGGCGAAGCTGCTGAAGATCAAGAGGAACCAGACGATGTGCCCGATGATGATGATCTCCGCCGGGTCATTGTCGATGCAAGGACGCAATGCGAAAGTCAAAAGGAGAAGCCGAAGTTTGATCGCATGTTAGAGGACCACAAAAAAGGGTTGTACCCCAATTGCGAAGATGGCAACACAAAGCTCGGTACCATACTGGAATTGCTGTAGTGGAAGGCAGAGAATGATGTGCCTGACAAAGGATTTGAGAAGCTACTGAAAATATTGAAGAAGAAGCTTCCAAAGGATAACGAATTGCCCGACAGTACATACGCAGCAAAGAAGGTCGTATGCCCTCTAGGATTGGAGGTGCAGAAGATACATGCATGCCCTAATGACTGCATCCTCTACCGCGGTGCGTACAAGGATCTGAACGCATGCCCGGTATGTGGTGCATTACGATATAAGATCAGACGAGATGACCCTGGTGATGTTGACGGCGAGCCCCCCCAGGAAGAGGGTTCCTGTGAAGGTGATGTGGTATGCTCCTATAATACCACGGTTGAAACATCTGTTCAGAAACGGAGAGCATGCCAAGTTGATGCGATGGCACAGTGAGGACCGTAAGAAAGACGGGAAGTTGAGAGCACCCACTGACGGGTCGCAGTGGAGAAAAATCGAGAGAAAGTACTGGGATGAGTTTGCAAGTGACCCAAGGAACGTATGGTTTGCTTTAAGCGCGGATGGCATTAATCCTTTCGGGGAGCAGAGCAGCAATCACAGCACCTGGCCCGTGACTCTATGTATGTATAACCTTCCTCCTTGGATGTGCATGAAGCGGAAGTTCATTATGATGCCAGTTCTCATCCAAGGCCCTAAGCAACCCGGCAATGACATTGATGTGTACCTAAGGCCATTAGTTGAAGAACTTCTATAGCTATGGAATGGAAACGGTGTACGTACGTGGGATGAGCACAAACAGGAGGAATTTGACCTAAAGGCGTTGCTGTTCGTGACCATCAACGATTGGCCCGCTCTCAGTAACCTTGCAGGACAGACAAACAAGGGATCCCACACATGCACACACTGTTTACTTGACACCCATAGTATATACCTAGGAAGCTGCAGGAAGAATGTGTACCTGGGCCATCGTCGATTTCTTCCGACCAACCATCAATGTCGAAAGAAAGGCAAGCATTTCAAAGGCGAGGCAGATCACCGGAAGAAGCCCGCCATGTCTACCGGTGATCACGTACTTGCTATGGTCAATGATTTACACGTAATCTTTGGAAAGGGTCCCGGCGGACTAGCTGTTTCGAGTGACGCTGGGGGACACACACCCATGTGGAAGAAGATATCTATATTTTGGGACCTACCCTACTGGAAAGACCTAGAGGTCCGCTCTTCGATCGACGTGATGCACGTGACGAATAACCTTTGCGTGAACCTGCTAGGCTTCTTGGGCATGTATGGGAAGACAAAAGATACAGCTGAGGCATGGGAGGACCTGCAACGTTTGCACGAAAAAGACGGCATGCCTCCAAAGCAGTATGAAGGTCCTGCCAGCTATGCTCTTACCAAAGAAGAGAAGGAAATCTTCTTTGAATGCCTGCTGAGTATGAAGGTCCCGTCTGGCTTCTCGTCGAATATAAAGGGAATAATAAATATGGCAGAGAAAAAGTTTCAGAACCTAAAGTCTCATGACTGCCACGTGATTATGACGCAACTGCTTCCAGTTGCATTGAGGGGGCTTCTACCGGAAAACGTCCGATTAGCCATTGTGAAGCTATGTGCATTCCTCAATGCAATCTCTCAGAAGGTGATCGATCCAGAAATCATACCAAGGCTAAGGAGTGATGTGGTGCAATGTCTTGTCAGTTTCGAGCTGGTGTTTCCACCATCCTTCTTCTATATCATGACGCACGTCCTAGTTCATCTAGTTGACGAGATTGTCATTCTGGGCCTCGTATTTCTACACAATATGTACCCCTTTGAGAGGTTCCTGGGAGTCCTAAAGAAATATGTCCGTAACCGCGTTAGGCCAGAAGGAAGCATCTCCATGGGCCATCAAACAGAGGATGTCATCGGGTTTTGTGTTGACTTCATTCCTGGCCTTAAGAAGATAGGTCTCCCTAAATCGCGGTATGAGGGGAGACTGACTGGAAAAGGCACGCTTGGAAGGGACTCAATAATATGCAGGGACGGATATTCTTGGTCTCAAGCACACTACACAGTTCTATAGAACTCTACCTTGGTGACCCCGTATGTCGATGAACACAAGAACAGTCTGCGCTCCAAACACCCGGAGCAGTGCGACGACTGGATTACATGTGAACACATCAGGACTTTCAGCAGTTGGTTGGAAACACGTCTCAGTGGTGACAACACTGTTTGTGATGAGCTGTACTTGTTGTCCAGGGGACCATCGTCGACTGTTACGATTTGGAAAGGATACGAGATAAATGGGAATACATTTTACACGATTGACCAAGATCAAAAGAGCACCAACCAAAACAGCGGTGTCCGCTTTGATGCAACAACCGAGAGGGGAAAGGACACATATTATGGTTACATAGTGGACATATGGGAACTTGACTACGGACATGATTTTAAGGTCCCTTTGTTTAAGTGCAAATGGGTCAATCTGTCAGGAGGCGGGGTACAGGTAGACCCACAGTACGGAATGACAACAGTGGATCTGAAAAATCTTGGGTACACTGACGAACCGTTCGTCCTAGCCAATGATGTGGCACAGGTTATCTATGTGAAGGACATGTCCACCAGACCGAGAAAAAGAAAAGATAAGGAAGCGAATACATCATACGATGAGCCAAAGCGCCACATAGTTCTTTCAAGAAAAAGGGACATCGTGGGAGTGGAGGGCAAGACAGACATGTCTGAAGATTATGAAAAGTTTCATGAAATTCCTCCCTTCAAAGTCAAGGCTGACCCCATCATCCTGATAAACGATGAAGATTATCCATGGTTACGGCGCGATAAGCAAATGACACAAGCGAAGAAAAAGTGAAGACTTTCTCCCGCAACTATTATGATGATACCATGCCAACTTTGTAACAGACGAGTATGATACCATTGTCCGTTTTGTACATGCTCATGCTATGTGGTTGAATTTATGATACCATGCCAACTTTCAACTTTTTTCAGAGTTCATTTGAAATGCTTTAATATCTTATGGTTCGGCCCTCGTAATACCATTAATCCCGGTTCACTCCTTGTCAACTATGTTCTCACCAAGAACACTCTCAACAGAAAGTTTATAATTTTTCTAAAACTAATGGCACTAACAGAAAGTTTATAATTTTGCTGACCTAAAAGCAAAAATAATTAAATAATAAAGCAAAAAACAAAAGAAAATAAATAATGCAGAAAACAAAACAAAAAAACTGGAAACAAAATAAAAATAGCAACAATAAGTATTTTGTTGTAAGTAGAAACAAAACAAAATAAATAAAGCAACAAAGAAAACAAAAAAGCAAAAAAATGTTTTCAAATTTGAAAACTAATGGCACTAACAGAAAGTTTATAATTTTTCTAAAACTAGAAGCAAAAAAGAATTAAAAATAAAGCAAAAAACAAAAGAAAATAAATAATACAGAAAACAAAACAAAAAAACTGGAAAATAATAAAAATAGCAACAATAAGTATTTTGTTGTAAGTAGAAACAAAATAAAATAAATAAAGGAAGAAAGAAAACAAAAAAACAAAAAAAGTGTTTTCAAATTTGAAAACTAATGGCACTAACAGAAAGTTATAATTTTCTAAAACTAAAAGCAAAAAGAATTAAAAAATAAAGCAAAAAACAAAAGAAAATAAATAATGCAAAAAACAGAACAAGAAAACTAAAAAAAACTGCCACCTATTGGGCCACCACGGCCTGAATACGACTAGAAACCCAACCTGAGCCAGGATTCAGGCCCGCAGATGGCCCAATAGGCCGACACCAGCAAAGTGTGAGATTAGGCGCGAAAGCCTGCAGTTGAGAGGAGCTCGAGAGGGTGGGCGCAGCAGCGCTTATAAACCACTCTCGAGCCCTCTCAACTAGCGAGGCGGGACTAAACTTTGGCTGCGACGCGGGCAGCACAGGGGCCTTTGGTCCCGGTTGGTGGCACCAACCGGGACTAAAGGTGGGCATTGGTACCGGTTCGTGGCACCAACCGAGACCAATGCCCCCCTTTAGTCCCGGTTGGTGCCACCAACCGGGACCAAAGGCCTCCGCTTCCCGCCCTTTGGGCTGCCGAAAACTGGCCTTTGGTCCCGGTTGGTGGGACCAACCAGGACTAAAGGGGGCATTGGTCCCGGTTCGTGCCACGAACCCGGACCAATGGCTTTGCTATATAAGCAAAGACTTGTGAAAAATTCTCAGTTTTCATCGCCAGTTGCCCCCATCCCCCGACGACGCCGAGTTCATCGACGCCGTCAGGCTGCTCCACCTCGCTGTCGCCACCGCCGCCGCCAAGGCCGTCGCCTCCCCGAGCCCGCGCCGTCCAAGTCGCCGGCCTCCCCGAGCCCGCGCCGTCCTCGTCGTCGGCCTCCCCGAGCCCGCGCCGTCCTCGTCGCCGGCCTCCCCGAGCCCGCCGTCCTCGTCCCCGTCGCCGCGTGCCTCCCCGAGCCCACCCTCCTCGTCCCTGTCGCCGTGTGCTGCCCGAGACCGTCGTCCCCGTCACCGCGTGCCACGCCGAGCCCCTGCCCCGTCCCGCCCCCGCGCGCCGGCGCTTTCGCCGCCCCCACCGTCGCCATCGTCATCGCTAGCCGCCCCCGCTGTGAGCCGCCGCGCCGCCCCGACTCTTTTTTTTCATTTTTATTAGTTTAATTTTTTTGTTCATATATATATATATATATATATATATATATATATATAAAATGTATATGTGTATGTATGTGGCTATGCGGCTCTATTTTTTTCATTTTTATTAGTTTAGTTTTTTTGTTCATATATATATATAATGTATATGTATATGTATGTGGCTATGTGTATGTAGATGTTCAAAATGTATAAAAAAATTGTTCAGAGCATGTTTTTGTTCATATATGTATTTTTTGTTCATATGTGTATTAATGTTTTCATATATGCAAAAGATAGATTTTTAGAAAAGTTAGGATTTTTTTCTGTTCATAGATTTTTTTGGTGATATTAATTATTGTAGAATATGCAAATGTTTGTATATTCATATGAACAATGCATTAGGCAAAACCTTTTTTTTTTGAAATGTTCTATTTGAACATTTTTTTTAAAACAAGCAATATTGAAAGAATGAGAGGAAAAAGGAAAATAAGAAGAGGAAGAAAGGAGAAGAAGAGGAGAGGAAGAAGAGGAGAAATAAATAAGAAGAGGAAAAAAGAAGAAAAAGAAGAGGAGAAGAAGAAAGGAATAGAGGAGAAGAAGAAAAAATAGAAATTTTCTATTTTTTCTTCTTCTCCTCTATTCCTTTCTTCTTCTCCTCTTTTTCTTCTTATTTTTTTTCTTCTTCTTCTTCCTTCTTCCTTCTTCCTCTTTTCTTCCTTTTCCTTATTTTCCTTTCTCGAGGGAGAAGAAGAAAAAGAAGAGGAGAAGAAGAAGAAAGGAATAGAGGAGAAAGAAGAAACTTCAACACGAGGGGGGGGGGTACCGATACCCCCTCCCCGATAACATTATTTTCCCATGTATATGTATGTCGCGTCGTTGTCGATATAACCCCCTCGAGAAAACTTCGACATGAGGGGCGGTCGATATATATACCCCCTCTCGACCGTGATAACTTATACCACGGCAGCACCCCCCTTGGCCCTCTCGCTCGACCAAAACTCTCAAGGACACCCAAACCCTAGAGATAAAACGATGTTGGTCTCCTACCCCCTCCCGCCGCGCCCCTACCCGACAAATTAACTCTCTGGAGGCCACCCAAATTTACCAAGTTAAAAGAGCGTTGTCGTCGAGGCCACCCCAAACCCTTGAAGCGTTGTGTCGAGGCCACCCCAAACCATAGAGAAGCAGCGTCGAGGCCACTAACATGATTCCTTATTGTGATTAGCTAGCTAGTTCTACGTTTGCCACTAATATATATCCATCGGTACCATGTTTGAATAATAATTGACATGTTGTAAATTTTTGCAGAAACTATGGAGCACTCCCGAGGCGAAGCAACAGAAGCGATGTTGGGGGACATAATCGCACAAGGAAGTGATGTCGTTGCGTCATTTCTCAACGACACCGATGGTCAGGAAGGACTGGGTGAAGAAGAGGGCTATGTTCATGATGGCTCCGGCCCATTAATGCCGGTACAAGAAGAGGGCTATGTTCATGATGGCTCTGGTGACCCAATGGAGGTACAAGGAGGAGACCGTGCTGACTGCTCCGGTGCGCGAACCGAGTCCGGCCAGGTATATATATATATTACTTAAGCCCGTGCTGACTAGTTAATTGATGCATTCATTGTTTTGGTATATGTACACATATTAATTAACTCTCGTCTTTCTTCCTTTTTCTAGCCCTCCGGATCGAGCACAACTCCGGTAAGGAGACAAGGCCCGAAGAAAACGTTGAGCTCGGATGAAAGGTTTGAGATCAGAGAAATCGCGCCCGATGGCGAACCGATTGACCCATCCGGACAAAGAACGCATTTTCTGCTCAGTGCGGGGTTCTTGTTAGGGACAAGATCCCGATCAGCATCCAGCAATGGTATAAGCCTAAGGAGGAAGACCCTGAGGTGTCTTATGTCAATGATATGCAGAAAGAAGATCTTTGGACTCAGCTGAAGGAAAATTTCACCCTACCGCCAGAGGAGGATCCGGAGAAGCCAGTTAAAGAGCAATTAATCAAGTCTTGTGCTCTTAAGAAGATGGCAACCCTATTCAGGAGGTGGAGGAAAGAGCTGAACAAGTTTGTCGACAAAAAAGAGACACCAGAATTCATCGTCAAATATGAGAAGATCAAAGATCACTGGCCCGCATTTGTGGCCCACAAGACATTGGAAAAGAGTAAGAAGATGTCGGTGACAAACAAGCAAAATGCTGCGAAGAAGCAGTTTCACCATCGCACGGGGTCAGGTGGCTACCTCAAAGCCCGGCCTAAGTGGTCCAAGGCTGAGAATGATCTGCTTGATAAAGGGATCGAACCAGAGACAATGAACTGGCCAGACCGTTGCCGGACTTGGTTCTTCGGGGCTGGCGGAACCTTGGACCCTGTATCAGGGAAGTGCCATTGGACGGACGAGCAACTGAAAATACCAGTCAAGAGGGCTTCAGCACTATATCAATGCAGCGCAGCGAGGGACGTTCGTTCCAGACAGGGAGAAGGACGAGCTCACAATGGCCCTCGGGAATCGTAAGCACCCTGGACGGACACGAGGCGCGCCAGGCTCCATTCCGTGGAAGGTTGGTTTTCCGAACACAGGGGGTTACAAAACCCACGAGAGGAGGAAGAAACTGGAGCAGGGCCAACTGCTGGCGCTGCACGAAAGGGTAATGGGGCTAGAGGAACGAGAAGAGGAACAAGAAGCAGATCGCAGCAAACGACCTGCCGAAGTTTCCCCCGAAGCTACCCCGCCATCTCAGCGGAGAAGCAGCGTGGCTTCCACCGAGCTGCTTCAGCCGGAGCATGTCTTGACGGCTCCTGCCAGCTATCCCGTGGATGCTATCATGGAGTCTCAAAATTGCCACATTATGGCGCGATGGATGAATATGAAGGTCAAGGCGGCTGTTGGCTCTGTTTATCCTACTGAACCCGGCGCAAATTTTCACTGCCGGCCGATTCCAGAAGGATATGCTAGGGTGATGGTGGATGAAATAACGGATGGATTTGAGGACCTCGAGCTTGACCACCCTACCGGTGAAGGGGAGACTAGGCTGGGTTCTGCTCTGAAGACTCCATGCATATGGCGGAAGGAGCTCATCAACCTTCCGAACTGGACGCCTCCGCCTCCTCCTCCTCCTCCGGCGAGTCAGGGCACTCCGCCTCCTCCACCGCCTCCTCCTCCGGCGAGTGATGATTAGGGCACTGGGCCTCCTACTCTGGCGCGTGGCGGCACTCCGCCTCCTTCTCCGCTGCGCCGGCGCGCCCGAGCAGCCAGCAGCCTCCTCCTTCTCCGCCTCGCCAGCAAGGGCGGAAGAGACCTGCCGCCGCCCCAGCTGCTCCGGCGCGTCGTAGTCCTTCTCCCCCGCCTCGTAAGCAAGCACGAAAGAAGACAGACGCCGCAGCCGCTCCGTCTGCTCCGGCGTCTAGCAGTATAGCCAGAGGCGGGAGGCAATACAGATACGGTCCATCGTCTCTCAAGCCTCTAGAGAAGTTACCATACGAGAGGACCGAGGAGGAAAACACGAAGATCGTGCGGACCGAAGTGAAGGACTTCTTTGAAGGGCTGAAAGCAAAGAGACATCCACCTCCGGAGGAGAAGGTAGATCCGGTGAAAGCAAAGCGCACTATCGATGCCCTAAGGAAACCACCAAAGTCTCCGCTGAAAACCAACTATGAGCGCATTACTGAAAAGACATATGGCGAAGCGCTGCGGTCGGAGTGTACTGTCAGTGATCAAAGGTTGAAAGAACGGCGAGCAGCTGGGAAAAAATTGCCCAGCTCAGCGAACAACCAAAGCAATCGTGCCCCCGCTCCAGGTGTCCGAACATATCGTCGCTAATGTTCCGGGCGGGATGGTGCCCGGTTATAACAATCCTGGAGATTACCTGCCCGACGATGTACATTATGATTTCTTGGAGGTGGACGAACACAGATACGAGTACGGGAAGCCTCTCGTCAAAGATGAAAAATCTCTACCAACGATGATGCGAAGATTCCGTAGTTGGTACATGAAAACCTGCAGAGAGTCTGGGGGGACGAATACTTTGTATCTGAGAACTGGAGAGGAGCACGACCTCGTTGGAACTGATCTGTTAACTGTTCCATCTGAGGAGTTCTTCGCGTTCTTCAATCAAAAGGCCCTCGATAAATTAACGGTCTTTTGCTACTGTCTGTAAGTACTATTTCTGTCATTAAGTCTCTATATATAGCTCAGCTCTTTCATTGCATGTATTTATAATCTATTATCCTCACTATATTATGCAGATTGAAGATCGTCGAGTGCAGAAAACAAGAAAACTATGATATTGGGTTCATTAACACAAATATCATAGATGAAATTCAGGTTACAAAGCACGCCGAAGAGGCCGAGGCCAACTTGCTACAATCGTTGATAAAAAATCAAAACAAAGATACCATACTCTTTCCTTACAACGGCAAGTGAGTGTTACTGTCGTGTGCATATTCGGTTTCCCTTATTACTCGAGCGAGGTTATAGTAATGTAATTGATTAGTTATGCATGCGTGCGCAGCTTCCACTATGTTCTTCTGGAGATTAAGCTTGAGCGGGGAATAGTAACCGTCTTAGATTCGAGACGAAAAGCTCCTGAAACCTATGCGGACATCACTAAATTGCTCAACAAGTAAGTTCAATCGATCATTATCGCACCATATCGGCAACTTTTTGTTCATTTCCTGATATCTCAACAAGTCATAATTATTATTTTCTTTGTCTTGCAGGGGTTGGAAACAGTTCACCCCACAAGCTCCGGGACTACCGAAGGAGCTGCGATATACATACCCGAAAGTAAGTACTACTAGCTAGCTAGTTGCGCGCATCTCCCGTTGATTCTATAGCTATACTTTCATCAATGCCATTTATAATGCTTCATTATCAGTTTGATTGACCTCTATTTCTCGTAAAGTGCTTGTGGCAGGAACAAGGAAATGATTACTGTGGATACTACGTGTGCGAGTTCATGTACAACGCGACTTTGAAAAATAAGCGGGGCTACTCTAAAAGACAATATGAAGTGCGTAAGCAATAATATTCACAATTTCATTTTATTACGCCATCATTTCTGTTGAGTTTCATTCATATATATGTATTAACCCCCTTCTTCAAATTAGACGTGGCAGATGCGGAATGAACTCCTACCACAAGATCGCATCAAAGCAATTCAAGAGGAATTGGCGGGATTCTTTCTTGACAACGTCATCAATAAATCCGGAGAATACCATGTGGAAGTTGATTTCAATTGCTAGGGGATTGTAATTAAGAGATCTTACATATTGTATATGTATGTAGCCAGTAGCGTCGGATAGATAATACGAAAACTTGTTGTTCGACCAATCTCTCGGAGAAGGAGAGGTCGATCGATCACTTCTCTCGGTATGCATGACGAACTTCTGTACTTAATGGTTCCCTTCATTTTCTTACTAGCTAGCGTGTCGAGGGCCTCTCTATGTATAGTACGTAGCGTCGACCAAGCACGGACATAAGAGAGGACACTTCTCTCTATTAATTAGCTAGCTAACACAATATATGAAACACCTAAATTAACCCCCAAAAACCCCCAACCCCCCCCCCCCTTCCAAAACAAAAAACAAAAACCCCAGCCACTGGAATGCTGACGCATGGATGCCTTTTGGTCCCGGTTGGTGCCACCAACCGGGACCAAAGCCCCCCCTGCCTGGGCTTGGCGCACGGCCACGTGGAGGACCATCTGTCCCGGTTCGTGTTAGAACCGGGACTAAAGGGGGGTGGTATTAGTAACGACCCATTAGTCCCGGTTCATGAACCGGGACTAAAGGCCCTTACGAACCGGGACAAATGCCCCCTTTTCTACTAGTGATATCCAATTGGATGTAAGTTAGCATGAACTATTATCATTGACATTACCCTTGAGGTAAAACATTGGGAGGCAACACTATAAACTCCATAACCATAAATATTTTGTGAGTGTTAGCAATTGTGGAAGACTAAATGATAGTTGAGTATGTGGACTTGCTGAAAAGCTCTATTATTGACTCTTTCCTATGTTATGATAAATTGGAATTGCTTCAATGACTGAGATTATAGTTTGCTAGTTCTCAATGAAGTTTCTGAATCATACTTTACATTGTGAGTAGATTGTTACTTGAGCATGAGAAATCATATGACAAAATATATATATGTTGCTGTTATAAGAATGATCATGATGGCCTCATGTCCGTATTTTATTTTATCGACACCACTATCTCTAAACATGTGGACATATTTTTCGATATCGGCTTCCGCTTAAGGACAAGCGAGGTCTAAGCTTAGGGGAGTTGATACGTCCATTTTGCATCATGCTTTTATATCGATATTTATTGCATTATGGGCTGTTATTACACGTTATGTCACAATACTTGTGGTTATTCTCTCTTATTTTACAAGGTTTATCATGAAGAGGGAGAATGCCGGCAGTTGGGATTCTGGGCTGGAAAAGGAGCAAATATTGGAAACCTATTCTGCACAGCTCCAAAAGTCCTGAAACTCCACGAAAGTTATTTTTGGAATTAATAAGAATTATTAAGCGAAAGAAGTACCAGAGGGGGCCCACACCTTGGCCACGAGGGTGGGGGGCGCGCCCACGCTTACAGGGCACGCCCCCTGCCTCGTGGCCCCCCTAGTGGCCCTCCGGTGCCGATCTTCTGCTATATGAAGTCTCTTACCCTGAAAAAATCATAAGCAAGCTTACGGGACGAAACTCAGCCGCCACGAGGCGGAACCTTGGCGGAACCAATCTAGAGCTCCGGCGGAGCTGTTCTGCTAGGGAAACTTCCCTCCGGGAGGGGGAAATCATCATCATCATCATCACCACCACCAATGATCCTCTGATCGGGAGGGGGTCAATCTCCATCAACATCTTCACCAGCACAATCTCCTCTCAAACCCTAGTTCATCCATTGGATCCAATCTTTTTACTCAAACCTCAGATTGGTACTTGTGGGTTGCTAGTAGTGTTAATTACTCCTGGTAGTTGATGCTAGTTGGTTTATCCGGTGGAAGATTATTTGTTCAGATCCTTAATGCATATTAATACCCCTCTGATCATGAACATGAATATGCTTTGTGAGTAGTTACGTTTGTTCCTGAGGACATGTGTGAAGTCTTGCTATTAGTAGTCATGTGAATTTGGTATTCGTTCGATATTTTGATGAGATGTATGTTGTCTCTCCTCTAGTGGTGTTATGTGAACGTCGACTACATGACACTTCACCATTATTTGGGCCAAGAGGAAGGCATTGGGAAGTAATAAGTAGATGATGGGTTGCTAGAGTGACAGAAGCTTAAACCCTAGTTTATGCGTTGCTTCGTAAGGGGCTGATTTGGATCCATATGTTTCATGCTGTGGTTAGGTTTACCTTAATACTTCTTTTGTAGTTGCGGATGTTTGCAATAGGGGTTAATCATAAATGGGATGCTTGTCCAATAAAGGACAGCACCCAAGCACCGGTCCACCCACATATCAAATTATCAAAGTAACGAACGTGAATCATACCAGCATGATGATAACTAGCTTGACGATAATTTCGATGTGTCCTCAGGAGCGCTTTTCTCATTATAAGAATTTGTGCAGGCTTGTCCTTTGCTACAAAAAGGATTGGGCAACCTTGCTGCACCTTATTTACTTTTATTGCTTGTTACCCATTACAAATTATCTTATCACAAAACTATCTGTTACCTACAATTTCAGTGCTTGCAGAGAATACCTTACTGAAAACCGCTTGTCATTTCCTTCTGATCCTCATTGGGTTTGACACTCTTACTTATCGAAAGGACTACGATAGATCCCCTATACTTGTGGGTCATCAAGACTCTTTTCTGGCGCCATTGCCGGGGAGTGAAGCGCCTTTGGTGAGTGGAATTTGGTAAGGAAACATTTATATAGTGTGCTAAAATTTACTGTCACTTGTTACTATGGAAACTAATCCTTTGAGGGGCTTGTTCGGGGCATCTTCGCCCCGACCATTAAAGCAAAGAGTTGCTCCTCAACCTACTGAACCTACTTAATATGTTTACTTTGAAATTCCTTCGGGTATGATAGAGAAATGGCTAGCTAATCCCTTTGTAGGAGATGGAACATTGCATCCCGATTTACACCTTATCTATGTGGATGAAGTTTGTAGATCATTTAAGCTTGCAGGTATTCCCGATGATGTTGTCAAGAGGAAGGTATTCCCTTTATCTTTGAAGGGAGACGCATTGACATGGTATAGGCTATGTGATTATACGGGATCTTGGGACTATAAACGACTAAAATTGGAATTTCACCAGAAGTTTTATCATATGCATCTTGTTCATCGTGATCGTAATTTTATATATAATTTTTGGCCTCGCGAAGATGTCAATGTTATATTCATGCCCCAATCATGAGCTCTCAAGAGAAATGATTAATCAAAATTTTTATGCTCGGCTTTCTCTCAATGATCGCACCATGCTCGATACTTCTTGCGCTCGTTCTTATATGCTGAAGACTATTGATTTCAAGTGGGACTTATTGGAAAGAATTAAACGCAACTCTGAAGATTGGGGTTCCGTCGATGGTAAGGAGTCACGTATGAAACCTATGTTTGATTGTGTTAAGTCTTTAATGGATACCGATGCTTTTCGTGGATTTAGCACTAAATATGGACTTGACTCTGAGATAGTAGCTTCCTTCTGTGAATCATTTGCTAATCACGTTGATCTCCCTAAGGAGAAGTGGTTTAAATATAATCCTCCCACTGAAGTAAAAGTAGTTCCACCTATTACAGTTGAAGAAAAGACTATTACTTATAATGATGCTATTGTTCCTACTACTTATGTTGAGAAACCACCTTTCCCTGTTAGGATAAAGGATCATGCTAACGCTTCAACTGTAGTTCGTAAGAGTAATACTAGAACATATACACCTCCTGAGCAAATTAAAGTTGAACCTAGTATTGCTATGGTTAAAGATCTCTTGGCTGATAATATTGATGGGTATGTTATTTATTTCTATGATGAAGCTGCTAATATTGCTAGACCCGATGCTAAGATACATCGACCTGTTGTACGCATGCCTGTTATTTCTGTTAAAATAGGAGATCATTGTTATCATGGCTTATGTGATATGGGTGCTAGTGCTAGTGCAATACCTTTTTCCTTATATGAAGAAATTATGCATGATATTGCACCTGCTGAGTTAGAAGATATTGATGTTACAATCAAGCTTGCCAATAGAGATACTATTTCACCATTTGGGATTGTTAGAGATGTTGAAGTCTTGTGTGGGAAAGTTAAATATCCTGCTGATTTTCTTATTCTTGGTTCCCCACAAGATAGCTTTTGTCCCATTATATTTGGTAGACCCTTCTTGAATACTGTTAATGCTAAGATTAATTGTGAAAAGGATGTTGTTACAATAGGCTTGGGGGATATGACACATGAGTTTAATTTTGCTAAATTTTGTAGACAACCCCATGATAAAGAATTGCCTAGTAAGGATGAAATTATTGGTCTTGCTTCTATTGCCGTGCCTCCTTTAAGGGGGGCAACCATATCAAGCCCCCAGACCGTGAAAGGACAAGTTATGGGGATTGTTTGTAGGGCGGTGGGTGGCATATGGCTTTGGTTGGCGAAAAGCTGGCATCCGACACAATGTTGGACAAGGTCTTGTGTGTCTGCTCGGGCCGTCGGCCAGTAAAAACATGTACGGAAGGCCTTGCTTACAAGGGCCCGAGCTGCGGCGTGGTGATCGCTGAGGCCGGCATGAATTTCAGCCAAGAGCTGCCACCCTTCCTCCTCGGAGATACATCTTTGAAGTACCCCGGTAGCGCTTTTCTTCTAAAGCTCTCCCTCATGCACTTTGTAGGCTTTAGAGCGTCGCACAATGCAGCGTGCCTCATTTTGATCCTCGGGGAGTTCATGCCTGTTAAGGTAGGCCAAGAAGGGTTCGGTCCATGGGGCGATAACAGCCATGATGAGATGGGCCGAGGGTGTTATTTCAGTGGCAGAGCCCCCGATTATGTCAGTGTGTTCGGATTCTGGCGTTGTGGTCGGATCCGGACTAATGTTGCCGGTATCCCCTTGCCACACCACGGATGGCTTAAAAAGCCTTTCTAAAATGATATTAGGTGGAACGGGGTCACGCTTAGCACCGATGCGGGCAAGGACATCCGCTGCATGATTGTTTTCTCAAACCACATGATGAAATTCGAGTCCCTTGAACCGAGCTGACATCTTAGTGACGGCGTTACGATATGACGCCATTTTTGGACCTTTTGCATCAAAGTCTCAATTTATTTGAGATATCGCGAGGTTTGAATGTTGGGGAACGTAGCAGAAATTCAAAAAAATTCTACGCATCACCAAGATCAATCTATGGAGTAATCTAGCAACGAGGGGGAGGGGAGTCCATCTACATACCCTTGTAGATCGCGAGCGGAAGCGTTCAAGAGAACGGGGTTGATGGAGTCGTACTCGTTGTGATCCAAATCACCGATGATCCTAGCGCCGAACGGACGGCACCTCCGCGTTCAACACACGTACGGAGCAGCGACGTCTCCTCCTTCTTGATCCAGCAAGGGGGGAGGAGAGGTTGATGGAGATCCAGCAGCACGACGGCGTGGTGGTGGAAGTAGCGGGATCCCGGCAGGGCTTCGCCAAGCGCAAGCGGGGAGGAAGAGGTGTCACGGGAGGGAGAGGGAGGCGCCAGGGCTTGGGGTATTGCTGCCCTCCCTTCCCCCCACTATATATAGGGCCAAGGGAGAGGGGGGGGCGCAGCCTTGGCCCTTCCTCCAAGGAAGGGTGCGGCCAGGGGGGAGTCCTTCCCCCCCCCCCCCCCAAGGCACCTCGGAGGTGCCTTCCCCCTTTAGGACTCTCTGTTTATCTTATCTCTTGGCGCATGGGCCTCTTGGGGCTGGTTCCCTTGGCCCATATAAGCCAAGGCGCACCCCCCACAGCCCATGTGCCCCCCGGGGCTGGTGGACCCCTTGGTGGACCCCCGAACCCCTTTCGGCACTCCCGGTACAATACCGATAAAGTGCGAAACTTTTCCGGCGACCAAAATAAGACTTCCCATATATAAATCTTTACCTCCGGACCATTCCGGAACTCCTCGTGACGTCCGGGATCTCATCCGGGACTCCAAACAACTTTCGGGTTACCGCATACTAATATCTCTTTAACCCTAGCGTCACCGAACCTTAAGTGTGTAGACCCTACGGGCTCGGGAGACATGCAGACATGACCGAGACGACTCTCCGGTCAATAACCAACAGCGGGATCTGGATACCCATGTTGGCTCCCACATGCTCCTCGATGATCTCATCGGATGAACCACGATGTCTAGGATTCAATCAATCCCGTACCTAATTCCCTTTGTCAATCGGTATGGTACTTGTCCGAGATTCGATCGTCGGTATCCCGATACCTTGTTCAATCTCGTTACCGGCAAGTCTCTTTACTCGTTCCGTAACTCACATCATCCCGTGATCAACTCCTTCGTCACATTATGCACATTATGATATTGTCCTACCGAGTGGGCCCAGAGATACCTCTCCGTTTACACGGAGTGACAAATCCCAGTCTCGATTCGTGCCAACCCAACAGACACTTTCGGAGATACCTGTAGTGCACCTTTATAGCCACCCAGTTACGTTGTGACGTTTGGTACACCCAAAGCATTCCTACGGTATCCGGGAGTTGCACAATCTCATGGTCTAAGGAAATGATACTTGACATTAGAAAAGCTCTGAGCAAACGAACTACACGATCTTGTGCTAGGCTTAGGATTGGGTCTTGTCCATCACATCATTCTCCTAATGATGTGATCCCGTTATCAACGACATCCAATGTCCATGGTCAGGAAACCGTAACCATCTATTGATCAACGAGCTAGTCAACTAGAGGCTTACTAGGGACATGGTGTTGTCTATGTATCCACACATGTATCTGAGTTTCCTATCAATACAATTCTAGCATGGATAATAAACGTTTATCATGAACAAGGAAATATAATAATAACCTATTTATTATTGCCTCTAGGGCATATTTCCAACAGTCTCCCACTTGCACTAGAGTCAATAATCTAGTTCACATCACCATGTGATTAACACTCATAGGTCACATCACCATGTGACCAACATCTAAAGAGTTTGCTAGAGTCAACAATCTAGTTCACATCACTATGTGATTAACACTCAATGAGTTCTGGTTTGATCATGTTATGCTTGTGAGAGAGGTTATTAGTCAACGGGTCTGAACCTTTCAGATCTGTGCGTGCTTTACGAATATCTATGTCATCTTGTGGATGCTACCACGCGCTATTTGGAGCCATTTCAAATAATTGCTCTACTATACGAATCCGGTTTACTACTCAGAGTCATCCGGATTAGTGTCAAAGTTCGCATCGACGTAACCCTTTACGACGAACTCCTTTTCACCTCCATAATCGAGAAAATTCCTTAGTCCACTAGATACTAAGGATAAGTTCGACCGCTTTCATGTGATCCATTCCCGGATCACTTTTGTACCCCTTGACCAACTCATGGCAAGGCACACTTCATGTGCGGTACACAGCATAGCATACTGTAGAGCCTACGCCTGAAGCATAGGGGACGACCTTCGTCCTTTCTCTCTCTTCTGCTGTGGTCAGGTCTTGAGTCTTACTCAATACTCACACCTTGTAACACAGCCAAGAACTCCTTCTTTGTTGATCTATTTTGAACTCTTTCAAAATCATGTCAAGGTGTGCGTTCTTTGAAAGTATCATCGGGCGTCTTGATCTATCTCTATAGATCTTGATGCCCAATATGTAAGCAGCTTTTATCCAGGTCTTCCTTTGAAAAACTTCTTTCAAACAACCCTTTATGCTTTCCAGAAATTTTACATCATTTCGGATCAATAATATGTCATTCACATATACTTATCAGAAATGTTGTAGCGCTACCACTCACTTTATTGTAAATACAAGTTTCTAAACTCTTTGTATAAACCCAAAAACTTTGATCACTCCATCAAAGTGTATATTCTGACTCCAAGATGCTTGCTCTAATCCATGGAAGGATCGCTGGAGCTAGCATACATTTTAGCATCCTTAGGATCGACAAAACCTTTCTGATTGTATCACTTACAACCTTTCCTTACGAAAACTGGTAAGGAAACTTGTTTTGACATCCATCTGCCAGATTTCATAAATGCAGATAGTGCTAACACGATTCCGACGGACTTAAGCATCGCTGCGGATGAGAAAATCTCATCGTAGTCAACTCCTTGAACTTGTGGAAATACTCTTTGCCACAAGTCGAGCTTCATAGACGGTAACATTACCGTCCACGTCCGTCTTCTTCTCCATTTATCTCGGATTTCATGGCTTCTAACCATTTGTCGGAATATGGGCCCACCATCGCTTCTCCATAGCTCGTGGGTTCATTGTTGTCTAACAACATGACTTTCAAGACAGGATCACGTAGTACTCTGAAGTAGCACGCATCCTCGTCGTCCTATGAGGTTTGGTAGCGACTTGATCTGAAGTTTCATGATCACTATCATAAGCTTCCACTTCAATTGGTGTAGGTGCCACAGGAACAACTTCCTGTGCCCTGCTACACTCAAGTTGAAGTGACGGTTCAATAACCTTATCAAGTCTCCACCATCCTCCCACTCAATTCTTTCGAGAGAAACTTTTCCTCGAGAAAGGAATCGTTCCTAGAAGCAATTACTTTTGCTTCCAGATCTGAAATAGGAGGGATACCCAACTGTTTTTTGGTATTCTATGAAGACGCATTTATCCGCTTTGGGTTCGAGCTTATCAGCCTGAAACTTTTTCACATAAGCATCGCAGCCCCAAACTTTTAAGAAACGACAACTTAGGTTTCTCTAAACGGTGTCGTCTCAACGGAATTGCGTGGTGCCCCTTTTTAAAGTGAATGCGGTTGTCTCTAATGCCTAACCCATAAACGATAGTGGTAATTCGATAAGAGACATCATGGCATGCACCATATCCAATAGGGTGCAGTTATGATGTTCGGACACACCATCACACTGTGGTGTTCCAGGCGGTATTAATTGTGAAACACTTTCCACAATGTCTTAATTGTGTGCCAAACTCGTAACTCAGATACTCATCTCTATGATCATATCACAGACATTTTATCCTCTTGTCATGACGATCTTCAACTTCACTTTGAAATTACTTGAACCTTTCAATAATTCAGACTTGTGTTTCATCAAGTAAATATTCTCAGCATCTACTCAAATCATCTGTGAAGTAAGAACATATCGATATCCACTGCGTGCCTCAGCACTCATTGGTCTGCACACATCAAATGTATTACTTCCAACAAGTTGCTCTCTTGTTCCATCTTACTGAAAACGAGGCCTTTCAGTCATCTTGCCCATGTGGTATGATTTGCATGTCTCAAGTGATTCAAAATCAAGTGAGTCCAAATGATCCATCTGCATGGAGTTTCTTCACGCATATATACCAATAGACATGGTTCGCATGTCTCAATCCTTTCAAAAACGAGTGAGTCCAAAGATCCATCTACATGGAGCTTCTTCATGCATTCTATACCAATATGACTCAAATGGCAGTGCCACAAGTATGTGGTACTATCATTACTATTTAATATCTTTTGGCACGAACATGTGTATCACTGCGATCGAGATTCATTTTAGGTGCAAGACCATTGAAGGTATTATTCAAATAAACAGAGTAACCATTATTCTCCTTAAATGAATAACCGTATTTCGATAAACATAATCCAATCATGTTTATGCTCAACGCAAACACCAATCTCGATGGTAGAGAGAGCATGCGATGCTTGATCACATCAACCTTGGAAACACTTCCAACACACATCGTCATCTCACCTTTAGCTAGTCTCCATTTATTCTGCAGCTTTTATTTCGAGTTACTAACACTTAGCAACCGAACCGGTATCTAATACCCTGGTGCTGCTAGGAGTACTAGTAAAGTACACATTCATATAACGTATATCCAATATACTTCTGTCGACCTTGCCTGCCTTCTCATCTACCAAGTATCTAGGGTAGTTCCGCTTCAGTGACCGTTCCCCTCATTACAGAAGCACTTAGTCTCGGGTTTGGGTTCAACCTTGGGATTCTTCACTAGAGCAGCAAATGACTTGCTGTTTCATGAAGTATCAGTTTTGCCCTTGCCCTTCTTAAACTAGTGGTTTTACTAACCATCAACAATTGATGCTCCTTCTTGATTTCTACTTTCGCGGTGTCAAACATCGCGAATAGCTCAAGGATCATCTATCCCTGATATGTATAGTTCATCACGAAGCTCTAATAGCTTGGTGGCAGTGATTATGGAGAATCATCACTATCTCATCTGGAAGATTAACTCCCACTAGATTCAAGCGATTGTAGCACTCAGACAATCTGAGCACATGCTCAACGATTGAGCTTTTCTCCCTTAGTATGCAGGCTTAAGAAACTTGTCAGAGGTCTCATACCTCTTGACGTGGGCACTAGTCCGAAATCCCAATTTCAGTCTTCGGAAAATCTCATATGTTCTGCGACGTTTCAAAAACCGTCTTTGGTGCCACAATTCTAAACCGTTAGCATTACGCACTGAACTATCATGTAGTCATCAAAACGTGCATTTCAGATGTTTCGCAACATCTACAGACGACGCTGAGGTTCAGCACACTGAGCGGTGCATTAAGGACATAAGCCTTCTATGCAGCAATGAGGACAATCCTCAGTTTACGGACCCAGTCCGCATAACTGCTACTACCAACTTTCAACTAAATTTTTCTCTAGGAACATATCTTAAACAGTAGAACTAAAGCGTATGACATAATTTGCAAAGACCTTTTGACTATGTTCATGATAATTGAGTTCATCTGATTATTGAACTCCCACTCAGATAGACATCCCTCTAGTCATCTAAGTGATACATGATCCGAGTCAAACTAGGCCGTGTCCGATCATCACGTGAGACGGACTAGTCATCATCGGTGAACATCTCCATGTTGATCGTATCTGCTAGACGACTCATGTTCGACCTTTCGGTCTCTTGTGTTCCGAGGCCATGTCTATACATGCTAGGCTCGTCAAGTCAACCTAAGTGTTTTGCATGTGTTCCGAGGCCATGTCTGTACATGCTAGGCTCGTCAACACCCGTTGTATTCGAACGTTAGAATCTATCACACCCGATCATCACGTGGTGCTTCGAAACAACGAACCTTCGCAACGGTGCACAGTTAGGGGGAACACGTCTCTTGAAATTTTATAAGGGATCATCTTACTTACTACCGTCGTTCTAAGCAAATAAGATGCATAACATGATAAACATCACATGCAATCAAATAGTGACATGATATGGCCAATATCATTTTGCTCCTTTGATCTCCATCTTCGGGGCACCATGATCATCTTCGTCACCGGCATGACACCATGATATCCATCATCATGATCTCCATCATTGTGTCTTCTTGAAGTTGTCACGCCAACGATTACTTCTACTTCTATGGCTAACGCGCTTAGCAATAAAATAAAGTAATTTACATGGCGTTATTCAATGACACGCAGGTCATATAAAAATAAAGACAACTCCTATGGCTCCTGCCGGTTGTCATACTCATCGACATGCAAGTCGTGATTCCTATTACAAGAATATGATCAATCTCATACATCACATATATCATTCATCACATCTTCTGGCCATATCACATCACAAGGCACATGCTGCAAAAACAAGTTAGACGTCCTCTAATTGTTGTTGCAAGTTTTTACGTGGCTTGTATAGGTTTCTAGCAAGAACGTTTCTTACCTACGTAAGACCACAACGTGATATGCCAATTTCTATTTACCCTTCATAAGGACCCTTTTCATCGAATCCGTTCCGACTAAAGTGGGAGAGACAGACACCCGCTAGCCACCTTACGCAACTAGTGCATGTCAGTCGGTGGAACCTGTCTCACGTAAGCATACGTGTAAGGTCGGTCCGGGCCGCTTCATCCCACAATGCCGCCGAAACAAGATAAGACTAGTAACGGCAAGTAAATTGACAACATCGACGCCCACAACTACTTTGTGCTCTACTCGTGCATAGAAACTACGCATAGACCTAGCTCATGATGCCACTGTTGGGGAACGTAGCAGAAATTCAAAAAATTTCTACGCATCACCAAGATCAATCTATGGAGTAATCTCGCACCGAGGGGTTGGGGAGTGCATCTATATACCCTTGTAGATCGCGAGCATAAGCGTTCAAGAGAACGGGGTTGATGGAGTCGTACTCGTTGTGATCCAAATCACCGATGATCCTAGCGCCGAACGGACGGCACCTCCACGTTCAACACACGTACGGAGCAGCCACGTCTCCTCCTTCTTGATCCAGCAAGGGGGGAGGAGAGGTTGATGGAGATCCAGCAGCACAACGGCGTGGTGGTGGAAGTAGCGGGATCCCGGCAGGGCTTCGCCAAGCGCAAGCGGGGAGGAAGAGGTGTCACGGGAGGGAGAGGGAGGCGCCAGGGCTTGGGGTATTGCTGCCCTCCCTTCCCCCCACTATATATAGGGCCAAGGGAGAGGGGGGGCCCAGCCCTGGCCCTTCCTCCAAGGAAGGGTGCGGCCAGGGGGGGGGTCCTTCCCCCCCCCCCAAGGCACCTCGGAGGTGCCTTCCCCCTTTAGGACTCTCCGTTTATCTTATCTCTTGGCGCATGGGCCTCTTTGGGCTGGTTCCCTTGGCCCATATAGGCCAAGGCGCACCCCCACAGCCCATGTGCCCCCCCGGGGCTGGTGGACCCCTTGGTGGACCCCCGGACCCCTTTCGGCACTCCCGGTACAATACCGATAGAGTGCGAAACTTTTCCAGCGACCAAAATAAGACTTCCCATATATAAATCTTTACCTCCGGACCATTCCGGAACTCCTCGTGACGTCCGGGATCTCATCCGGGACTCCGAACAACTTTCGGGTTACTGCATACTAATATCTCTATAACCCTAGCGTCACCGAACCTTAAGTGTGTAGACCCTACGGGTTCGGGAGACATGCAGACATGACCGAGACGACTCTCCGGTCAATAACCAACAGCGGGATCTGGATACCCATGTTGGCTCCCACATGCTCCTCGATGATCTCATCGGTTGAACCACGATGTCGAGGATTCAATCAATCCCGTACCCAATTCCCTTTGTCAATCGATATGGTACTTGCCCGAGATTCGATCGTCGGTATCCCGATACCTTGTTCAATATCGTTACCGGCAAGTCTCTTTACTCGTTCCGTAACTCACATCATCCCGTGATCAACTCCTTGGTCACAGTGTGCACATTATGATGATGTCCTACCGAGTGGGCCCAGAGATACCTCTCCGTTTACACGGAGTGACAAATCCCAGTCTCGATTTGTGCCAACCCAACAGACACTTTCGGAGATACCTGTAGTGCACCTTTATAGCCACCCAGTTACGTTGTGACGTTTGGTACACCCAAAGCATTCCTACGGTATCCGGGAGTTGCACAATCTCATGGTCTAAGGAAATGATACTTGACATTAGAAAAGCTCTGAGCAAACGAACTACACGATCTTGTGCTAGGCTTAGCTTTGGGTCTTGTCCATCACATCATTCTCCTAATGATGTGATCCCGCTATCAACGACATCCAATGTCCATGGTCAGGAAACCATAACCATCTATTGATCAACGAGCTAGTCACCTAGAGGCTTACTAGGGACATGGTGTTGTCTATGTATCCACACATGTATCTGAGTTTCCTATCAATACAATTCTAGCATGGATAATAAACGTTTATCATGAACAAGGAAATATAATAATAACCTATTTATTATTGCCTCTAGGACATATTTCCAACATTGAATCCCCACGCACTTCTAGGCGTTGAATGCCCATGGACACGACCATCCGAAGACCATGCAACTGAGCCTCGTATTTGGCTGCATTGTTGGAGTCTTTGTATAATATTTGGAGTACGTATTCGACTGTATCTCAAGTGGGGGATGTGAGGACGACGCCTGCTCCTAGACCTGCCAGCATCTTAGAGCCGTCGAAGTGCATGATCTAGTTGGAGTATGTGCCGTACTCTTTAGGGAGTTCGGCCTCTGTCCATTTGGTGACGAAGTCCGCCAGTACTTGGGATTTAATGGCTCGCCGTGGTTTATATGGTATGTCGAATGGGAGGAGCTATATGGCCCAGTTGGCAATCCGGCTCGTGGCGTCGCAGTTGTTTATTATGTCATTAAGTGGTACTTCGGAGGCCACCATGATTGAGCACTCTTGAAAGTAGTGTCGTAATTTTCGGGATGCCATGAAGACCGTGTATGCTATTTTTTGATAATGCGGGTACCGGGATTTGCATGGTGTGAGGACAGTGGATACGTACTATACCGGCTTGTGAACCGGTAATTTGTGTCCGTCCTCCTCTCGTTCGACGACGAGCACCGCACTCACAACTTGGTGTGTTGCTGCTATGTATAACATCATAGGTTCACCGACGTTCGGCGCGGCTAGGATTGGGTAGCTTGCTAAAAGAGCCTTTATTTCCTCTAGTCCGGCCGTTGCCGCGTCCGTCCACTCGAAGTGTTCGGTTCGTCGAAGTAGGCGATAAAGTGGCAATGCCTTTTCTTCCAATATGGAGATAAAGCGGCTTAATGCTGCCACGCATCTAGTTAGTTTCTGGATTTGTTTGAGGTCTGTTGGGGTAGCCAATTGTGACAAAGCTCGTATTTTGGCTAGGGTTGCTTCAATTCCTCTATTGGAAACGATGAATCCCAGCAGCTTTCCGGCGGGAACGCTGAAAACACATTTTTCCGGATTGAGCTTGATGTCATATGGTTGGAGGTTATCGAACGTGAGCCTTAGATCGTCTATTAAAGACTCATCATGTCTGGTCTTGATGACTACGTCGTCGACGCATGCTTCAACTATTTTGCCGATTTGTTTCTCTAGGCATGTTTGAATCATGCGTTGGTAGGTGGCACCAGCGTTTTTGAGCCCGAAAGGCATAATGTTGAAGCAGAAAGGCACGTATGGGGTTATAAATGCCGTTGTGGCTTGATCGGACTCCGCCATCTTGATTTGATGGTATCCGGAGTATGCGTCGAGGAAACACAGTGAGTCGTGTCCGGCGGTAGCATCGATGATCTGATCGATGCGTGGGAGATGGAAGGGATCCTTAGGCAGGCCTTGTTGAGGTCTTTGAAATCGACACATAGGCGCCAGGATTTATCCTTCTTTGGTACCATCACCAAGTTTGCTAGCCAATCTGGGTGTTTTATTTCTCTGATAAATCCGGCCTCGAGTAACTTGGCCAGCTCCTCTCCCATAGCTTGTTGTTTGGGTTCTGAAAAGCGCCGTAGTGTTTGCTTGACCGGCTGGTATCCCTTCAGTATGTTAAGGCTGTGTTCGGCCAGCCTGCGTGGGATCCCCGACATATCAGAAGGGTGCCAGGCAAAAATATCCCAATTCTCACATAGGAACACCCGCAGTGCGGCGTCGATTGTGGGGTCCAGCTGTGCCCTGATGGATGCTGTCTTCGAGGAGTCCGTTGGGTGTACTTATAGTTTAACTATTTCGTCCGCTGGTTTGAAGGAGGTGGACTTGGATCGCTTATCGAGTATCACGTCGTCCCTATCCACTGTGGAGCGTAATGCAGTTAATTCTTCGGCCGCGAGGGCTTCAGACAGTGCTTCGAGGGCCAAGAAGGCTGTTTTATTTTCGGCGCGGAGTGTTGTGTCCGGATCACTGGCAAGGGTGATAATTCCATTGGGCCGAGGCATTTTGAACCTCATGTACCCGTAATGGGGTATAGCTTGGAAGCTTGCAAACGCATCCCACCCTAACAAGGCGTGATATCCACTGTTGAAAGGGGCCACCTGAAAGGTTATTTCTTCGGACCAATAATTCTCTAGCATGCCGAATACCACATTGAGTGTGAATTTTCCCGCACATCGTGCCTCCCGGCTGGAAATAATTCCTCTAAATGTTGTACTGCTTTGTTCAATGCGGCACCTGTCTATTTCCATTTTATTGAGAGTTTCCTCGTAAATGAGGTTTAGTCCGCTGCCGCCGTCCATGAGCACTTTGGTAAGCCGGAAGCCGTCCATGATTGGATTAAGGACCAGAGCGGCTGGTGCCCGGACTGTCTTGGATTGCGGTTCGTTACTGGCACTGAAAGTTATGACCATCTCGTTCCAGGGATGTCTTGGATTGGACTGAAAGTGCTCTCTTGCACCTATTACCTGAGGCAAAAGTCTCGAAGACTGTCAATACTGTAGCCTTGTGTTCTATGGGATGTTGCTCTGCGGTGTTTTTTGTGAGGAGATCCTCGCCGCTCGTGGCCACCTGCCGAAGTATCCAACATGCTCTAAGGCTGTGTGTTGGTATGGTATCCGGTGTGGTGTGTATTTTGCATGGCCTATCGAGCCATCCCTCCAAAACGAATGCGCGCCCTGCAGTGGGCTTTGATTTCTTCGTGATTGGATCGGCCGACCTATGAGGGTACACCCTTTTTGGTCGGACGATGGGTTAAGCGAGAGCCAGTGGATCCCAAAAGGCTGCCTGAGTTTTCCAGGCGCTTTCCATCGCACAGTACTTCTGTTCTATGATCGCCAAGTCATTGAAGTGTGATATATGACGGCGGTTTATGGCGTTAAAGAGTCCCTTGTCCGTGCAATTTTTGCAGAATAATGAGATTGCGTCTTTATCGCAGCAGGCTTTGACCTTGTCCTTGACAATGAGGAATCTGGCCCAAAAGTGATGTACCGTCTCTTGGGACTATTGTCTGATGCGGGAAAGATCGCTTGAGTCTGGGTGGGTGGGTGGTTTTAAGTCCAGACCCAGATCCGATTCGCGACCCATAGCTTGAGGAGTTTCCGAGCTTAATGATTCTGACTCCGGGATGTAAACCAATTTTTCTGGCCCACAGTCCGATTCTAAGTTCGGAGTTCAGGGCACGTCTTCCCGCGGGCCTGTATCCGGCTTGGTGCGCTCGGAAATCCGGACATATTTCATCCTCAATATGGAGGAAGAGTTGTTGTATCGCTCCTCCACCACCGCTATATAATGGGTGATCGGCGGAGATTCAATCTCTCTTTGATCGGGTTTAAGCCCAATCCGATCGTAGTCCGAAGTGACTCCCAGAGTGGCGATGCGATCCAGGAGCTCGTTTAAAGATGATAACTCCGCTGGATCCATCTGCTCGGCATATTCCGAGCTGACGTGGAGACGATTTTCGATGACCCGGGAAGTCATGGTCGGCCCGATGGCCGAACGGGCGGTCAAGACGAAGCCACCCAGCTGGAGGGTTTGGCCTAAGGCCAGAGCTCCCCTGGAGGTGATGTTGTCCTTGATGACAAGGCGAGCGATCAACCCTATCTTCGACGTCACAGTGGAACTCTCAATGAAAGAACCAATGTCGGTGTCAAAACCAGTGGATCTCGGGTAGGGGGTCCCGAACTGTGCGTCTAAGGCTAATGGTAACAGGAGGCGAGGGACACAATGTTTACCCAAGTTCGGGCCCTCTCGATGGAGGTAATACCCTACTTCCTGCTTGATTGATCTTGATGATATGAGTATTACAAGAGTTGATCTACCACGAGATCGAAGAGGCTAACCCCTAGAAGCTAGACTATGGTTATGATTGTTCTTGTCCTACGGTCTAAACCCTCCGGTTTATGTACACACCGGAGGAGGCTAGGTTTACACAGAGTCGGTTACAGAGAAAGCAATCTTCATATCCTAACCGCCAAGCTTGCCTTCCACGCAAAGGAGAGTCCCATCCGGACATGGGACGAAGTCTTCTATCTTGTATCTTCATAGTCCAATAGTCCAGCATATGCATATAGTCCGGCTGTCCGAGGACCCCTTTATCCAGGACTCCCTCAACTGGGATGGAGGCCGAATTGCTAGTCAAGCTCTTGATGATCTGGACTGTCCTGATGCAGAGTACTTCGGACTTGCTTGATAGTGTCCGGTAGCTTGGCCGCCGAATTAAGGTTCTTCCTAGAAAGGCCGCTCTGTACTTCTACTGCGAGGGCAGTGGTGTGCTCCCCGGTACAGAGGGAGCGCTCCGTGTTTCCATTGACTGTTATGACACCATGTGGTCCGGGCATCTTGAGCTTGCAATAAGCATAGTGTGGAACCGCATTGAATCGAGCGAATGAGGTCGTCCGAGCAGTGCGTGATAGCCACTGCGGAAGGGGACAATATCAAAGATCAACTCTTCGGTTCGGAAATTGTCCGGGGATCCGAAGACCACCTCCAGTGTGATTGAGCCTGTACAGCGGTCCTCTACACCTGGTATGAAACCTTTAAAGGTGGTTTTTGTGGGCTTGATCCTTGAGGGATCAATACCCATTTTGCGCACTGTATCCTGATAGAGCAGGTTCAGGCTACTGCCACCGTTAATGAGGACTCGCATAAGATGGAATCCATCAATGATTGGGTCGAGGACCAGTGCGGCTGAACCGCCATTACGGATACTGGTTGGATGGTCCCTGCGATCGAAGGTGATCGGGCAGGACGACTATGGGTTGAACTTTGGGGCGACTGGCTCTATCGCGTAGACGTCCCTGAGCGCGCAAGCGCGCTCCCTCTTGGGGATATGGGTAGCGTATATCATGTTCACCGTTTTAACTTGGGGGGAGGAAACTTATTCTGTCCCCCTGTGTTCGGTGGCTGGGGCTCCTCGTCCTCGTCCTCGCTTTGCGACCCCTTCTCCTTGTGCTCGGCATTTAGCTTGTCGGCCTGTCTAAAAACCCAACACCCTCTGTTGGTATGATTGGCTGGTTTATCAGTTGTGTCGTGGATCTGACATGGACGATCGAGTATGCGGTCAAGCTGGACGAGCCCGGATTTTTCTTTTATATGGCTTCGTCCGCTGACCAGACTTAGAGCCACCGAATCTGGCGTTGACCGTCGTGTCTTCGGTGTTGGCACCGTTGCTTTGACGCTTGTGTCTGTTGCGTCGGGGCTTGCCGTTGCTGTTTCTGGCTTCAGAATTGCCAGGTTCGCTGGTATTGTTATTGCTACGGGCTAGCCAGCTATCCTCGCCCGCACAGAAGCAGGTCATAAGCGTCGTAAGGGCTGCCATTGACTTCGGCTTTTCTTGGCCGAGGTGTCGGGCGAGCCATTCGTCACGGATGCTACGTTTAAAGGACACTAGGGCTTCGACATCCGGACAATCGACGATCTGGTTCTTTTTAGATAGGAACCTAGTCCAGAATTTCCTGGCTGACTCTCCGGGCTGTTGAACTATGTGACTTAAGTCGTTGGCATCCATAGGTCGGATGTATGTACCCTGGAAGTTGTTGAGGAATGCGTCTTCCAAGTCTTCCCAGCTGCCAATTGAGTTTTCGAGCAAACTGTTTAACCAGTGCCGAGAAGGTCCCTTGAGTTTTAGCGGGAGATATTTGATGGCGTGAAGATCATCACCACAGGCCATATGAATATGGAGAAGAAAATCCTCAATCCATACCGCGGGGTTCGTTGCCCCATCATATGATTCAATGTTCACGGGTTTAAATCCTTCCAGGAATTCATGTTCCATTACTTCATCATTGAAGCAAAGGGGGTGTGCGGTGCCTCTATATCGAGCCAAGTCGTGGCGTAGCTCGGATAGAGGTCGTCTGCGGTTTTCGGCCCGGACGTGGTTATATTTGTCACATCCGGCCGGGTGTACATCATCACACATTGGGGCACACCCCCGCGATCATTAGCTCGGTCTAGTCTGACCTGCTCTGTTTTCTAGGTCATGCCGTAGGTCATATGTATATCCCTGAGCTGTTGTGTCTCTGTTTTTATGGCGAGGTAGTGCGGGATGGTGTTCGGCTTGAGTTGCCGCTTTGTTCCGGCCATGTGGTGGTCGGTCAGCAGCATTATGCGTTGGTAGGACGGGCTCCAGCGCCTCGTCATCGAATTGGGGTAAAAATTTGCGCTTCGGGTAACTTTTGGTTGGGCGCTCTAGGCCGTATTCTTCGGCTGCTAGGACATTAGTCCATCTATCGTTGTGCAGATCTTGATCAGCTTGAAGCTGCTGCTGCTTCTTTTTCAGGCTCCTTGAAGTGGCTATTAGCCGGCGCTTAAAGCGCTCCTGGTCGACGGGCTCCTCAGGCACGATAAAGTCTTCGTCGCCGAGGCTCACCTCGTCCTCGGAGAGCGGTAGGTAGTTACTGTACTCCGACTCTTCATTCATGGCATGTTCATCAGGGCTAACTCACCTATCTTCCCGTTCGTCCTGTTCGGAGGTTGGCTCAACGGGGTCTTCATTGACTTCGGCATCGTCCGAAGTATTATTTTCTCCTATGCCGGTATTGCTGTTTTTTTCCACAGCGTGGTTTAGAGCAGTGCCGCTGACGTCGGCGCTTTGGCTGTATCTCAGGAGGTTTATCCTCGACTGGATCCTTCTCATTGTCTCTGTTGTTCTCTTTGGGTGTATCCACCATGTATACGTCGTACGAGGAGGTGGCTGTCCAGCGCCCTGTAAGCGGTGGTTTTTGTGCCTGCTCCTCTCTGGCATCATCGTCCATACCGTCGATGTCTTCGGAGCCGTAATCGAGAATGTCGGTTAAGTCATCGACAGTAGCTATGAAGTGGATGGTGGGTGGGAAGCGGAATTCTCCGCCATCAGCTTCCAATCCAAACCGGATATACTTCAGCTGAGAGTCCCCTGATAAGGAGAGCGCTTTTAATGAGTTTAGCATATCGCCTCAAGGTGAGTGCCGAAGGATGTCCGCGGAGCTAAACTCAACGGTCGGCACCTGATCAGGTTCGATGGGCGCGGATGTACGCGGTTCGGAACCTATGGCTGGAGACGAATCCGAGGTATCGTTGACACAGGCCCCGCTCGAGGTTGGATCTGTGTGCGGCTCCAACGCTGTTGAGTCTGCGGCTTCCGCGACGGGATTGAGCTTCCCTCCTCGGACAGCGCAATCTGCTCCGGAGCTAAGGCCAGAGCAGCTATAGGCGCTATCTCCTGGGCACGGTCCGATGACAGATTTAGGTCATGTTCATCGTGGTGGCAGGGAGCGGCTGTGGTGGGCTCGAATCCGGCGAAGATCAAGTCTCCGTGGATATCGGCAACGTAATTCAAGCTTCCAAACCTAACCTGATGGCCAGGGGCGTAGCTGTCGATCTGCTCTAGATGGCCAAGCGAGTTGGCACGCAGCGCGAAGCCGCCGAATACAAAGATCTGTCCAGGGAGAAAAACCTCCCCCTAGACTGCATTGTTGTAGATGATTGACGGGGCCATCAACCCTTTTGGCGACGACGCAGCGGAACTCTCAATGAAAGCACCAATGTCGGTGTCAAAACCGGCGTATCTCGGGTAGGGGGTCCTGAACTGTGCGTCTAAGGCTGATGGTAACAGGAGGCGGGGGACACGATGTTACCCAGGTTCGGGCCCTCTCTATGGAGGTAATAACCTACTTCCTACTTGATTGATCCTGATGAATATGAGTATTAAAAGAGTTGATCTACCACGAGATCATAATGGCTAAACCCTAGAAGTCTAGCCCATCTGATTATTATAGTCCTCACGGACTAAACCCTCCGGTTTATATAGACACCCAGAGGGGGCTAGGGTTGTACAAAGTCAGTTACAGAGAAAGGAATCTTCATATCTGGGCGCCAAGCTTGCCTTCCATGCCAAGGAGAGTCCCATCTGGACACAGGAGAGAGTCTTCTCTGTTGTATCTTCATAGCCCATCAGTCCGGCCCACGTCACATAGACCGGACGGCCGAGGACCCCTTAATCTAGGACTCCCTCAGCTAGTCGAAGCCCAGCCCCTCGTATAACACGGCATAAATCGCGAACGATTTGTAGTATAACACTAAGTCACCGCATCGCTAACACGCTCCCGCATATCATGACAGTCAGTTTTCGGCTTTCTCTACTGAGGTACTTAACCAGACGAACCAGAAATACAATCAGTAGTTCTCCCTTTACCACCTTAGCCGAACTTGCGGAACGTCAGGTGGCAAACACAGGAGCCGGGCAACCCAACTATAGACCAAAGACATGATTCGGAGCCGATGCATATAATGCAATATCCGGGACGCCAAACAGTTCCGTATGGGTTTTCGGACTTAAGAGTTTGTGGGGGCGAATACAGCCCCTGGTATGAAGGTCATGCCGACGGCACGTATGTCCGTCGAAAGCAAAGAGGGAATACGGATGACAAGATAATACAAGAACCCAACCAAAAAGGTGATGATCATCTGCTTCCTTTATATCCTTATGAATATGTCAAGGCGTGTTTCGACAGACAATGTCATTAATATTAAGCTCATGTTACATGCCTAAAGAGAAAAAGAAAAAATTACATAAGGGAAAGTCTAACACACGGCCTCAAAAAAATAGTTCAAAGACTCCAGTGATGCCCTGTCGCACGTCTGCGCCGTTTCTCCTTAGTAATATATCCTTTGACAAGAGTACTGGATGGTTGGGAAACGCTAGCCTTAAAAGGATCTCCTGAAACAACCATATAGCAGGTAGGGCTCTTGATGAACCTATAGTGAAAAAAGGTATATGCAGTCTAGATGGGGTCAAGCCGTACTATGGACTTTTTCTGGAGTGTGCCTCCAGCGACGGCCAAGGTATTTTTAGTGCGTAGTTATGTACGCGTGTACGTAAGCCGCAACTTTATGGGGTAGTCGGCGGAGGCCGAACTGCTAATCAAGGTCCGGATCCATTGATTTATCACAATTATGCGCAGATCGGACTCGTTTAGACGCGTCATTGGCTTTATTGCCCGATGAACTTTTTGGCTTGATAAGGCCTCCATACACCTCGGCTGCAAGGGCCGCGGTGTGCTCTTCAGGACGTGGGGAGCGCTGTTGGAAATATGCCATAGAGGCAATAATAAAATGGTTATCATTATATTTCCTTGTCCATTATAATTGTCTATTGTTCATGCTATAACTGTATTAACTGGAAACCGTAATACATGTGTGAATACATAGACCACAACATGTCCCTAGTGAGCCTCTAGTTTACTAGCTCGTTGATCAATAGATGGTTATGGTTTCCTGACCATGGAAATTAGATGTGGTCGATAACGAGATCACATCATTAGGAGAATGATGTGATGGACAAGACCCAATCCTAAGCATAGCACAAGATCGTGTAGTTCGTTTGCTAAGAGCTTTTCTAATGTCAAGCATCATTTCCTTAGACCATGAGATTGTGCAACTCCTGGATACCGTAGGAATGCTTTGGGTGTACCAAACGTCACAACGTAACTGGGTGGCTATAAAGGTGCACTACAAGTATCTGTTGGGTTGGCACGAATCGAGACTGAAATTTGTCACTCCGTATGACGGAGAGGTATCTCTGGGCCCACTCGATAATGCATCATCATAATGCGCTCAATGTGACTAAGGAGTTAGCCATGGGATCATGCGTTACGGAATGAGTAAAGAGACTTGCCGGCAACAAAATTGAACGAGGTATTGGGATACCGACGATTGAATCTCGGGAAGTAACATACCGATAGACAAAGGGAATTGTATACGGGACTGATTGAATCCCTGACATCGTGGTTCATCCGATGAGATCATCGTGGAACATGTGGGAGCCAATATGGGTATCCAGATCCTGCTATTGAGTATTGGCCACGAGGTGTCTCGGTCATGTCTGCATGGTTCCCGAACCCGTAGGGTCTACACACTTATGGTTCGGTGACGCTAGCTAGAGTTGTTATGGGAAATACTATGTGGTTACCGAAGGTTGTTCGGAGTCCCGGATGAGATCCGGACGTGACGAGGAACTCCGGAATGGTCCGGAGGTGAATATCGTTATATTGGACGAAGGGTATTGGAGTCCAGAATTGTTCCGGGGGTATCGGGTGACGACCAGCTTGTCCGAAAGGGGTTTCGGAGCCCCGGCAAGCGTTGGGGGGCCTTATGGGCCAAGGGGAGGGGGCACATCAGCCCACTAACGGGCTGAGCGCCCCTCCCACCCCATCTCACATAACCTGGAGAGGTGGGGGCGCCTCCCCTAGGGTAGCCACCCCTCCCAGCTTGGGGGGCAAGTTTCCTAGGGGTGGGGGCGCCCAAACCCATCTAGGGTTTCCCCTGTGGCCGCCGCCCCTCCCCTAGGGAAACCCTAGGGTGCCTCCTCCTCCCCCTTTCCCCTATATATAGTGAGGGAGGAGACGTCCCCGGGCTGTACGTGTGTTGAACGCGGAGGCGCCGTCCGTTCGGCGCTAGATCGGATCTTCCGCGATTTGAATCGCCGCGAGTACGACTCCATCAACCGCGTTCTAGTAACGCTTCCGCTTAGCGATCTTCAAGGGTATGAAGATGCACTCCCTTTCTCTCTCTCGTTGCTAGCATCTCCTAGATTGATCTTGGTGACACGTTGGAAAATTTTGAATTATTACTACGTTCCCCAACAGTGCCATCATGAGCTAGGTCTATGCATAGATTCTATGCACGAGCAGAACACAAGTAGTTGTGGGCGATGGTTTGTTCAATTTGCTTACCATTACTAGTCCTATCTTGGTTCGGCGACATTATGGGATGAAGCGGCCCGGATCGACCTTAGACGTACACTTACATGAGAGAGGTTCCACCGACTGACATGCACTTGTTGCATAAGGTGGCTAGCGGGTGTCTGTTGCTCCCACTTTAGTCGGATCGGATTCGATGAAAAGGGTCCTTATGAAGGGTAAATAGCAATTGGCATATCACCGTTGTGGCTTTTGCATAGGTAAGAAACGTTCTTGCTAGAAACCCATAGCAGCCATGTAAAACATGCAACAACAATTAGAGGACGTCTAACTTGTTTTTGCAGGGTATGCTATGTGATGTGATGTGGCCAAAAGGATGTGATGAATAATATATGTGATGTATGAGATTGATCATGTTCTTGTAATAGGAATCACGACTTGCATGTCGATGAGTATGACAACCGGCAGGAGCCATAGGAGTTGTCTTAATTTATTCTATGACCTACGTGTCAATCAGAATGCCATGTAATTACTTTACTTTATTGCTAACCGTTAGCCATAGTAGTAGAAGTAACAGTTGGCGAGACAACTTCATGAAGACACGATGATGTAGATCATGATGATGGAGATCATGGTGTCATGCTGGTGACGATGGTGATCATGCCGCGCCTCGAAGATGAAGATCAAAGGCGCAAGATGATATTGGCCATATCATATCACTTTATGATTTGCATGTGATGTGTGTCGTGTTTACATCTTATTTGCTTAGAACGACGGTAGCATAAATAAGATGATCCCTCACTAAAATTTCAGGGAAGTGTTCCCCCTAATTGTGCACCATTGAGAAAGTTTGTTGTTTCGAACCACCACATGATGATCGGGTGTGATAGATTCTAACGTTCACATACAACGGGTGTAAGCCAGATTTACACATGCGAAACACTTAGGTTGACTTGATGAGCCTAGCATGTACAGACACGGCCTCGGACCACAATAGACCGAAAGGTCGAACATGAGTCGCATAGTAGATACGATAAACATGGAGATGTTCACCGATGATGACTAGTCCGTCGCACGTGATGATCGGACACAACCTAGTTGACTCGGATCATGTATCTCTTAGATGACTAGAGGGATGTCTATCTGAGTGGGAATTCATTACATAATTTGATTAGATGAACTTAATTATCATGAACATAGTCAAAAGGTATTTGCAAATTATGTCGTTGCTCACGCTTTGGTTCTACTATTTTAGATATGTTCCTAGAGAAAATTTAGTTGAGAGTTGATAGTAGCAATTATGTGGACTGGGTCCGTAAACTGAGGATTGTCCTCATTGCTACGCAGCAGGATTATGTCCTTAATGCACCGCTCGGTGTGCTGAACCTCGAGTGTCGTCTGTGGATGTTGCGAACATCTGACACACATGTTTTGATGACTACGTGATAGTTCTGTGCGAAATGCTAAACGGTTTAGAATTGAGGCGCCAATGACGTTTTTGAAATGTCACAGAACATATGAGATGTTCCAAGGACTGAAATTGGGATTTCAGGCCTATGCCCACGTCAAGAGGTATGAGATTTCAGGCCTCTGACAAGTTTTTTAAGCCTGCAAACTAAGGGAGAAAAGCTCAATCGTTGAGCGTGTGCTCAGATTGTCTGAGTACTACAATCGCTTGAATCGAGTGGGAGTTAATCTTCTAGATGAGATAGTGATGGTTCTCCAAAGTCACTGCCACCAAGCTACTAGAGCTTCGTGATGAACTATGACATATCAGGGATAGATATGATGATCCTTGAGCTATTCGCGATGTTCGACACCGCGAAAGTAGAAATCAAGTAGGAGCATCAATTGTTGATGGTTAGTAAAACCACTAGTTTCAAGAAGGGCAAGGGTAAGAAGGGGTACTTCATGAAATGGAAAATCAGTTGCTATTCCAGTGAAGAAACCCAAGGTTGAACTCAAACCCGAGACTAAGTGCTTCTCTAATGAGGGGAACAGTCACTGAAGCAGAACTACCCTGGATACTTGGTAGATGAGAAGGCTGGCAAGGTTGACAGAAGTATATTGGATATACATTATATTAACTAGACATCAACCCGTGCACCAGCACGGGCTAGTAGTCATTACAAATTTACACCATATAACTTAGTCTTGACTTCTTCAGTCAATATGTTGAATGAGAGTGGCACCAATTCAAGAAATGCATACTAATGATTCTTGCTTAATAAGTTCCAGTTACAAATATAAGTCTCGCATAGGACATATTAACAATGCAATAATTATATTATATTAGTCTAAACATATTAGAAATTATGTGAGTGCTAGAGAATCCAGGGGATTAGTTTCAAATTAGCCAAGTTTTTAGTTTTGTTTTCTCCTATGGAGTGTACTGTGGCCACTACATTTGTGCTATGCAAACCCCCCACATACCACCAATGATTTTAGTTCTAAATTTAATCGGTTTTACAGGGGAATCTTAAAACTAATATCCAAAGAAGTCCTATTCATCATTTTTTAAGGGCGAGTATATCATTAGTATGACCAATGTTAGGAACATATGATTTATTTGCTTAAGACATCTCAGTTAAAAACATACCTTATACTATATTATGCACTTCATAAATACAAAGTACCTAGAGGCAAGAATATGTTGATGGCGTAGAAATTTTTGCAAGTACACCGTGGGATCTCCTCAAAGGTTGGTATCACATCTAAAGAATGAAAATAGGAACACAATATATTCATATGATATTATCATTTCTTAAACAATTAGAACAACACCGAAGAATCGACAGAGCGTCGATCTTGATGTATTTGGAAGAAATAAAACAAAATATATTACCATCTCATCCAAAAATATATGATGTGTTTAAATGGAAATAAGATGCAGCTTTGAGAGGTGTCTTTAGATGCAAAATATGTACGAAATTATACATTTTGATATTAATTATTTCTGTAAATCATTTGGTGCAAATTCTAGTTGTTGCAATGCAAATTTGTCAGATATAGACACATTCTTGCTGGAACTATACTGGACCATTTCCAACAAATCATTAGAAGCAAATCCAACTTACTGCAGATGGAAAATTTGGAAATATAGAAAGAAAGTAACATACCAATTTTAATATGAGTGGGGAACAATCAAACTTCTACAGGCAGAGACAATATGTATGTTCACATGTCTTTGGAGCTTGTAGTGACATCAGATCTTAGCGGCCATGCTCATGCATACGTTTTATTCAGGTCTACGCATACATCCACCAAATCAGAAGTTGCAGCTTTCATGAGATTAATCAGGTGATGTCTGCTGGCGCCCAAGTAGACGTATGCAGTTCTAAACCCTGCGTACACGTCTTGGCTATGGGCGCCGTGGCTACCGTCAGCCCCTGACTTCATTAGCAGTATGGAATTTTAAGAGAGTTCGTATGCGAGATAATGGGAAAGCAAATTTAGATGCGAAAAGGTGGCGATCAGATTGAGTTGTATCTATGAGCGAGAAAGCAGAGCAGAAGTTTGGTCGCCGGATGAGGCTGAAGGCGTGATAGTCGCTCCGTCCATGGGAGAAGGTGTTGACCAAATACAGGAGCTTGGGCATGTACCTGAGCAGGAAGGTTTGCGTACAGGATGGTAATTCAACCTCTTTTTTACCTAGTGAATTTTAGCTGCTTTTGTTGGATAAACCCCAAGTCTGAAGGTTTAGGCTAGTGTCGATTTGCTTTTTCTTCAGTTTCGTCAGGTAGTTTCAGGCAGCGAGATGTTAATTCAACATTTTTGTCCATGTGAATTCAACATTTTTGTCCATGTGAATTTCTATTGAGTACTAAACGTAAGCCTCTAGGACTCTAGAGCAGGACACGGATTACCATGGAGTTTTTTTTGGTGCCGCATGTTGTAGGGATTAACATGGTTAGGCCTGGTTTACGTCTAGCTTGGTTCGATCAGGTTTTTTTTACGGGGCTTGGTTGGGTCAGGTTTACGTGTACCTTGGACCACTTTAGGTCTTTTATTTTTCCTATATAAGAGTAACGTTTATCATAGGGCTAAGATAGATCAATTACATAGATCAGAAAGTTAATATATTTTTAATGATGTGGATTAACATGGAAGCTCGTATGGTGCATCCAATTAGTAAATATAAGATATAAGATATAAGATGTGTACTTTAGTAGTACTCTTAGTAGCACCAGGGTATTAGATACCGATTCGGCTGCTAAGTGTTAGTAACAAGGTTCTCAGAATCGTGATTCTGTTATATGATTCTACGACTTTACGATCCGGACTAAGCTCTCTGATTCTACGGTTTTAGTTCATGGAATCTACGTTCTACGATCTTGATAGTAAAGATTCTACGATTTGCGATCCTACAATCAGAGTTCCGATCCGATTCAAAATCGCGATTTTGACAACCTCTTAGTAACTCGAAATAAAAAGCTACGGAATAAACGGACACTAGCTAAAGGTGAGATGATGATATGTATTGGAAGTGTTTCCAAGGTTGATGTGATCAAACATCGCATGCTCCCTCTACCATCGGGATTGGTGTTAAACATAAATAATTGTTATTTGGTGTTTGCGTTGAGCATAGACATGATGGGATTATGTTTATCGCAATACGGTTATTCATTTAAGGAGAATAATGGTTACTCTGTTTATTTGAATAATACCTTCGATGATCTTGCACCTAAAAGAATGGTTTATTGAATCTCGATCGTAGTGATACACATGTTCATGCCAAAAGATATAAGATAGTAATGATAGTACCACATAGTTGTGGCACTGCCATTTGAGTCATATTGGTATGAAACGCATGAAGAAGCTCCATGTTGATGGATCTTTGGACTCACTCATTTTTTGAAAAGATTGAGACATGTGAACCATGTCTATTGGTATATACGCATGAAGAAACTCCATGCAGATGGATCGTTTGAACTCACTTGATTTTGAATCACTTGAGACATGCAAATCATACCACATGGGCAAGATGGCTGAAAGGCATCGTTTTCAGTGAGATGGAACAAGAAAGCAACTTGTTGGAAGTAATACATTTTGAGGTGTGCAGTCCAATGAGTGCCGAGGCACGCAGTGGATATCGTTATGCTCTTACTTCACAGATGATTTGAGTAGATGCTAAGTGTAGTTACTTGATGAAACACAAGTCCGAATTATTGAAAGGTTCAAGTAATTTCAGAGCGAAGTTGAACATCTTCGTGACAAGAGGATAAAATGTCTATGATATGATCATAGAGATGAATATCTGAGTTATGAGTTTGGTATACAACTAAGACATTGTGGAAATTGATTCACAACTAATGCCGCCTAGAACACCATAGTGTGATGGTGTGTCCAAACATCATAGATGCACCCTATTAGATATGGTGCATACCATGATGTCTCTTATCGAATTAGCACTATCGTTTATGGGTCAGGCATTAGAGACAACTGCATTCACTTTAAATAGGGCACCACGTAATTCCATTGAGATGACAGCGTATGAACAATGGTTTAGAGAAACCTAAGTTGTCGTTTCTTAAAATTATGGGGCTGCGATGCTTATGTGGAAAAGTTTTAGCCTGATAAGCTCGAACCCAAAGCGGATAAATGCATCTTCATAGGACACCCAAAACAGTTGGGTATTGAGGGAGTCCTGGATTAGGGGGTCCTCGGACAGCCGGACTATATACTTTGGCCGGACTGTTGGACTATGAAGATACAAGATTGAAGACTTCGTCCCGTCTCCTTCTCTGTAACCGACTATGTGTAACCCTAGCCCCCTCCGGTGTCTATATAAACCGGAGGGTTTAGTCCGTAGGACAACAACAATCATAATTATAGGCTAGCTTCTAGGGTTTAGCCTCTACGATCTCGTGGTAGATCAACTCTTGTAATACTCATATCATCAAGATCAATCAAGCAGGAAGTAGGGTATTACTCCATCAAGAGGGCCCGAACCTGGGTAAACATTGTGTCCCCCGCCTCCTGTTACCCGAGATCCGCCGGTTTTGACACCGTGCTTTCATTGAGAGTTCCACTGTGCCATCACGATAAGGCTTGATGGCTCCTTCAATCATCTGCAACGATGCGATCCAGGGTGAGGTTTTCCTCCCCGGACAGATCTTCGTATTTGGCGGCTTCGTACTGCGGGCCATCTCGCTTGGCCATCTGGAGCAGATCGACAGCTACGCCCCTGGCCATCAGGTCAGGTTTGGAAACTTGAACTACATTGCCGACATCCGCGAAGAGTTGATCTTCGACGGATTCGAGCCCATGTCAGGTGCGTCGAACGGTCACGACGAGCATGACTTAGATCTGCCATCGGACGGTGTTCGGGAGATCGCACCTACGGCGGCCCCGGCCCTTAATCTGGAGCAGATCATGCCATCCGTGGATGGGTTGATGGACCCCGCCCCGGAGGCCGCACACTCATCGGTGCTAGAGCCGAACACAGACTTCACCTCCACAGAAATCTGTGTCATCGGACACTTGGACTCGTCTCCGGCCATAGGTTCCGAACCACGCGCGTCCGTGCCCATCCACTCTTATTGTGCGCCGACCATGGACTTTACCTCTGCTGATATCTTTCAGCACTCACCCTTGGGCGGCGTGCTAAATTCATTGAAATCTCTCTCTGAGTCAGTAACTCTTGGCCGAACTATGTCCGGCTTGAGTGGGAAGCGGATGATGAAGGAATTCGTTCCCCACCCACCACCCAATTAATAGCCACCGTCGATGACTTAACCGACACGCTTGACTTCGACTCCGAAGACATCGACGGTATGGACGACGATGCTGGAGATGAACAGGAACCACCGCCCACGGGGCGCTGGACAGCCACCTCATCATATGATATATACATGGTGGATACACCCAAAGAAAACAACGGCGAGGAATGGAAGGATGCAACGGAGGATAATCCCCTCGAGAAGCCACCAAAGCGACGACGTAGGCGCCGCTCTAAATCCCGCCACAGTAAAAACAGCGATAACAGCGCAAGAAGGAATAATACCCTGGTCGAGTCCAAAGGAAACGACGACCCCACGGACCCAGCGATGGAGCAGGATGAGCCAGGGGACGGTGAACATAGTCCGGAGCCGATGTCCGATCACGGCAATGCCGAGGGTAAAACTCATCAACCTGTCTCCGGAGAGGAGAACAGTCTGGACGACGACGCACACATCATCCCGGAAAGGCACTTGGTTCAAGAGAACCTCCAAAGAAGGCTTATCGCCACAGCAACAAGTTTGAAGAAGCAGAAGCAAAGGCTTAAGGCCGCGCAGGATACGCTCAACCGTAGATGGAACAAAGTGCTCGACATTGAAGAAAAATACGGTGGCGATCACCACACAAAGAGCTACCCAAAGCGCAAGCTGCTGCCTGAATTCGACGACGAGGCCATAGAGCCCATTCCGCCGAAAGATAATACGGCCGATCCACCGGATCGACCACCCCGTGGCCGCGACAGGGCGGCTAATGATGCCGCCCACAAGTCAGCACACGGTTTACGTGAGCTCCTTGACAAAAAAGCCGGTATGGCCAGGTCCATCTATGGATCTAGGAAGCGAGCTCCGGCGCAGGATCACAGCCACCAAAACGATCATATTGATGGAATACCAGCTCGGAATCAAGACCGAACACAACAACCGTCGACAGCATGCCATGAGACGTCCAAATACAGGGATGCCGAGCACCCCCTGTGCTTCATCGATGAGGTGCTGGATCATGAATTTCCAGAGGGATTTAAACCCGTGAATATAGAGGCATACGACGGAACGACAGACCCTGGGGTCTGGATTGAGGACTTTATCCTTCACATCCACGTGGCTCGCGGAGATAATCTCCATGCCACTAAATACCTACCCCTCAAGTTGAAAGGACCAGCTCAACATTGGTTGAAGAGCCTCCCCGAAAACTCAATTGGAAGTTGGGAGGAACTTGAGGATGATTTCAGGGCCAATTTTCAAGGGACCTATGTCCGACCTCCGGATGCAGACAATTTAAGTCACATAATCCAACAACACGGAGAGTCAGCCCGTAAGCTGTGGAACAGATTTCTCACTAAGAAGAATCAAATCGTCAACTGCCCGGATGCCGAAGCCTTAGCGGCTTTGAAGCACAGTATCCGAGACAAATGGCTCGCCACACACCTCGGGCAAGAAAAGCTGAGGACAATGGCAGCCCTAACAAGCCTTATGACCCGCTTTTGCGCGGGCGAGGGCAGCTGGTTGGCCCGCAGTGGCACCAGTGACCCAGGCACATTCAAAGTTAGGGATGGCAACGGGAAGCCGCGATGCAATAAAAACAAGCGTCGAAATAATGAAGACAGCCCAGACAACACGGCGGTCAACGCCAGATTTAGGGGCTCTTGACCCGGTCAACGGAAAAAAGCCATTTAAGGGCAGCAGAGATGGACCATCCATCCTAAACAAGATTCTAGACAAATTATGTCAGATTCATGGCACCCCCGAAAAACCTGCAAATCACACCAACAGAGAATGTTGGGTCTTCAAGCAGGCTGGCAAACTAAACGCCGAACACAAGGGGAGGGAGACGCCAAGTGAAGACGAGGATGAGCCTCGCCAGCCGAACACTGGGGGAGAAAAAAATTTCCACCAGAGGTCAAAACAGTGAACATGATTTACGCAACTCACATACCAAAGAGGAGGCGCAAACGCGCACTCCGAGACATATACGCTGTAGAGCCCGTCGCCCCCAAGTTCAACCCTTGGTCAGCCTGCCCGATCACTTTCGATCGCAGGGATCATCCGACTAGTATCCGGCACGGAGGATCGGCTGCCTTGGTGCTTGACCCAATAATTGATGGATACCATCTCACCCGAGTCCTCATGGACGGCAGTAGTAGTCTTAATATAATATATCAGGACACTGTCCGCAAGATGGGGATAGACCCGTCAAGAATCAGCCAAAGCAGTATTACCTTTAAAGAAGTAATACCAGGCGTAGAGGCCCGCTGCACGGGCTCTCTAGTACTAGAGGTTGTATTCGATTCTCCCGACAACTTCCGAAGCTAAGAATTAATCTTCGACATCGCTCCATTCCGAAGCGGCTATCATGCACTACTCGGAAGAACGGCCTTCGCTCGTTTCAATGCAGTACCGCACTACGCTTATCTTAAACGTAAGATGCCCCGTCCATGTGGCGTCATTACAGTTAGCGGAAATACAGAGCGTTCCTTACGTGCGGAAGAATATGTGGCGACTCTAGCAGCCGAACACTGAACGGCCTCTCCAACCAGAATAAATGATCGGTCGTCAAGAGCGCGGACACGGTTAGACGAGTCCGGCGCACCACTAGTTGTAGCAGCCCAGATAAACCTGAGCTTGGGTCGATGGATATACCCCCATAAGTGGTGCTAGGGGTTGCCCGCATGTAAAAAGGCCGATAGTTTGGCTCGACCCTATTATTACAATAACAGATTGCATTTTCATGGTTTATCAAGAATAACCAACGTTTCGCACGAAGTCTTTCACCTTTGTTTTTCTTTTTTAAAGATGATCATCGTGCTACACCCTTTCAGGATACGACACAACGGAGACAAAGGCGCAGGCGTGCAGCAGGGCCTCGCTCAAAGGTTTCTTTTTTAGATTAAGACCCTATGTAAACCTTTTTTAATGTCTCTTGTTGCTTCACACCCTCCGGTACTTAACACAACCGAGAAGGATGCTGGCGTTATTGGCATTTTGTCACGCCAGACTAATGCATGTACCTGGAAATTCAGGGCTCATTATTGAGGGCGTAACTCAGCCCAGTATATGTTTTAAAGTCCGAACACCTTAGGGAGTGTTAGGCATCACGAGTTTGGCTTATATGCATCAGCTCCGAATCATGTCTTTGGTCAATAGTTGGGTTTGCCTGGCTCCTGTGTTTTGCTACCTTATGTTCCGCTCTATCGGCTAAGGTGGCACCGGGAGAACTACAGCGATTGTGCCCTGGTTCATCTGGATGAGCACCTCAGTAGAGAAAGCCGAAAACTGACTGTCATGATAAAGCGCGAGACTGGTCAACCACTCGATGACTCAGCGGAATCTTCGTGATTCCTCCGCATTAATGAAGGACCAGTTTCCCGGTCATGTACGTACGCACACCGTATTCGGATGAACGCGGAAGTACCAGGGGCTATATAGTAGCCCCACCGTCAAACTCCTATGCTAAGTGAAAGTGTTAAAGCTATATAGTCTGATTGCCTTGTTCGCCGCGCTATCACCTCCACAATGGACCAAGACGTTGGATCAAGTGTGATTACGCGCTCTATCGAACACCCCCGCATTATATGTGTGGGGCCTGAAGCCGACGACTGGAAACTTTCAGGATATATATATATATATATATATATATATACATACATACATAAACGGCCGCACAGGAGGCACTATAATACTTTTGGGCAAAAGTATAAACAAAGCCTTTATAATCAAAATAGCATTGTTTTTACAATTCAGATACATGTCACTCGAACATAGTATTCTTCGAGCAGCGAGCCTCTATTAAATGGACGCCTTCTAGGACTTCTTCAAAATAGTGCTCGGCCGGATCCTGGCCTCTAGCCGAACCCCGGGTTGCAATAGCGGTGCCCTCCATCCCTGCCCAATATGTTTTAACACGGGCAAGAGCCATCCGCGCACCCTCTATGCACGTCGACCTCTTTACAACATCGATATGCGGCACAGCACGAAGGAATCGTTGCACGAAGCCAAAATAACTGTCCGGCCTTGGTGCCTTCGGCCAAAGATGATCCACAATGGACCTCATGGAAAGCCCGGACAACCTATGGAGCTCGGCACACTCGGCCATTTGTTCATTTAACAGCAGCGGACGCTTCGGAGCACTGAACTACGACCAGAACAACCTTCACACCTCATGATCTTTCTGATCTTTGAAATATTCAGTCGCATCAGCAGCACTCTTTGCCAAGTCCAAGTACGTGTCCTCAGCACTCCATAATTGATCCAGAGGGGCATACTTCGGATCTCTGAACTTCGTCCGCAACAGAAAGGGCTTTCCAGCCGTGATATCTCCAGCTTGAGGAAGCTCCTCCCTTGCCGCTCTGATCTCAGAGCGAGTTTCCTTGGCTGCTTCCAAGGCCTTCTGTAGGTCAGCCGCTTTCGCTTGGCTTTCTTTTTCAAGGAGCTCATATCGGCTGGCGGCATCTTTCAGCTCAACAGCCATCTTGGCTATTTTATCTTCGCTCTGGCGATGAGCACTAGTAGAAAAAGGGTTAAATCTGAGACACATTAGTCCCGGTTTGCATTTGAGCCGGCACTAATGTGTCCATTACTGCCGGTTCAAATGGCTAGGCGGGAGGAGAGCTTTAGTACCGGTTCATTGCGAATCTATAGTACCGGTTCGGGCCACGAACCGGTACTAAAGATGCTGGGGCCCGTCCAGCACCTTTAGTACGGTTCGTGGCACGAACCGGTAGTAAAGAGGTTGTGGCAGGCTGTTTTTAGTCCCACCTCGCTCCCCTAGCAAGATTTTTACCACCTTAAATATGTTACTTTCTCAAACTATTACAAGCATTTGGTCTTCATTGAACTCTATGTGTATAATTTGTGGACTCAATATGAGTCTTCACCGGTTTCTAAACCGTTGGGGACTCATATTGACAATTCAGATTGTACACAAAAAGATCATTGATAATCAATATATTTTTGATGTATATTTTTACATGTTTACGCCCGTACTCTCTCCACTCACTTCAAAACTGGACGCACTTCGGTACAAACCGGACAATCTCTTTTGGAGTATCAGGGTTTCGGACGAGAACTCATCTGTTACACGGGCACTTCATTTTTTTAACTTATTTGAACTCATTCGAAGCGACGTCATTAATTTCCAACACGTTCTGACATCATTTGCTATTTTTCAGTCATCTACCAATTTGTTTAGAGAGCTAAATGACCGTGAAACAGTAAATCACAACAAAACGGGTTTTCGATCAGATATCCTTAAACCTCTGGTAGCTTCCGGACTCTGTTTTTCTTCCGTTTGCTTGTTTCCCAAGATAAAAATCTTTATATACCCCCCGAACCTATTGATCACCGTACTGTGGAGAAATCTTCTGTTTTCTTTTCTTGCTGTTTTCGGTCAGATATGTTAAGCCAGGCATCATGTCTTGTCCCTCCTCCAACAAAGTAGAATATGATGCTTGGTTGATGAAAATCGAGCTAAAGAGAGAGGGGCCCGAAGAATCTCTCGAAGGTAGCAAGAGCCAGGAGGCCATCGGAGATCCAGCACCGGTGGTCGAGCAAGCCCTGCCTGCCGAGGAGGAAGAAAAGATATCCTTAAACCTTACTATGATCATCTTACCCCCACTGAGATTGAAGCCTTTCGGATCATTGAAACGGTTCGTGTGCAAAATAAATATCTCACTCGTGAAAATATTCTGTTGCAAGAGCACATCACCTTCCTCTGGGGCGTCATCCGTAGGCTGGAGAATCTTGTGATCATGAAAGACAAGATCACTACCACTTCATCACCACCACCTCCTTCTTCATCACCAAAAAAAATTGAGTATCGGGTATGGACACTCCCCTTGGCTTTCGCCAAGCTTGGGGGAGGTGCCCCGGTATCGTACCACCTCCACTATCTTTTGCCTTTACATATCTTAGTTCGATCCATAGTTATCTTTTGCTTTTGATGAATAAAAGTTTAGTTTGATACTTTCTTTTCGATGAATAAAAGCATTTGAAGCGACGTCATCAATTTCCAACACGTTCCGAAATTGAAAATCACTCCAAAATGAAGCATTATGCAGCATTCGAAGCAACTAAAGCAAAAATATTCACAAAGAAACTAAATGCAGCACAAAAAAACTATATAAAAAATTACTCAAAAATAAATAGCAGAAAATAAATAATGCAGAAAAGAAAAAAACTATATAAAGCAAAAATATTCACAAAGAAACTAAATACAGCCAGAAAACCTACTCAGAAATAAGTAGAAGAAAAAAATAAAGCAGAAAAGAAAAAAAACTATATAAAAAATTACTCAAAAATAAATAGAAGAAAATAAATAATGCGGAAAAGAAAAAAACTAAATAAAAAATTGTTGGGCCTGGTGGGCCTGCCAGACCTAGGGTGTGCAAATTCACGCCCAGAAGGGCCGGCAGGCTCACAGGGCAGCGCGCCCTAGTTAGGCCCAGAAGCCTGCTATATAGAGGAGTTCAAAAGAGCATCCGCGGCTGGGTTTATAAACTAGTGCGTCTGCCCTTCGCTCGGCGAGGAGGGACTAAACATAGTGCACCGCGGGTGGCAGAGCACGACCATTAGTACCGGTTGGTGGCTCCAACCGGTACTAATGGGTTGTCCTTTAGTACCGGTTGGAGCCACCAACCGGTACTAAAGGCCCTCGTTTCTCGCCGCTTGGACTGGCCAAAATTGGCCTTTAGTACCGGTTGGTGGCTCCAACCGGTACTAAAGTCCCCTCCTATATATACTACACTTACGAAAAATCAGTTCCATCGTCGACCACTTCGTCTCCACTTCTCGCGCGTGCGACTTCGCCGCCGCCGCCGCCCCCACCGCGCGCCGTCGCCCCCGCCGCCCTCGCTGCCCCCGTCGCGCGCCGTCGCCGTCCCCGTCGTCGCCGTCTCGCGCCGCCGCGCCCCGAGTACGTCGTCGTCTCGATCGCGCCGTCGATCGCCCCCGGCCCGCCGCCCGTCGTCGCGCCATCCGCGTCGCCGCCCGTATGCCGCCGTGTTGGGGAACGTGGTAATTTCAAAAAAATTCCTACGCACACGCAAGATCATGGTGATGCATAGCAACGAGACGGGAGAGTGTTGTCCACGTACCCTCGTAGACCGACAGCGGAAGCGTTATCACAACGCGGTTGATGTAGTCGTACGTCTTCACGATCCGACCGATCAAGTACCGAACGTACGGCACCTCCGAGTTCTACACACGTTCAGCTCGATGACGTCCCTCGAACTCCGATCCAGCCGAGTGTTGAGGGAGAGTTTCGTCAGAACGACGGCGTGGTGACGATGATGATGTTCCACCGACGCAGGGCTTCGCCTAAGCTCCGCAACGGTATTCTCGAGGTGTAATATGGTGGAGGGGGGCACCGCACACGGCTAAGAGATCTCAAGGATCAATTGTTGTGTCTCTGGGGTGCCCCCTGCCCCCGTATATAAAGGAGCAAGGGGGAGGCAGCCGGCCAAGGGGAGAGGCGCGCCATAGGGGGGGATGGAGAAAGAAGGAAGGGTGCGCCCCCCTTCCCTAGTCCAATTCGGACCAGACCATGGGGAGGGGTGCGGCCACCTTTTGAGGCCTTTATCTCCTTTCCCGTATGGCCCATTAAGGCCCAATACGAATTCCCGTAACTCTCCGGTACTCCGAAAAATACCCGAATCACTCGGAACCTTTCCGAAGTCCGAATATAGTCGTCCAATATATCGATTTTTACGTCTCGGCCATTTCGAGACTCCTCGTCATATCCCCGATCTCATCCGGGAGTCCGAACTCCTTCGGTACATCAAAACTCAATAAAACTGTCATCGTAACGTTAAGCGTGCGGACCCTACGGGTTCGAGAGCTATGTAGACATGACCGAGACACGTCTCCGGTCAATAACCAATAGCGGGACCTGGATGCCCATATTGGCTCCCACATATTCTACGAAGATCTTTATCGGTCAGACCGCATAACAACAAACGTTGTTCCCTTTGTCACCGGTATGTTACTTTCCCGAGATTTGATCGTCGGTATCTCGATACCTAGTTCAATCTCGTTACCGGCAAGTCTCTTTACTCGTTCCGTAACACATCATCCCGCAACGAACTCATTAGTCACAATGCTTGCAAGGCTTATAGAGATGTGCATTACCGAGTGGGCCCAGAGATACCTCTCCGACAATTGGAGTGACAAATCCTAATCTCGAAATACGCCAACCCAACAAGTACCTTTGGAGACACCTGTAGAGCACCTTTATAATCACCCATTTACGTTGTGACGTTTGGTAGCACACAAAGTGTTCCTCCGGTAAACGGGAGTTGCATAATCTCATAGTCATAGGAACATGTATAAGTCATGAAGAAAGCAATAGCAACATACTAAACGATCGAGTGCTAAGCTAACGGAATGGGTCAAGTCAATCACGTCATTCTCCTAATGAGGTGATCTCGTTAATCAAATGACAACTTATGTCTATGGCTAGGAAACATAACCATCTTTGATTAATGAGCTAGTCAAGTAGAGGCATACTAGTGACACTCTGTTTGTCTATATATTCACACATGTATTATGTTTCCGGTTAATACAATTCTAGCATGAATAATAAACATTTATCATGATACAAGGAAATAAATAATACTTTATTATTGCCTCTAGGGCATATTTCCTATCCTTCTTATCCGCCAAATACTTTGGGCAGTTCCGCTTCCAGTGACCAGTTTGCCTGCTGTAGAAGCACTCAGTTTCAGGTTTAGGTCCAGACTTGGGTTTCTTCTCCTGAGCAGCAACTTGTTTGCTGTTCTTCTTGAAGTTTCCTTTCTTCTTCCCTTTACCCTTTTTCTTGAAACTGGTGGTCTTATTGACCATCAACACTTGATGCTCCTTTTTGATTTCTACCTCCGCAGCCTTTAGCATTGCGAAGAGCTCGGGAATTGTCTTACTCATCCCTTCCATATTATAGTTCATCACGAAGCTATTGTAGCTTGGTGGCAGTGATTGAAGAATTCTGTCAATAACGCTATCGTCCGGAAGATTAACTCCCAGTTGAATCAAGTGATTGTTATACCCAGACATTTTGAGTATATGCTCACTGACAGAACTATTCTCTTCCATCTTGCAGCTGAAGAACTTATTGGAGACTTCATATCTCTCAATTTGGGCATTTGCTTGAAATATTAACTTCAACTCCTGGAACATCTCATATGCTCCATGACGTTCAAAACGTCGTTGAAGACCCGGTTCTAAGCCGTAAAGCATGGCACACTGAACTATCGAGTAGTCATCAGCTTTGCTCTGCCAGACGTTCATAACATCTGGTGTTGCTCCTGCAGCAGGCCTGGCACCCAGCGGTGCTTCCAGGACGTAATTCTTCTCTGCAGCAATGAGGATAATCCTCAAGTTACGGACCCAGTCCGTGTAATTGCTACCATCATCTTTCAACTTTGCTTTCTCAAGAAACACATTAAAATTCAACGGAACAACAACACGGGCCATCTATCTACAATTAAAATAGACAAGCAAAATACTATCAGGTACTAAGTTCATGATAAATTCAAGTTCAATTAAGCATATTACTTAAGAACTCCCACTTAGATAGACATCCCTCTAATCCTCTAAGTGATCACGTGATCCATATCAACTAAACCATGTCCGATCATCACATGAGATGGAGTAGTTTCAATGGTGAACATCACTATGTTGATCATATCTACTATATGATTCACGCTCGACCTTTCGGTCTCCGTGTTCCGAGGCCATATCTGTTATATGCTAGGCTCGTCAAGTTTAACCTGAGTATTCCGCGTGTGCAACTGTTTTGCACCCGTTGTATTTGAACGTAGAGCCTAACACACCCGATCATCACGTGGTGTCTCAGCACGAAGAACTTTCGCAACGGTGCATACTCAGGGAGAACACTTATACTTTGATAATTTAGTGAAGGATCATCTTATAATGCTACCTTCAAACAAAGCAAGATAAGATGCATAAAGGATTAACATCACATGCAATCAATATAAGTGATATGATATGGCCATCATCATCTTGTGCTTGTGATCTCCATCTCCGAAGCACCGTCATGATCACCATCGTCACCGGCGCGACACCTTGATCTCCATCGTAGCATCGTTGTCGTCTCGTCAATCTTATGCCTCTATGACTATCGCTACCGCTTAGTGATAAAGTAAAGCATTACATGGCGATTGCATTGCATACAATAAAATGACAACCATATGGCTCCTGCCTGTTGCCGATAACTCGGTTACAAAACATGATCATCTCATACAACAAATTATATCACATCATGTCTTGACCATATCACATCACAACATGCCCTGCAAAAACAAGTTAGACGTCCTCTACTTTGTTGTTGCAAGTTTTACGTGGCTGCTACGGGCTTAGCAAGAACCGTTCTTACCTACGCATCAAAACCACAACGATAGTTTGTCAAGTTGGTGCTATTTTAACCTTCGCAAGGACCGGGCGTAGCCACACTCGGTTCAACTAAAGTGAGAGAGACAGACACCCGCCAGTCACCTTTAAGCAACGAGTGCTCGCAACGGTGAAACCAGTCTCGCGTAAGCGTACGCGTAATGTCGGTCCGTGCCGCTTCATCTCACAATACCGCTGAACCAAAGTATGACATGCTGGTAAGCAGTATGACTTATATCGCCCACAACTCACTTGTGTTCTACTCGTGCATAACATCAACGCATAAAACCTGGCTCGGATGCCACTGTTGGGGAACGTAGTAATTTCAAAAAATTTCCTACGCACACGCAAGATCATGGTGATGCATAGCAACGAGAGGGGAGAGTGTTGTCCACGTACCCTCGTAGACCGACAGCGGAAGCGTTATCACAACGCGGTTGATGTAGTCGTACGTCTTCACGATCCGACCGATCAAGTACCGAACGTACGGCACCTCCGAGTTCTACACACGTTCAGCTCGATGACATCTCTCGAACTCCGATCCAGCCGAGTGTTGAGGGAGAGTTTCGTCAGCACGACGGCGTGGTGACGATGATGATGTTCCACCGACGCAGGGCTTCGCCTAAGCTCCGCAACGGTATTCTCGAGGTGTAATATGGTGGAGGGGGGCACCGCACACGGCTAAGAGATCTCAAGGATCAATTGTTGTGTCTCTGGGGTGTCCCCCTGCCCCCGTATATAAAGGAGCAAGGGGGAGGCAGCCGGCCAAGGGGAGAGGCGCGCCATAGGGGGGAGTCCTACTCCCACCGGGAGTAGGACTCCTCCTTTCCTTGTGGGAGTAGGAGAAGGGAAGGGGGAAGGAGAAAGAAGGAAGGGTGCGCCCCCCTTCCCTAGTCCAATTCGGACCAGACCATGGGGAGGGGTGCGGCTACCTTTTGAGGCCTTTCTCTCCTTTCCCGTATGGCCCATTAAGGCCCAATACGAATTCCCGTAACTCTCCGGTACTTCGAAAAATACCCGAATCACTCGGAACCTTTCCGAAGTCCGAATATAGTCGTCCAATATATCGATTTTTACGTCTCGACCATTTCGAGACTCCTCGTCATATCCCCGATCTCATCCGGGACACCGAACTCCTTAGGTACATCAAAACTAAATAAAACTGTCATCGTAACGTTAAGCATGCGGACCCTAGGGGTTCGAGAGCTATGTAGACATGACCGAGACACGTCTCCGGTCAATAACCAATAACGGGACCTCGATGCCCATATTGGCTCCCACATATTCTACGAAGATCTTTATCGGTCAGACCGCATAACAACATACGTTGTTCCCTTTATCACTGGTATGTTACTTGCCCGAGATTTGATCGTCGGTATCTCGATACCTAGTTCAATCTCGTTACCGGCAAGTCTCTTTACTCGTTCCGTAACACATCATCCCGCAACTAACTCATTAGTCACAATGCTTGCAAGGCTTATAATGATGTGCATTACCGAGTGGGCCCAGAGATACCTCTCCGACAATTGGAGTGACAAATCCTAATCTCGAAATACGCCAACCCAACAAGTACCTTTGGAGACACCTGCAGAGCACCTTTATAATCACCCATTTACGTTGTGACGTTTGGTAGTACACAAAGTGTTCCTCCGGTAAACGGGAGTTGCATAATCTCATAGTCATAGGAACATGTATAAGTCATGAAGAAAGCAATAGCAACATACTAAACTATCGAGTCTAAGCTAACGGAATGGGTCAAGTCAATCACGTCATTCTCCTAGTGAGGTGATCTCGTTAATCAAATGACAACTTATGTCTATGGCTAGGAAACATAACCATCTTTGATTAATGAGCTAGTCAAGTAGAGGCATAGTAGTGACACTCTGTTTGTCTATATATTCACACATGTATTATGTTTCCGGTTAATACAATTCTAGCATGAATAATAAACATTTATCATGATACAAGGAAATAAATAATACTTTATTATTGCCTCTAGGGCATATTTCCTTCACGCCGCCCTTACGCCGCCGCACCCCGGCCCGCTCGTACTGCCCACACACACACACACATACACACACATACACACACACACACTACACACACATGTACACACGCATACACACACAGTACTACACATACACATATTTTTTTATTGTTTAGATTAATGTTAGATGAATTTCGTAGATAAGAATGTTAGAATGTTAATGTTAGATGAATTAGATAGAAAAGTTGTTAAATATTAATGTCAATTGTTAGCTAGATGAATATATAACTAGTTTATTTTTAGTAAATGCTTAGTTGATCTAGTTGAATTAATAGAACTAGTTTATTTTTAGTAAGAAAATTTAGGTATATGAGATTATTTGACCTAGTAGAATTAAAATAACTAGTTTATTTTTATTAGTAAATGCTTAGTTGAACTAGTTGAATTAATATAACTAGTTTATTTTTATTAGTAAATGCTTATTTGAACTAGTTGAATTAATATAACTAGTTTATTTTTATTAGTAAATACTTAGTTGAACTAGTTCAATTAATAGAACCAGTTTATTTTTAGTAAGAAAATTTAGGTATATGAGATTATTTGAACTAGTTGAATTAATATAACTATTTTATTTTTAGTAAATGCTTAGTTGAACTAGTGGAATTAATAGAACTAATTTATTTTTAGTAAGAAAATTTAGGTATATGAGATTATTTGAACTAGTTGAATTAATATAACTAGTTTATTTTTATTAGTAAATGCTTAGTTGAACTAGTTGAATTAATATAACTAGTTTATTGTTATTAGTAAATGCTTAGTTGAACTAGTTGAATTAATATAACTAGTTTAGTTTTAGTAAGAAAATTTAGGTATATGAGATTATTTGTACTAGTTGAATTAATAGAAGTAGTTGAATTAGTTGAATTAATAGAATTAGTAAGTGTTTAATGTTTCACCTATATGGACATAGGAAATGTCGTCTGACGACAAAAAACATTTCATTATATGCGAATACTGTGAAGACCAGCGCGGCCTGTGCGACATAAATTTCCTTGTTGATGATAGGCGATTCAGCATCAAGCTGGATGAGACCTTCGAATTCAATATAGTAAGTCACAATGACAAGTCTTTTTTCGTAATTAAGCATGACTTATATATGCTTCATTTGCTTCAACTTATAATTTTTAATTTTCACTATTATACTAGCGCATCCCCTGCCATGCAAGAATTTTTTTCTTGGATAAGATAGGTTTCAATGCTATGGAAACTATGGAGGTAAAGAGAGTTTACCTGAAAACTGAGCATGGTTATACTTTCAACGTCAAAGTATACAATGCAAACACGTACACCTACTTTGAATGCAAAACTTGGCAAGCACTATGCAAGGCTTATGCATTTGAGCTTGATATGGTGATCACCTTTGATATTCGTCCGGAAGATGATATTGAAGGTAATAGAGACATCTGGGTCGATGTGCAGACGCCTACAGTTCTACCATTATGTGAGTTCTTCTCAACCATATTTATGTCTTTGATATTGTTTATTCAAAAATAGTTGACAAGTAATTTCTATTGACAGCTTATTTCCATTCAAGCAAACATGTCCGGCGCTTGGTAGACAGGACCTACTACTGTCCTGGAGCTGAACTAAATTGCGAGGAGATAAGTCGTTATGTTTCATGGCTTGAGGATCTTCATACTGTCAAGACAAATTTTCTTCCTGCACTTAGAAATGTTAGTACTCAAAACGTGCGACCAATAGTGATCGTATTGAACTACGGTCACATCTATTTAGGAATGATGGTAACATTTTTACAATTTGTGCTCAGTGCATCTTTTGCATACATATTTTTTTTTGCTAAACTTTCATTGCTAAGTATATTAATTACTATACGATGTTCTTCAACAGGGACTCCCGATGACAGTTGTGCCTTACTGGATCGAGACTAAAGGTCGCATGTTAATTGTTAGCTTACGGCCAAGATATCCTGCATTGCACATGAGTGCATTCAGGATTTCTAGAAGCAATGAATGCTTAATAGTGAAAGATTGGAGGAAAATTGTTAACGATCGCAGAGAAGTACTAGGGGCAGCAAAGAGAAGCGCAACCCACGATTAGGAGACATGTTCATCTGCATGCTCCAGTATGATGAATCAGGAGAGCTATACATGTTCTATGCTATTTTACCTGAGAGAGAGCAGCAGGAGTGATTTAGCTAGTTCATGCTCTTAGTACGTACTTGTCCTCTCATGTATGTGTTCTTCGTCCTGAACTTAATCTCAAAGAGTGATTTGCTTTTGTGGTGTTATGAACGCTTATAATATCATGACCATCATGTTGAACTCGATGATATTTTTGCTTTTGGTACAAGTGAATGTTTCTTCTTTAAGCTAGTGTTGGTGGTGATTAGATAGCAGTAATGACTATGATGATTAAATAGTGATAATGACAACTATGATGATTTTTAGCTAGCTACTCCCTCCGTCCCATAATATAAGAACATTTCTGACACTAGAACGTTTCTGACACTACACTAGTGTCAGAAACGTTCTTATATTATGGGACGGAGGGAGTAGTATATATACTGATGGTGATGATATGATGAAAGAGTTTTTATATTAATATGATGATGATGATCATGAGTTATTATATCATTTAATGAAAGAAACTGCAGATTAGTTTCAGCTGGATGAATCCTAGCTAAGTGATCAAGTATATGCCATATATATCCATATTATACTTGATCAAATATAATACGGATATATATGGCATATACTTGATCACTTAGCTATAGCTAGGATCCACATGCATCCAGTCGAAACTAATCTGCGGTACTTTCACCTAATGATTTAACAACTCATTATAATGTAAAACAATCACTAAATTAAATTGAAAACACAAAATTAAAGGAAAAAAACACACCCAAACATTTAGTAACGGTTGGTATTACCAACCGGTACTAAAGCCCTACACGCACCCAGGCCTGGCTCGTGCGACGGGGTGGCACTTTAGCGCCGGTTCGTGACAAACCGGTACTAAAGGGGGGGACCTTTAGTCCCCACTCTTTAGTGACAGTTGCCGAACCGGTACTAAAGGCCATTACGAACCGGCGCTAAAGCCCGGTTCTGCACTAGTGGAGCAGCCTGTTCGGCTCTTAACTCCTCGGCCGCCTTCAGGGCGGCCGCATCACTTCTCCTGGCTTTATCCTTGGCTTGGGCAAGTTCCGCCCGAAGGATCTCCACGGCGGCAGCTCCATCTGCAGTCACAGCATATTATAGATACTAGCATCAAGCTCCTCTTAATATTTGCTGACAATCCGAAAATACATACCCTATGCCTCGTCAATCCGCTTGTTCGCAAGCGCGATGTCAGCATCTGCCACATCAAGCTGCCGCCTCAGTTCGGCAAAATCAGCAGTCCGGCCAGCCGCCGGTCCCTCAGCCACCTGCACATGAAAGCAGCGCGATCATTACCTGGGACTATGATCCTCTGTTTGCCGCCTCGGGACGGCAACCAGAGTCTCAGGGGCTGCTACCCTTACAGAGCACACCTAGCGTGTGCGGTACCATCAAAAATACATATATATTACTTTGCGTACCTCAAAGCCTTTTAGCAGGCTCGTAAAAGCTTCATTTAACCCGTTCTTTGCGGATGAAATCCTCTCAACCACCATACCCATTAAGGTATGATGTGCCTCTGAGATTGCCGCTTGCTCCAGAAGACCCATCAGTGCGTCCGGCTTTGTGCCGGACGATCCCGGACTCTTTCTGTTGCTCTCCTTGGGAGCCGAATACTCCGGACTTCGGGCGGCCGAAGAGTTACCTTCTGGCCTTATCGGATCAGGAGAAATCCTCCGCGACGACACCTCGGGGTCGTCCGCCCCATGAGGCGGGGAGGCAGGAGGAGGCGTTTCGCTCTCCATCATCTCCGGAAGAAGATCCCCCGAAGATGAACTCTGTTGAGAAGGGCTACGAGCCGGACTGCAAGATATATGTCTCGGTTATTATTCTCAGAGATAAAGCAGGATATATTTACCAAAGTACTTTTGATCACATACAGCTCGGTTGAGGGCTGCCCCCTTGCGGGCGCTGTGCGGTAAGGACGCCCTCTGGGGCAGGGCCCCCTGGCAAAGGTTTCTTCCCTCGTTTGGAAACCTCCGTTTCCAAGTCTTCGGAGGCGGCCCTTTTCTTCCCGTGGGGAGAGGGGATTCTATATTCACCTCCCCGATTATCCTCCTTTGTGGAGACATAAATTCCCCCGGTTTGGATGTGTAATGTATGAAGCCCGCTTTTGGCTTCTCTATTCCTCCCGTCATCTTCTCCTGATGGCACTTGATAGGGTGCGCGCTCAAGCATCCTGGTTAGTACGGGATCCGGCGAGCCTTCAAGAAGGGGGGCCGAACACCTGATCCTCTCCGCCTTTTTATCCAGTCCTAGCCGAGAGCAATTTTTCAGAATGATGTTGTGATACATATAAAGACAGTATGTTCAGTCGCGGAATTACTTACTTGGGTATCTGGACGGTTGCAGTTGAGACCCGCATCCTCGGTGGTGTCCAGACACTTTATTCATGATCCGAAGAATAATCCATACATCTCTTCGAGCGTCATACCGAAGAATTGTTGAATAGTTCGCTCCTTCCGGATTGAACTCCCACATACGGAGAGATCGACATTGGCATGGCAGGATCCGACGAACTAGCATTACTTGCATTACCTTGACAAGACTGACATCCCTCCTGAGGAGATCTCGGATGCGGCTTTGCAATATCAGCACGTCATTAACTGGCCCCCATTCCAGCCCCTTGTTAACCCATGACGCCAGTTGAGGCGGAGGGCCCGAGCGGAAGGCAGGGGCGGCCGCCCGCTTTGTACCTCAGGGAGCTGTGATGTAAAACCACTCCCGCTGCCATAAGTCGGACACCTCCGGGAAGGAACCCTTTGGCCATAGGGCTTCGGCGCCTTTGCTTATTATAGCGCATCCTCACTCTGCGTGTCGACCATCGATCGTCTTCGGCTTAACATTGAAGGTCTTGAGCCATAAGCCGAAGTGTGGGGTGATGCGGAGGAAGGCCTCACACATGACGATAAACGACGAGATGTGAAGGATGGAATCTGGAGCTAGATCATGGAAATCTAGCCCGTAATAGAACATAAGCCCCCTAACAAAGGGATCAATACTAAATCCTAGTCTTCGGAGGAAGTGGGAAACAAATACAACACTCTCATTTGGCTCGGGAGTGGGGATGACCTGCCCTTGAGCAGGCAGCCTGTGCGGGATTTCAGCGGTCAGATACCTGGCCTCCCTAAGCCTCTTGATGTCCTCCTCTTTGACAGAGGAGGCCATCCACCGACCTTGAAGGTTGGATCTAGACATGGTGGAAAGTTTGAAGCGCTTAGCCTAAGCCTTGGGTGTTGGAACTCGAGGTGGGGGAAGGGAAGGATCGAGCGTGGGAAGAAAAGAACAGGCCTGGGCCCCTTTATAAAGAGGGTGAATATCAAGCGTCCTCCGCGTGGCCGTTTGGAACTTGCCTAAAATCGAGTAGTCATACTAACAAGCACAGTTGGGTTACCCACACCCGTATTGATGAGTATCCCGTGATAAGGGGAACACGATCTCTGCTTCGACAAGACGTGCCAATAAAACCGCCTCATAACACGTGTAGTGGCAGGCTGGGAAAAATGGTTTGTAATGACAAGGCCGCATCATGATGTCACGCTATGAAAAGTTGTCAGCAGATTAGATTTGTGGAATATTGTGCCATCTACAGTGGTAAGTGGAAATTATTTTGCAGAGCCGGACACGATCCTCGTATTCAAGATCTTCTATGGAGTATTCGGAGAAGGAATCCGCCTTGCAATGTCGAAGACAATCTGCGCGCCGGACTCATCGTCATTGAAACCTGGTTCAGGGGTTACTGAGGGAGTCCTGGTTTAGGGAGTCCTCAGACAGCCGGACTGTTGGACTATGAAGATACAAGATTGAAGACTTCGTCCCGTGTCCGGGTGGGACTCTCCTTTGCGTCGAAGGCAAGCTTGGCAATTCGGATATGTAGATCTCCTTCTCTGTAACCGACTCTGTGTAACCCTAGCCCCCTCCGGTGTCTATATAAACCGGAGAGTTTAGTTCGTCGGACAACAACAATCATAATCATATGCTAGCTTCTAGGGTTAGCCTCTACGATCTCGTGGTAGATCAACTCTTGTAATACTCATATCATCAAGATCAATCAAGTAGGAAGTAGGGTATTACCTCCATCGAGAGGGCCCAAACCGGGGTAAACATTGTGTCCTCCGCCTCCTGTTACCATTAGCCTTAGATGCACAGTTCGGGACCCCCTACTCGAGATCCACCGGTTTTGACACCGACAGGTATACCTCCTATTTCAGGTCCGGAAGCAAAAGGAATTGTTTCTAGAAACGAGTCCTTTCTCGAGGAAAAGTTTATCTCGAAAGAATTGAGTGGGAGGATGGTGGAGACTTGATGAGGTTATTGAACCGTCACTTCAACTAGTGTGTAGCAGGGCACAGGAGGTTGTTCTTGTGGCGCCTACACCAATTGAAGTGGAAGCTGATGATATTGATCATGAAACTTTGGATCAAGTCACTACAAACCTCGTAGGTCGACAAGGATACGTACTACTTCAGAGTGGTACGGTAATCCTGTCTTGGAGGTCATGTTGCTAGACAACAATGAACCTACGAGCTATGGAGAAGCGATGGTGGGCCCGGATTCCGACGAATGGCTCGAGGCCATAAAGTCCGAGAGAGGATCCATGTATGAAAACAAAGTATAGACTCTGGAAGTACTACTTAATGGTCGCAAGGCTGTTGGGTATAGATGGATTTTAAAAGGAAGACGAACAATGATGGTAAGTGTCACCATTCAGAAAGCTCGACTTGTCGCTAAGATGTTTTCCGACAAGTTCAAGGAGTTGACTATGATGAGACTTTCTCACTCGTAGCGATGCTAAGAGTCTGTTGGAATCATATTAGCCGTTACTACATTATTTATGAAATCTTGCAGATAGGATATAAAAAACATTTTTTCCTCGACAATTTTCTTGAGGAAAGGCTGTATGTAATACAACCAGAAGGTTTTGTCAATCCTAAAAGATGCTAACAAGTATGCAAAGCTCCAGCGATCCTTCTAAGGACTGGAGTAAGCATTTCGGAATTGGAATATACACTTTGATGAGATGATCAAAGATTTTGGTTTTATACAAAGTTTATGAGAAACTTGTATTTCCAAAGAAGTGAGTGGGAGAACTCCAGAATTTCTGATGAGTATATATTGTTGACATATTGTTGGTCGAAAATGATGTAGAATTTCTGGATAGCATATAGGGTTGTTTGAAAGGTGTTTTTCAATGAAAAAACCTGGATAAAGCTACTTGAACATTGAGCGTCAAGATCTATAAGGATAGATCAAAAACGCTTAATAGTACTTTCAAATGAATACATACCGTCACACGATTTTGAAGGAGTTCAAAATAGATCGGGTTCTTGGCTGTGTTATAAAGTGTGAGTATTGAGTAAGACTCAAGACCTAACCACGACAGAAGAGAGAGAAAGGACAAAGGTCGTCCCCTATGCTTTAGGCATAGGCTCTACAGTGTGCTGTGCTGTGTACCGCACCTGAAGTGTGCCTTGCCATGTGTCGGTGTCAAAACCGGCGGATCTCGGGTAGGGGTTCCCGAACTGTGCATCTAAGGCTAATGGTAACAGGAGGCGGGGGACACAATGTTTACCCAGGTTCGCGCCCTCTCTATGCAGGTAATACCCTACTTCCTTCTTGATTGATCTTGATGATGTGAGTATTACAAGAGTTGATCTACCACGAGATCATAGAGGCTAACCCTAGAAGCTAGCCTATGATTATGATTGTTGTTGTCCTATGGACTAAACCCTCCGGTTTATATAGACACCGGAGGGGGCTAGGGTTACACAGAGTTGGTTACAGAGAAGGGAATCTACATATCCGAATTGCCAAGCTTGCCTTCCACGCAAAGGAGAGTTCCACCCGGACACGGGACGAAGTCTTCAATCATGTATCTTCAAAGTCCAACAGTCTGGCATAAGCATATAGTCCGGCTGTCCGAGGACCCCCTAATCCAAGACTCCCTCAGTAGCCCCTGAACCAGGCTTCAATGACGATGAGTCCGACACGCTGATTGTCTTCGGCATTGCAAGGCGGGTTCTTCTCCAATTTCTCCAGAGTACCTATTGTAACGAGCAGTGTCCGGCTTCCCATTTAATGTTGCACTCATCCGCTTCTATACCTTAATAATGTCAGTCTGCACGTGTCGAGCAAATGCGAGAAGTCGGGGCATTTTTACACTTGCCACCCTGACCATGTAAATAAATCGTATATTAAAGAGACGGGGATCCTCAGATCCAAAACACACCATCTTCCCCAAGCGAGGATCCATCGGAGCGTGCCCGAAAAAACCATCCCATCATGGCCTCTTCCATTTGAGTTATTTCTGGGTTGCGAAGCTCATTTCGAGCTATGGAAGAGGTTGTTCTGCCTCGTCCCTTGCAATCAGGAGGGATCAATATACCAAGTGGGCGGAGCCAAAATATGGTGCATCGCCGGGACCGGATACCTGTCCGGCACTCCGAAGAAGACATCCGAAGACTGGCCTTTCGAGTAGTTTTATATAGAGGACGTCTCCCTTCCTGACCCTATCCGGATGGGTGTTCCCGAGTTCACAAATGCCCCATTGAAGAAACGTCGTAGCTGGTGTCCTCGGAGCCCCCAGGAGGAAGATAGCAGAGAGGTCCTTCAACTGATGGGCATGATAAAGACGCTGGCCAAATCTGGATTGACAATAATCGAGGTTATGTCAATATGCATAATGCGGGGGGTGCAGCCACTACAGTATCGGGGGCATCCCATGTGGCACTTCAATGGACAAGACGACGCCACCCGCTGCGGTCGGAGAGGTCCGGACTCCGCCACCGCTCTAGCGAAAATGTTGTCCGATTTGTATAAAGGAGAAGAAGAGGAGTTCATCCGCCTTAAGCCACGGGATGGATTTTCCATGTAAAACCCCCCTAGCTGGGTGAGTTGCCATCTTTTACTCAACTCTATTCATTCCCGCAGTCTTTCATTGCAAATATTTACCTTGGTTGTCCATAACAGGAAATGCGGAAAGCTGTGAGGGAGGTCCACAGCCCGCCTCCACAGCCAAAGGACCACAACCGGGCCCTCGACCCCGGACTCGAATAAGATCCGGACATATTTGTGGAGCTCGTTGACAGAATGTTTTACCAGGCAAGCTGTGATGGCGCCTTGGTGGCCATAATTGCCGAATATCCTGGCCTACTCCCTGCATCATATGTAAGTTAAACCGGAGTCCTAGCTTCTGAAAAGGATCCCTTCTTTACGCCTTACCCACCGCACATGTATTGTGCTTTATAGGGAAGGCCATCGGGGCACCGTGCCGAACCCGCGGCGACTCACCAACAAGGGGCGCCCAAGCCGGGTAGGCTTAAGAGGAAAGCGAACAGGACCGAGCCGCCATCGAAGAGGTATGATTTGAAACATGCTCCGTGATTATCAGCTTTAAAATATAACAATGTCCGCCGTGTCTTGGCAGAAAGAGTATCCACCGGACTGTATCCGGGGATCCTTCCTGTCACGCCTCTACCAGCCGGACTCCAGAACCGACCTCGAGGGTGGAGGCTAACATGGCGACGACACCGGACGGTCCTCCTACAGAGGATGCAGATAGAATATCCGCTACAAATTTTGAAGTGGAGAGCGCTATGAATCATCGGCGTCGGCGGGCCGCACTCCGCGACCCTAACTTCTCCGAAGAGGTGTTCAATGCCTTCAACACGGGAGACGCGTACATCCAAGCTGCTCAAAATGGGCTTGCTAGAGCCACAGACCAGTACTTAAAAGATATACGGGTAAGCAAAATCTGATAATTATGTATATTAGTAGCCCCTGAGACTTGAAACAGTTGGTACAACTGATTTAAGGATCATTGTATGAATAGGTTCTTACAGAGAAGAATACCCATTTGTCTCAAGAGCTGGAGGAGTGTAAAGCCCAGCTAAGGGCCGCAGTTGCCGGAATGGAGGAATCCAAGAAGGCCACATTTGGAAATACTTGTCTCGATCGAGAAAAACGTAGTTACGTGTACCAGTTGGTATTCGGCATTTTTGCAGATCTAACAATAGATTCCGCAGACAATCCTGGAGTGAATCCGGAGATCCTACAAGAGGATGAACAAAGAGTTCAACGACAAGTAGAGGTTGGCGAGCGTGTGCTTACACGGGTCCGGCGAGAGAAAAACGATCTCTAGGATGCCAATACCCGGCTGGGCGTGGAATTGAAAGATGTTCGGGCCCAGCTTGCGGACTCCGTGAAGGAGAATAGGAGGCTTCAACGCGGGATTTTTAGTATGTGCTCAAATGAACCTGTACATAGTTTGCCGAAGAAACAGGCTAACAGAGTTATGTCTGTAGGTATATTGACTGGTCATCCTGAAGAGGAGATGCCCGGATCTTCAGGCGATCTTCTGCAAGAGCTTCCGCAACAGCACAATAAAGTTCGGCAGGTGATGCAGGGTATTGCCAAGGCCTTGTGGCCGTCCGACTCCCTGCCCGGAAGCATGGGGGAGCTTGTACAGCTGCTCAAGGGAGCGCGGCGGCGTTTCCAATTATGGAATATATCGGCCTGCCGACAAGGTGCGAGGGAAGCTTGGGCCGTGGTAAAAACATGGTACACCAAGGTCGATCCGAATCACATGGCCCTGGTCGGACCTGTATGGTCAGATGGGAAAGAGATTTCCGTTAGTCTGGTATATGACCAGGTAGGATTAGCCGCAAAGTATTCCCAATAGGATTGTAGGCTAGAGAGCCTTTTGGATGGCATAGAAGAAGAAGTATGTGGGTCGAAGTGACCGTGTACTTCAATTGACATATTTTGTCCCTAGCCAGATTGTAGATCATTTGTCATGGCGGACCTTTTCGCTTCGGCCTCCGTACCCGACAGTCCGGAGTGTTTCCAAACACCCGCTCAGTTATGTAAACCGGGGTACGCGTGGAAACCAGGCGTAGGGGTCATAAGTGCTTGAACAGACAAGTACCCAACTAGCTATGTTATATTACATGGATAGTAAGAAACATCTTCCAGGGAGAATAATTTCGTTAAGGGTTCCTTTCCCTGGGTATGCATGCATTAATGTGCATGTCCCAACTACGAGCAGAGACGCAGTATATAAAACATCTAGGGGTTTGTAAGGGGTAGGAAACATCTTTAGTTCACCGACCGAAGATTCCCTTAAGAACGCTAGCTTTCGGCTTCACCCCGTCTGAGGTACACGTCCGGAGTACCCGGCAGTAACAATTGCAGAGGTGCTCCCCTTATGCCCTAGCCAAACTAACGGGAACGTAGGGCTTAAATACAGGAGCCAGGCAACCCACCTTGGCCAAAAACTTAAGTCATATCGATGCATATAATGGTGATGAAAAGGTACATATGGAGAAGCCACACATATGCAGTGGGCAAGAAGCCCGGAAGATAATTATACTAAGCTTCTGTATAAGAAGCCCCCAGGTATGGTGAGTGCGCATACTCAAGGATTTAGCGCGTCAAGAGTGTGTAGTCGAGTCACACTTAAAGCCACAGAGCCATAAAAAGAAAGAGGGACGATATATATGTATAAAATAAAAAGGGCGGAGGGAAGGGGACGAACACAGAGTTCGGCGCTACGCGTAGAATCTTCGGAGTCTGGCCGCGTTCCATGGGTTCGGCTCGAGTCGATTATCTGATGCATCACGCAGGCGGTACGCTCCTCCGGTGAGAACTTTATCAATGATGAAGGGACCCTCCCACTTGGGCTTGAGCTTGTCCTTTTTCTTCTCCGGTAGGCATAGAACGAGTTCGCCAACGTTATAAGTCTTGGCCCGTACTTCTCTGCTTTGATACCTGCGAGCCTGTTGCTGATAGAATGCGGAACGGGCTTTTGCGACGTCGCGCTCCTCCTCCAGGGCATCTAAACTGTCCTGTCAATCGAGCTTGGCTTCTCTCTCTTCGTACATGCGCACTCAAGGTGAGTCATGAATGATATCGTAGGGAAATACCGCCTCTGCACCGTACACCATGAAGAATGGTCTGTATCCGGTGGTGTGATTTGGCGTGGTCCACAGCCCCCATAGTACGGAGTCGAGCTCCTCGACCCAGAGCGTGTCTGATTACTTCAGGGATCGCACTAGTCTAGGTTTGATGCCACTCATAATAAGACCATTCGCTCGTTTGACTTCACTGTTTGTTTGGGGGTGATAGACGAAGGCGTAATCGAGCTTAATGCCCATGTTGACGCACCAAGTTTTCACCTTGTCAGCTGTGAAGTTAGAGCCATTATCGGTGATGATGCTGTGGGGGACACCGTAACGGTGCACGACCCCTGATATGAAGTCTATCACTGGTCCGGATTCGGCCGTTTTAACTTGTTTGGCCTCTATCCATTTGGTGAATGTATCCACCATGACCAACAGGTATTTTTTCTTATGGCTTCCACCTTTAAGGGGTCCGACCATATCGAGCACCCAGACCGCGAAGGGCCAAGTTATGGTGATTGTTTGGAGAGCGGTAGGTGGCATATGGATTTGGTTGGCAAAGAGCTGGCAACTGACGCAATGTTGGACGAGGTCCTGTGCGTCTGCTCGGGCTGTCGGCCAGTAGAAACCTGTATGAAACGCCATGCTTACAAGGGCCCGAGCTGCGGCGTGGTGGCCGCCGGGTACAGCATGAATTTCGGCCAAGAGCTGCCTCCCTTCCTCTTCGGAGATACATCTTTGGAGTACTCCGGTGGCGCTTTTCTTACAAAGCTCTCCCTCGTGGACCTTGAAGGCTTTAGAGCGCCGCACAATGCAACGTGCCTCATTTTGGTCCTCGGGGAGTTCTTGCCTATTTAGGTAGGCTAAGAAGGGTTCGGTCCAGGGGGCGATGACAGCCATGATTACGTGGGCCGAAGGTGTTATTTTGGTGGCGAAGCCTCCAATTATGTCAGTGTGTTCGGGTCCTGGGGTTGTGATCGGATCCGGACTAGTATTGCCGGTCTCCCCTTGCCACACCACGGATGGCTTGAACAACCTTTCCAAGAAGATGTTAGGTGGGACGGGGTCGCGCTTAGCGCCGATGCGGGCAAGGATATCTGCCGCTTGATTGTTTTCTCGAACCACATGATGAAATTCAAGCCCCTCGAACCGAGCTGACATCTTGAGGACGGCATTACGGTAAGCCGCCATTTTCGGGTCCTTGGCGTCGAAGTCTCCATTTATTTGAGATATTGCGAGGTTCGAATCCCCACGTACTTCTAGGCGTTGGATGCGCATGGAGACTGCCATCCGAAGACCGTGCAACAGAGCCTTGTATTCGGCTGCATTGTTGGGGTCTGTGTATAGTATTTGGAGTACATATTGGACTGTATCTCCGGTGGGGGATGTCAGGACAATGCCCGCTCCCAGACCAGCCAGCATCTTAGAGCTGTCAAAGTGCATGATCCAATTGGAGTATGCGCCATACTCTTTAGGGAGTTCTGCTTCTGTCCATTCGGCGACGAAGTAAGCCAATACTTGCGATTTAATGGCTCGCCGTGGTTTATATATAATGTCGAACTGGAGGAGCTCGATGGCCCACTTAGCAATCCGGCCCGTGGCATCGCGGTTGTTTATTATATCGTTGAGTGGTACTTCGGAGGCTACCGTGATTGAACACTCTTGAAAGTAGTGGCATAGTTTCTGGGATGCCATGAAGACCGCGTATGCTATTTTTTGATAATGTGGGTACCGTGACTTGAATGGAGTGAGGACAGTAGATATGTAGTATACCGGCTTTTGAAGCAGGAACTTATGTCCATCCTCCTCTCGTTCGACGACGATCACAGTGCTTACAACTTGATTTGTTGCAGCTATATATAACAGCATGGGTTCGCCGATGTTCGGTGCGGCTAGGATTGGGTTGCTAGCCAAGAGGGCCTTTATTTCTTCCAGTCCGGCCATGGCCGCGTCCGTCCACTCGAAGTGTTCGGTGCGTAAAAGAAGGCGATAAAGAGGTAGTGCCTTTTCTCCCAATCGGGAGATAAAGCGGCTTAAGGTAGCCATGCATCCAGTTAACTTTTGGATTTGCTTGAGGTCTGTTGGGTTAGCCAACTGTGACAAAGCTCGGATTTTAGCGGGGTTTGCTTCAATTCCTCTATTGGAAATGATGAAGCCCAGGAGCTTTCCGGCGGGAACGCTGAAAACACATTTTTCCGGATTGAGCTTGATGTCATATGTTCCGAGGTTGTCGAACGTGAGCCTCAGGTCGTCTATTAAAGATTCAACGTGTCTGGTCTTGATGACCACGTCGTCCACATATGCCTCAACTGTTTTGCCGATTTGTTTTTCCAGGCATGTCTGAATCATGCGTTGGTAGGTTGCACCGGGGTTTTTGAGCCCAAATGGCATGGTGTTGAAACACAAAGGGCCATATGGAGTGATGAATGCCGTTGCGGCTTGATCGGACTCTGCCATCTTAATTTGATGGTATCCGGAGTATGCGTCGAGCAAGCACAATGAGTCATGTCCTGCGGTAGCGTCGATGATTTGATCGATGCGGGGGAGAGGGAAGGGGTCCTTGGGGTAAGCCTTATTGAGGTCCTTGAAATCGACACATAGGCGCCAGGATTTGTCCTTCTTTGGTACCATCACCAGGTTTGCTAGCCAGTCCGGGTGTTTTATTTCTCTGATGAATCCGGCTTCGAGTAACTTGGCTAGCTCCTCTCCGATAGCTTATCGTTTAGGCTCTGAAAAGCGCCATAGAGTCTACTTGACCGGCTTGCACTAAAAAAAATACACTTCCGTGATGATACATGTTTTGTCACAGTAGGTCGCATTTTTTGTCATGCATGTACATCCTCGACGATTTTATGACCGAATCAAGATAGTCATACATGTGCTGTCGTAGAAGTGTTCCATGACATTACCAAAATTATCATCACGGAAGTGTCCACTTCCATGACGATAAATCGCGCGTCACAGAAGTGCTTTCGTCAAGGGTGACCGACACGTGGCATCCACCGTAACGGAACGCCGTTAAGCTATCGGGTCGGGTTTTGGATCCGATAACCCGGTAACAGCCCCGACCAATGGGGATTTTCCACGTGTAAAATCATCAGTGGTTGGAATAAACACGTGTCGGCTCATCGTTGGGACAGATGTCATCCACTCATTGGACAGAAGGCGCCTATGATACATCGACACGTGGCACGGCCCAATAGAGGCCCTTTCCTGTGAAAAGGCCGGCCCGTTTGACTTGGTCAAAAGGTGGCGGGCCAGCACATGGAAAGCTGTTAACGGCCTATTCGCATATAGCCCATTTACAGCCCGCTAACTCAAGGCTCGTTACGCCCTATCCGAATTAGGCCCAGTAGCGTCATTTGGGCCATCCAATATGATTCTAGCCCGTTTTCATGTCTGGCCCATGTATGGCCCATGACGTCTTTCGGCCCATATGAAGCCCTTTGTAACTCTTGACCATTAACGGCCCGTGGTGAAACTGGCCCGCAGTGAACAGTGTATCACTTTATACCCATTAACGGCCCGTGGTGAAACTGGCCCGTAATGAATAGTGTATCACTTTATACCCATTAACGGCCCGTTATTCCATTGGGCCGTTTCCATCCCATGTTATCTTTCGGCCTTCTCAGAGCCCATTTACTCTTGGGCTCATTTCCAGCATTCATTTACTTACGGCCCGTTACTGTCCTTTTCTGCTTGTGGGCTAAATTCAGCCCGAGGTTGCAGTCGGCCCGTGTTGTGGCCCGTTAATACGTTGGGCCGTTTTCATAGCATCATCAAATACGGTCGATTAATGACAGCCCGTTATGGTTGGCCCATGAATAGACGATTCCAACTCTAGCCCGTTTACGGCCATAATGCGGTCTGTTATTGGCCGATGTTTGGCCAACCGATCATACGGCCCGTAGAAGGCCCATTGATGATACGGCCCGTAGAAGGCCCATTGTGTATACGACACGTAGAAGGCCCATTGTTTCTACGACCCGTAGGAGGGAAATGGTAACTACAGTAAATATGTAGCCCATGGTTATTGTGGCCTAGTTTTAAAAAATAGGTTATTGCGGCCACTAGCAAACCGCGGAAAAGGAACTGCACTGACTACAAGCAAAGAAATAAACAAGACAATAAGGAAATAAATAATCAAGCAACTTACGCTAGGCTATCACGGCTATTACACATATTACATCCACTGGGCATCAAAGTTCGCCACGAGTGTAAATATAGGGAACACAGCAGCATATCAACGCCGCAGCAAAACAAGTCCAGAACTGAAACCACTTCAGAAGAGCTCAAGAAACAATATCATGGGTACCCATAATGCTGGCAAGTTGCTTAGCAAGCTTATTAACTTTCTCTTGTTTGGCACTTAAGTCCTCCAGCACTTTCTCTTGCACCAGAAAGTATGCATCTGAATTCTGCAGGGACTTCCTCAGTCCTTCGGCTTCCTGTCGCGTAACATCTGATCGATGTCTTTCAAATTGAAGTTGAGACTCAAGAAGCCGAACTGATTCAGGCAACAAGTTCGAAGAGCTGGAGCCAGCAGTAGTAGCCAGTAACTCAAACACTACATCAAGATAGGACTTTGGGTTGTCTCAGTGTCTTCAATATAGTTTTTATCAGCGTTCTTGGAGACCAACAGGGATGTCTCACTATCTTGAACCTTATCTGTATTACTTCCTTTACCATTGCATAATGTGGTACTCTTCTCCAATATTTTATCCGCCTTCTAAAAGAGAAACAAACAAACACATCACACGTTTACAATGTAGTATATGAAACTCATTTTGGTAAACTAGTTCAGTAGTAAGGTGGACAGGATAACAGCATGAAACAAACATATATCTATTTAGTATGGTCACTGTATGGTCTATATCATTCTAGTTTATGTTGCCAAATCAAGATAGATACAATTCGAATCATATCTATTTAAGATAAAGCAGCATAGACAGAATATAAGTGTGGGAAACTACACAACAATAACAACACTTTTAATGTGCATGGCATGAGAACATAACTGTTTATTCAATTGAAACTGGAATCAACATAGAGCAAGTTACCACAGCAAACAGCCAGACACGTTGAAGAAACAGGTTTAAAACATACCTGTTGCACCATTGGAGTTTCAATTGCATCCTTCAAATTTGAAATTAGTTGGTATGAGTAAATACAGTGATGCAGGAGCAAAGTAGTATGAACAATAGCTACGGAACGTGACCTGAGAACAATTCTTCTTCTGCTTTAAGCGTTGACTTGGGGTTCGGAGTGGTGGTCCTCGTGCTTTGGGCACTGCAGTTGCCTTACTAACTGCTCATGTTTCGGTGCTCTGTGGTGGAGACGGTGCTGTGTCAACGGGAACTGGGTGTCTATCTGCTGGGGTTGGGGTTAGAAGGGGTGTAGCTGGTTCTCTGTCCAACTGGGTAGGGGTACAATCTGCATGAGTGTGGTTTATGTGTGGTGGGGCTGGTTCTTGGGCAAGTACGACCGTGGTTCTATCTGCATCGACAGGTAGCACGATCTTTTCTAAAGACCGTGTTTTTACTCCCACGGATACTTCCATCACTCCCTCCAATTGAAATGGCTGATAAACAAGAAAAGTAATTGAATGTACAGACATTGTAAGATAGACAGGTGCAATGGATAGTAGGGAAGAAAACAGGGCATGAAATAATTCACATTTATGTTGTCTAACCAAACAGAATAGGAGGACATAATTTCACATATATGATGGATAATTAAACATGATAGCATGACACAATTTCACTTGTATGATGGCTAACTAAACAGGATAGAATGACATACTTCAAAATATGATGACTATGTAAATAGGATGACATGATATAACTATATGATGTGTCTATTAAAGTGGGTGGCATGCCATAAATCACAAACATGCCGTCGATGGAAACATTATGGCATGATATAATTCACAGATAGAATTACATAATTTAAAATATGATGACTATGTAAACATGATGAGATGATATAACTATATTATGTCTTTAGAAAATGGGTTGGCATGCCATAATTCAGATACATGCTGTCTATGTAAACATCATGGCATAACATAATTCAAATATATGATTTATACACCAAGGAAGTGAGCAGAGGGCAATCACATATATGATGTGTCAAGTAAGGAGATGGCATTCAATATTGTGTATATGATGTAAAAACTAAGCATTGCAATACAACATATGCATGATATGAGTAATATAACCCTGCCAAGTTTGAGCATACATCTCAGGGGGATAATAGGACTGGTCATCTGCCTCTGAATCCTCCTCTGAAGAGCTATCTGTAACCAACAATTGCTTCAGCAGGTAGCATTGTCTACTCTAAAGACCTTGTTTTCACTCCAGATTTCTCCATCACCAATTCAAATGGCTGATTCACAAGAAGAGCAGTTGAATTTACAAACATTGTGGACAAAAGCAATGAGAAATACAAAAAAAGGATGGCATGATATTATTCACATATATGACGCTTCCCTAAACAGCATGGCATTGCATAATTCACATACATAATGCCTTGCAACAAGATAACATTGCATAATTCACATATATAATGTCTTGCAACAATATGGCATTGCATAATTCACATATATGGTAATTAGACACTAAACAGGTGGCATACACGCAAAGCATGTCTAAAGTAAGCAAATGACATAGTAATGCAAGATACCATATGCACGATATGAGCAACATAACCCTGCCAAGTTAGAGCATGCACCTCGGAGGGGGGGGGGAATATGACTGTTCATCTGTCTCTGAATCCTCCTCTGGGGAGCTATCGGTAACTAGCAAGACATGCGCTTCATCAGATAGCATTGTCTACTCTGAAGACCTTGTTTCCACTCCAGATTTTTTCCATGACCGTGCCGAATGGCTGATGCACAGGAAGATTAATTGAATGTACTAAAATTGTTGACAAATTTAACACATAATAAAAAAATGATGGCATGATATAATTCACATATAAGATGACTGGCTAACCAGGGTGGCATTGCAAAATTCACATATATGATGCCTGGCTAAATAAGATGGCTTTGCATGATTCACATATACGATAAAGAAACTAAACAGATGGCATTGACACAAAGCATGTCTAAACTAAGCAGATGACATCTTTAATGTATACAGTAAGCAATGCAAGGCACCATATGCATGATATTACCAACATCAGCATGCCAAGTTAGAGCGAAGACCTCATGGGGTAAATAGGAGTGGTCTTCTCCTTCCGAATCCCCTCCAGAACAGTTATCTTCCTCTTGATTACGATCCGAAATGGGTGGAGGGGGGGGCTGCCTTTGCGCCCACCATGGAACGATGTCTGCATGAAATTTTATTGCCACACAAGGCTCGTCTCTTTTGCTCTACATGATCAGTTCCATTGTGTACAATAACTGGCATGCATAGGAATAAAACATAGTGAGATTATGTAAGGAGTGCATGCACAAATCCAGAGTGATGGTAGCAAACTGTGGATAGATCCAAAACCAATGATAGCAGGCAGATAATAGCTTTAGTTAAAAATACAGCTAATGGCTCCTTTAATGTTTGTTTGCACCCAACATGGAACTCATAGTAGACACCGGAGTTTAACCAGATAGTAGACAGATAGTACTGATTGCTGCCCCAATATGTACCCCACAACCATTTAAAAACTTGAGTTTCGACATTAGTTTGGACCTGACTCGGAGTCTAATAGGTGAACACGACGATAATATAGCATGTCATCATATTAAGCGACGCATAACGTAAGCAGACACGGAAGAGTGCGACCTCTCTTGCGGACCCGTGTAGTCCTCAGGGTCATCCGCTCAGTTGATGATAGTAATGCAGTTGTCGTGGCTGCCGGTGGCGAGGAAGAAGATCTGAGGCGGCGAAAGACAGTCTGGAGAGCGGATCCCTGCTGTGGTGAACCCTTTCGTCGTTGGAGCAGCTGAGCTGGGGTGGAACACAGCGCCGCAGGAGCAGGACAAACCACACAAGGTTTTCTTTGACACATATCTGTAACAGAAGTAATTGAGTAAGGGCTTGTTTGAATTTGAGGATTCTAACAATGCAGGGATAGGAAATAGACAGGATTAGGATAGGAATGCACGTGCAAAACAGAGAATTTAAAAACACAGGATTTCTGCCAATCTGGGTGTTTGATTCACAACAATTGGAAGATCACATGATGCAAAAAAGCATGGTGAGATTAAGTCAAACCACAACAAAATGTACGGTTATAATGCTATTATGCTACTATCTCTTAGTCTTGTGCTTGATGACTAGGAATATGAAAAGGAGGACAAGTGGAAATTAGAATTCCTACAGCTTTTCTTTCAAGGAGACACTAAAGGAACAAATCCTAAAGTTTTCCTTTGCTCCATTCCTTTGCACCAAATTCATGTAAAGTAGTACCATAGGAAACTTTCCAATTCCTATGTTTTTCATTCACTTTTCATTTCAAGCACTGGCGATTCTAGTAGGCAGGCTTGAGCAAGGAAAATCCTACACTAAAAAATGTTTTTGTGCTACTTCCATTACTTTGGACCCAGGCCGCTGCCATACTAGCTCAACTCCCAGGCCCATCGACAAATGCACAGCTCAAACACGCAGAGATAAATAATGATGGCGTTCAAGAGAGTCCATCACGGATAGCTAAGTTGCCTGGTACCTCACTGCTTGTCATATAGTAGGATAAAATAACCGTATTTCCCGTTACTACGAGTGCTCACTGGACAATATATATAACATGTAGAGTAAAAAATAGATGCAACAAGTGCACAACCTCTTTGGTGAAGCCACGTCGATCTCAGCGTGATTGGGTTGGCCGGTGAGGATGCTCCGGCTGACTTGGCTGTCGGAAGAGGGGAAGAAGATCTTAGGCGTCTGGAGATGGAGCCCGAGGTACTGCTCCGCTGTGATGGAGGGTTTCGTCGTTGGAGGAGCTCCGGTGAGTTGTACGACGCCGAGGCTGAAGCAGGACAAGAGAGACAACGTTAACGTGAGTGGAATTCTAATAGCATCTGCAATACATGACGTAAAATACATAACCACAAAGTGCTAGATGTAAAATACATCAGCCGCTCATCTCTGAACTTAACTGTCGAAACTGAATTTAACTATCGAAAGTGAACTTAACTGTTGAAACTAAACTTAACTGTCAAAACTGAATTTTGCTGTCAAAACTGAACGCACTAGCAAGGCGAGGCTACACGTCGGTCGACTGACTTTTTCATCTCTGGTCACTCGATTTTGCAGCCGTTGGATACGGAATCAAGGGCCTGCCGTTCATCTTCAACCTCCACCCCCCTGAGCCGCCAGCCACTACCGGCCAAACAGCAGCCCCCCGCCGCCTGCGGCCGGCGGTGCACCGCGCCGCCCTCCCCAAAAACACTCCCCACCGCCGGTCCGCTGCCGCCCCGGCCATCCCTCTAGGCCCCCCCATGTCGAGCTTTTTCTCCGGCGATCCCCACGCCACCACCCCACCAATGCCCCGCAACGCCGGCGACCACCGCCCCCACCCTGAACCCTAAGGGTGTGTTTGGTTGAGGTCATGGGCTGGAATGTAATGGGTCCATTCCGTTCCAGGGCCTGGTTCCTTTGTTTGGTAGTAGCAAAGAATTGGAACTTACCCATTCCCCCGAATGGAATATTCGCTTGAGATCCGGAATGTGCTCGTACCTCCGATTTGGAGGAATCACGCGGAACGCCTCGCATCTCACCCATCCCCCATGACTCCCTCGTCTTCGAACATAATCCCAGCGCCGCCACCCCGTCTCGATCTCCGCCCCAGCTTCTCTCCCTCTCGGGCGCCGCCTTTCCTCGCCTCTCTATCTCCGGCGATGCCTCTGTGTTGCCTATCGGGGCTCTGCTCGTCCCTTCGGCCTCCTTGCCCATGCTCCACGCCGGGCCGCTGCGGACCTCCACGAGCTGAAGCTGGAACACAACGGGCGGTTGCATCTCGCAAGCCATGTCCCTCAATGGCGAATTCGTGGTGCTGGCCAGCGACTGCAAGCTCCGGCTGCAGTGCCCGTCCCTCTACTAGGTGCCACAGCTGGGCAAGCAGCGGCAAGAGGCGACAACTATGGCTTGATTCATTCGAAGCTATCACAACTAGCTTGATTTTGGAACCATTTATGGGTGGATGCCTTGTATTTTACTAATCACACCATCTTTGGTAGCTTTTCCTAATCACGGCAAGCTCAATTTCTAGTAATTGACATGTGTTTTATGTTTTTGGCACATCTTTTGATTGACAATTTTTTTACATGTAAATGGATGACTTGCATTTTGACAGATTTTGCACATGTAGATGCTTGTAATTTTTATTATATGTGTCTTGTTTGTATTTCATGCGAGTCAATATATTTGAGTGATGAGATGTATAAAATCATTCCGTTCCATCCCATAAACCAAACACCAAAATGTAACCATTCCATTCCTATGAATTGCTCATACCAAACACAAAGACGGAACTGACCCATTCAAGTGGAATGGAATCATGCCATTACGTTCCACTTCGTTCTTGAACCAAACACACCCTAAGATAGATAGTGGGGTATCTCTCTGGCGAGACCCCCTCCCCGCTGCGGTTGGTTCTTCCTTCACCCTGGCGAGCCCCCCCCCCCCACCCCCTGAAAATCGATTGATCCAAAAGTCAATTCATTCAACTGAAGTGTAGCTAAATCGAAGCAGCATCGCAAGCAAGAGCAAGAGCGAGAGCAGCAGCGCGAGCAAGAGAAATAGCAAGAGCAGAACAGGTAGGGGATCTAGAGCAAGAGCAGAGCAGCAGCGCGAGAAAGAACTGGAGCAGCAGCAGCAGCTCCTACTGATGTGGACGTCGCCGCCGAGGGAGCGATGCCGTGGAGGAAGCGGCCGGCGACGCCGCCATGGATGGAGCCGCGCCGTGTCGGCTCGGGACCGAGCGCCGGCAGCACCGTGAGATCGAATCTAGAACAAAATGCGGTGATAAGTGTAGAACCTCTTTGGTGCCGCCGATTAGGCCGCAGCTTCATCCGAGGAAACGGTGATGATGATGCTCTTCCGTGGTGCAGGTGAAGATGGCGGTGTGGGAATGGAGGTGGCGCGAAAGACGAGGGGAATGTAGGGGCAGCTCCTTGGAGGTGGAGGACGGAATGGCTGAACCGGCGGGACGACGGGATCGACGACGGATCCTCATACGGTATGGTTGATGAGGGACGTCGAGGTGTTGCTATGGACGACGTCGTCGGGGAAGAGGCTCCGGCTGGGTGGCGGATGGAGCAGGGTGTGGGGCTTCATCGCGGGTTTTCGCGGCCTCGTTGTACGAATGGCTGGGAGGATGGGATGGCAGTGTGGAACCATGAATTAGGGACGCGCTTGCCCGAAATGTGGGGTAAGTTACGAAAGTATCCCCACCGATTTGAGGCGGTTCTTTCGGTTCAGGGGTACCATGGGCATTTCGCATGTCGGGATTTCACAAGAGGTGGGAGTTTTGGCGCGCGTTGTAATTTCGGAATAGCAAGGCCCGGGTTGAGATGGAGGGAGTTGTCGGAGCACAACGAGACAAAGATATATCTTAAATATTTCGGGCTAACAAGGCGCGGGTTGAAGATGCGGGAGTTTCGCAGCACGATAGACAGTGACGCTAGCTTGAATTTTCGGCATAACAAGGTGCGGCTTGAAATTTCGGAAGAACAAGCTTAACGTGTACCCAAAAAAAGACAATTTGCACCTCAACATGCACAACACACACACAAACACCATTTAGACTAGAGTAAGGTACACGTGCATTGCACGCATGAGATTTGGCAACCAAATTATGAATAAATACCACATTATAGCATGTAAGCTTTGAGTCATATATGTATGATGTAGATGTTCGTTTAATTCTTATAGTTCATTTCATTCAAAATCATCTAGTTTTTATAAGAAAGCTAATCTATTTTAAGATTCATGGAATTGTGCGTTGTAAGACATAAAGTAAAAATAAATAATGGCAAATCATGTACAAAAACATTTGGGCAATTCTGATATGGAAGATTCTAGAACAAAGAAGAAGTGCTTGTGTTTTGATGTTTGTGCATTATGCTTCAGTTCAACCATGGAGTCTTCTAGATTATACATGTGGCAAAATCTGGTGGAATCTAGATGATATCCAACGACCAGTAGTGCTCAAATTTGCCATCTTTGGACCATCGGATTCGCCTCATCCAACGACCATCTTTCAAAGTTAAAGTTACCCGCACACAATATAAAAAAATATAAAATATAATATATATATATATAGTGGTATAGATATAGATATGTGATGCGAAAGCCACCCATCATCTCCAATTAGAATAGTGTGTCCATGCACGGATGCGACGTGGCCAAATGATGTCTGCCATCGGTATCTCAAATTCAAATCAGTCTGACATTGTTCAATGTGTATACATTACAACATGCTCGTTTCCAAACCACACCGCGCAGATCTCCGTTATATTCGTGCATGCATGGGTTTCAAACATCAGGATCTCTTATTCAAATATTTGAATTCAACTTTACATTGATTATGACCTCACCTAGTCTTTTACACCCACACAGTCGTCTTCTCTTTTTAATTGTACCACTAACTTTCTCTCATGCATGCATGCACACACACTACCAGTCGGCATTATCCATCGCACACATGCAATCTTTTTCTTCAGGTCGGTCTCCCATGAAGGCACACACCCACACACATCCCCCTCTCCATCATATCGGGCATTCTTTATCTCTCACGCGTGCATGCGCAACGATCGATGTTTCTCTATGTATGTGTGTATATAGCTAGGTCTTTCATAGTTTTCCACACAAACCGATCAGTCGATATATCCAGTGAGGTCTCACCCTCTTTCCCATGTCCACATCGATCAATCTATACCTCTCTATATAGGATTAACATATATAGCTAATACACCCACATTAATTATATATCCAGCATCCCCCTCTCATCATCCATGCCTTCCGCTTCATCTCTCAGACGCGCGCACAATGGCGAAGACAGTGGGTAGTAAGGGCCCTGCCCCCCCCCTAACATCACTATATATCGAGGCTAATATGAATGTGATCATTAGACAATTGCTGCTAAAAATGGTATAACTTCATGAATTGACCCTCCTCTTAAAGGATTAGCAATGCTTGGCCCCCTAGCTCATTTATTTTTCATGGCTTCGCCACTGCGCGCAACAGCGCACGTTCTCGCCCCCCCCCCCCCCCTCTCTAAATATCGATCTCGCACTTGTGCATTCCTTCATAGTCTCCCTCCACTTGGCCCCTCGCACCATCTTCTGGCCCCCCACCGGATTTTGCCACATGTACAATCTAGCAGACTCAATGGTTGAACTTAAGCATAATGCACAAACCTCAAAACAACAGTGGTTCTCTTTTGTTCCAGAATCTTCTGTATCATAACTACCCAAACTTTTTGTTCTAGTTGAATCGCCATTATTTGTTTTTACTTTGTGCTTTACAACGCACAATTCCATGAGTCATAAAATAGATTAAGGGCTTCTTTGACTCAAAGGATTCTCAAAGGAATTTTGGAGGATTCTAATCATTAGGAATTTTTCCTATCTTGGTTGTTTGATTCGTAGGATTGTAAACCATAGTAATTTTTCCATATGATTCATTTGCACTAGATTTCATAGGAAACATCCCATCCACTCAAACCTCTTTGAAAGAATTCTGCGTGTTTTCTATGCACAATCAAACACTCGTACAATCCTGTAGGATTCAAGACGACATTCCACTATAATCCCATGTTTTTCCTATTCCCGCGTTTTGGAAATCCTGCAAATCCAAGAGGCCCTAGCTTTTTTATAAAAACTAATTGATTTTGAATGAGATGAACTATAAGAACTAAACGAAGGTCTACATCAGGCATATATGACTCAGAGCTTACATGCTATAGTGTGGTATTTATTCATAATTTGGTTGCAAAATCTGATGCGTGCATTGCACGTGTACCTTACTAGTACTTCGAGTATGTGCAAAACACGTAAATTAAATTCCAATGGCACGCTACACAGTGTCTCTCTTACAGTTCATGAAGCCACGTGGCACATGTGGAGGTGTTGTTGTGACCTCCTTGCGTGGATTGATCACAGTGATGTGCTGCTGGTTCCAGAAGAATGTACTCGTCCTCCCTGAGCCATACTGGCGGTACATGCACGAAGCGAAGATGTGCACGCATGCCACACACGCACTCATTCCCTTGCACGCACACGCGGGTACACGGGAGGACACAATTTTGTACCAAGATCCACCCCATGCTATAATTTGACGCGTGTAAAGTCGTTCACTTCATTGATGGTCAATTAATACAGCGCGTGCAAATTGAGTGGACGTGAGGGCGGAAGAAAGACATTATTACTCTACTACGCACATGCGAGTAGTTAAATAATGGGTTGCTAGTAGTACTTTCATTGGTCTCCTTCGTATTTTGTGCCAATTTTTGACAGTAACATAATATTTACGCATTTGAGCAGTGTAGTCTACTTGAAATTTATGTTTCGCTAAACTCATCGGGAGCCGTTTCGGGCCTCGAAACCAAAACCATCAATTAATCTTTACCTTGTTCCCATAACATTCGAAAGCCTGCTCACACCTACTAGTACGTACCAAACCTGAACGTGTTCCCACTATGCAGGTGTTAGTACTAGTGCTAGTACATAGGTTATAAAAAGGGGAACTACCTAACCGCAAATTACTCTACCTTTCCTCCTCATAAGTGCTTCTTCTTCGTCTGTCCTTGCCATGGCCGGTGAGCAGAGCTCTAGATCGAGAACTACTCGTAACAAGGGAGTGACAACCAAGGTTGTGGAAAAAAAGAGAGGGCTCGCCGCCACGCAGAGACCTCGAAAGATCTCTCACGGGCAGGCGATGGCTCCCAGGAGCGCCCTAGCCATGGAGGCGGACATGCCGAGCCGGCGGCGCTGGAGTCGTTATCCCTCGAAGGCATGCCTGATCAGCTCAATAAGCACCTCAATAAGCAGAAGGAGTTCATCCAAGGCTTGGTGGAGCTGTTGAAGGAGAGCCTCGACGACATGCCCGCTGAGCGCAATAACCAAGGGGAGTTGACCGCCGGCTTGGTGATGCTGCTGAAGAAGAGCATTGCCTCGGAGAAGAAGGCGACCGGCGAAATCCTGCGACTTCAGGAGGACAAGGCGAAGCTCTGCCACGAGATCGACCTGTTGAAGGAGAAGAACGCCGGCTGGAAGAAGCTGCATGAGAATAGTAGTTCCTCGATGAAGATGCTACAGGCCCTCGTCATGGAACAGAAGGAGGAGTTGGTGAAGCTCCGCATTGAGCACCCGACTGCTATCAAGGTACCTAATGTGGTCGTGGAACAGATGATGAAGGCTCGCGTCGAAAAATCCCGCGTCATGGACAGAATGAAGAAGATGGCGAAGGAGACGCGCAAGGAGATGGAGCTCGTGGAGGCGATGATGAAGCAGTTACGACTCCGCAGCTAATTAGATCATTTGGGGTGATAATCTTCCTTCTTCTTTTGCTCCTGTGTTTCATCTTTTGCTTCGAGTGTTTCGCCGCACGTGTCACGTTGTCTGCGAGGCATGAACAGAACAATGCTTTTTTTAGGGAATGAATAGAACAATGCTAACAATGAGATGACTAGCAAATTAGATCATTTTTATCGCCATATGGCATTCGGCTTCCGTGTTTCGTGCTCCTTCGTCGTAGTACTACTCCAGTGGAAAACTTGAGTATACCGCATGGTTCTTTGCTCCTCCTCAGGTCGTCGGCGCATTTATACGAGCAGTCAAATCACAAGGCCCTGCCTTCCAGCAGTAATGAGCCTTCAAATCACAAAGGCCCTTGCCTCTCGTGAAACCGACCAAGCTAGACTGCCCCGCCCTCTAGCCTTTTAAAAAATGTATACTTTTGTACAGTAGTAGTATCGATGGATTGCGCCATGGAGCAAAACTGGAAATTAAAAAAAAACTGGTACATATAGAGAGAGCTCGTTGCCAAATTATGCATATAGTACTATTACAAAGGCTGGTCACAATAATGGTGTCCAGCACAACCCACCCCTCAAATAAAACTAAGCATCCTGGAATTCTTTGACAAAACTAAGCACCCTGAAATTCTTTGACAACTAAACTGCTTGCTATATGATGTTGGCCATATATATTGTACGTATATAATGTGAAGAAACGAGTGGTAGTACTATACCAACTAAAAGATGAAATATAAGAAATACTAGTATGTACGTACCGAAGAGTTAAAGTAACGAGAAGAAACATAACATAGTTTTGCTGGGGGCTCAGCACAACACACCCCTCAAATTAAATTAAGCACACCTGAAATTAAACTTTGCAACTATTCTGGTAGACACTACATTAGAACCACCATGAGCAACGACACTGCCACCTTACTCGGAGTCCTCGTCCACGTCCTCGACTCCGTCCTTGACCCTCTAACTCTTGGCTGATACTTCTTTGCTTGAACCGCACACTTGGCTCTTGCTCTTCATCGAACCCTTGTAGACATTGAAACAAAGGTAGCCATCCATTGTAGCGTAGTGGATGTGGTCTATATCTAGTACATTCCGCTGCCATGCATAACGATGAAACGTGTATGGAGGTTTCTCCAGTTTACCGTACGAAGGATGAACCATGGCTCCTGCCAGGGTCAGCATTGAAGGCTGACGAGAGGACACCAGCCGATTCTTCTAGAGGTCGAACGGGTTGCCTACAACAAGGCCTATCCGACCCAAGACTTCTTTGTCGTTCCTAAAGTCTACAGTGACGAATTTGACTAGGTTGCTCTCGAGGAAGTCCTTAAAATCAAGGCATTGAACGTCGGCATGGCATATGTGGTAGACCAAGCATAAGTCATGCACGCAAACCTGGGTCACGGCGGGCTTCTTCCTCTCTTCGTCCTTTAGATCCTTCTGTCGTCCCAAGACTGTGGTGTACTCAACATCTAGCCCAACGACCCACTCATCATCTGAGTTTTCGAACATGCGTCTGAAGCGAGAAAGGCATCCTTTCACCATCACAGAAGAACGTGTGTAGATGACGTCGAACTCATCGCCGGTGATGGTTCTAACCTTGTACTCACCGCCGATCATGGAGATTTGGGACGCCATGGATTTGGGAGGAGGGTTAGGATTAGTGGAACTGCCGTAATGTGAAAGGACGGAACGACTAGGAGCGAACCGCCGTAGTATTAAAGGACGTGCGGGGACAAGTAGGAGCGAACTACCAGCGTGCGAACGGCAGGGTAGTGGCTTTCCATTCTCCCATGATACGGGCTACCAAGAGCCCTTGGATCTGAGATCGAACGGTTGCATGGCGTGATTCTAGACCTGTGGGTGAATATCCTATCCTGGAGGGTTATTCTGCAAATTTTCAGCAACTTAGCATGTGACCGTTTGATCTCAGATCCAAGGGCTGCCAGCAGCTCGTATCATGGTCGCGCCTAGCACGACCGTCGCGTCGCTCGCGCGGTCACGCCCTTGGAGATTTAACACGGTGCGTTGGGCTATCTGATGTTGGCATGTCATACATAGTCATCACTTAGTCACTCATACTACAACACGGTTAGCTATAAGGTTGGCTATAAGTGTATTTATTTTTTTACTTCTCTCTATCTCTTTCTTCGTACTCCCTCTGTCCCATAATATAAGAACGTTTTTGACACTAGTGTAGTGCCAAAAACGTTCTTATATTATGGGAGACAGGGAGTACTAGTATTTATTGCAATTGCCAAGGAGTGACCTCTTCCAATGAAATGGTGTGCTTATTAGTTTTTTGTTGCTAAGTTTGCTTCATTTAATTAGCTATAGAATCAAAATTGTCTTTTCACCTAGGTACATGCGCTTAGCACCGTTTCTTCCTTGGGTCACCAAACTAGTCTCTCTCTTCTTGATTAACTTGCCACATCAGACTATAGGAGCAAGTAAGGCTGCTTGTAATGGGAGTATCATAGGTAGTATCATGCATGCCAACTATGCAATCTTGATGAGGTGACGTCGAATTAAATGAAGAAAAGAGAGAGTTGAGTATCATAATATGATATTGTATCATATTAAATGATGTGCTACTATGTGTCATGCATGACAATAAATAAACTATCCTATGATACCAACACATGATACTATGCATTATGGATGTAGTATCATACAAAAGTATCCTATGCATGATACTAGTATATGATACTCTCCATTACGACCAACCTAAGTACAATAGGGCGCTTTAAATGGCATTTTTGAATATGTGGAGGAAAGAGAGGCAAGGAAAAAGTGGAGAAGTGGGCTCTCATGCAAGAGCCAGCCTCTACTACATGGTGGAGCATTGGGAGAGGCACCTGTATGGAGGTGGTAAGGAATCGGGAGACTCACGCCGGTCGTAGCGCCGCAGTTAAAATGATAATGACAAGTCAAATCACGTGGCCCCACCTGTCCAGCAGTAACTCATTGTCAAATCACACAACCCTACGTTTGCAGCAGCCTAGTCCCTCGTCTTCTCGCGTCTCTGTCGAACCAACTAGGCGGAACTGCCCCGCCTACCGCGGAGGAAAAGCCCCGCCCTCGACTTTTAAATAGTATAGTATACTAATTTTGTATCCATGGATTGCGCCATGGAGCAAAGCCTCTAGAAAACGGCGGTACACATGTACGGAGTATACAGCACGCCCGTCGCATTCGCGTCGCACCCCAGACGGTCGGTCGGTCTGGCACGCTGCTCTCCAAATGGAACGCGCGTCATATTGCGTTTGCACACACATGTGGGACCGCAATTGAGAAGCGACCATAGGCACACTCCCCGGCCCCGCAAGTCGGGAGACTTAATAGAAGAGGGAGACGAGCGATAGTACTAGAGAAGTGTTGTACTATGTTTGTGCCTGGACGATCCCTGCAAGACACGGAAGATCAGTTCGTCCATGCATGTGACCAGACTCTAGCAAACACGCCTGGATTGGCAATCGTCTACATATCATGCAGGATGTGTTGTACATGGCTGTAGTTGTGGTGAGAAATCTAAAAAAGGATTCTTGTCATCTCGCAAAATTAGGTGTCATGTGCTTCGGATCACTGCGAGGGTTAAACAGCGACAACTGAGTTGGGCTAGTCATTGGGGGCACATGCACGAAGACTACTCGGCTGCCATCTAGGTCAAGTCGGCTATGTTAATGAGGACATCTATCGATGGACCCCTTTTCTACGAGTTTATCTTTAATTTGAGCTTTGTTCCTCGTCTAGTTTGTCCGTCGGGATTCATGTTGTCTCCTTTGGGCAGCGAGGTTATGATTTCTTGTCATGTGGCATTTTTTCGTGTTATATGTTATAATCCTGCGCTTCAAATCAAAATGACGACAACTGCGCCTCCGGGCCATGTGCATGAACACTTCTCGACAGTCATTGACGAGGTCAAGCCGGCTCCGGTAGACAAAAGAAAACTAGTACTACAATAGTATATAGGCTGAACCTCCGCGCTTGCTTGCTAGTGTTGCTCTCTTCACACTGTCTCGGCCTCTCCAGATCTAAACACGACAGCGGTGGCCACACACACTCTCTCTCTCTGCTCATCGCTGGTCACAGATCCAGCCGGATCCTCTCTGCCGGGGAAGGTGAGAAGGTGCAATGTTCACGCGGTCGTCCTCGGCGACGGGTCTTACCCACTGCTCGCTCGTTCCGATCAGCCTGCCTTGCCGTTCTCTCCCAAGCAACGCTGGCGAGAGAGGGCCTCCGACCCCTTCTTCCTCGCTGCCGTAGTGTGGGCAGATCCGGCCTCCTGCCACCCACCTAGAGACACACTACTAGGAAAACGCTTATAGATAGAAGTTTACCAGTAGCGCGTTTGTTTGTGACCCAACGCTACTAGTACTTAGTAGTAGCGCTGGGTAGAAAGAGCGCTACTGGCCTATGTAGCAGCAGCGCTTGTTACCTAAACCCATGCTACTGCTAAGTGTAACACACCACAATATCTGATCACAAAATATTATCAGCGCTTGTCGCCCAACCAGCGCTACTGTTAGTTTTGGATCTATAGCGCTTGTTGGTATAAACACGCTACTGCTATTTTTTCTATCTATCAAATTTTACCAGTAGCGTGTTATTTTGGCCCGCGCTATAGGTAGTGCACCACCAGCCGTAGATATTTTGCAAGCTACCATAGCAGTAGCGTGCATAGAAGACCCACGCTACTGCTATGCCCGCTAGCCACCTACCACCTTTCCCCTCCTTCCTCCCCTTTCTTCTTCCTCCCCCTTCCCTTTCTCCCCCTTTCCTTGCACCTTGCTTGTTCCAATGCTCCCCCTCCACCACCCCTCCATTAGAGCCCTCCCTTCCCCTCTTCTTTGCCCTTCCATCACCCCCCTCTTCTTTGCCCCTCCACCACACCCCTCTTCTTTGCCCTCCACCACCACCCCTCCATTAATGCCCTCCCTCCCCCTCTTCTTTGTCCTCCACCACCCTCTTCCATTAATGCCTTCCCTCTTCTCCTCTCCCTCTCCTCCCACTCTCTCCCTCTCCTCCTCTCCCTCCATTAATGCCCTCCCTCCCCCTCTTCTTTGCCCTCCACCACCCCCTTCCATTAATGCCTTCCCTCTTCTCCTCTCCCTCTCCTCCCACTCTCTCCCTAGCTAGCTAGCTAGCTAGTTAGAGCTATATATCTATAGAGCTACTAGGTAATTAAGAAGAAAGGTGCTCGATATCCCTCTCGACACATAGGTGAGCAAAAAAAGTGTTTGTGTGGATAGGACCGAAACTATATATATATGGGCGATACGAGAATATACCGAATTGTGTGTGGCATAATTTGAGTTGCCTACATTGTGTATTTGATGAAATAATGTGGGTGACATTAGTTGCCTATGTTTTGCCGAAATGTCGATTCAATTTCGTTTCGGCGAATTTCGGGCATGCAAACTCAATATGTCCTATGTTTAGGGAAGTTCATGCCGAATTTTTGTATGAATTTGATCCATGCATGCATATATACGTGGTTATAATATTTTCTCAACCCGCAGGTGATCATGAAAGTCAATGGAAGGATGGTGGAAAGATACTGGCAATCCGCTGTGGATGACCTGTATGAAAAAAGACTGAGGGGTGTTTTATGTCCATGTCGAAAATGCAAAGGAAGAGTCAGGCTCGATCCCTTTGAGGGTGATATATTCAAGGCGCACCTGCTCATGCATGGTTTTATGCCTGGCCATACTCGGTGGATAAGTGAAGAAGAAGATGATGATGATGATGATGATGATGAGGACGTCGACGGTGTAGGAAATAACGACATGGGGCCACCAGACGAAGAGATGACCGATTATGTGCCAGAAGTGGAAGACGGCCTCGGAAATGTCAATGGCGAAGAGGCAGTTCAAGGCGGAGAAGCCGCGGACACACCACCGTATTCGTCGCTACTAAGTTCAGCCATGTGGGACCCGCATGTTCGAGACCTGCTTCGCAAGAAGACGACTAGCAATAGAGCTGCTTCTAGAGAGGAGGCCAAACTGCCGCAACTGGAGGTAGACTCGATGACTCCTTTGTATGATGGTTGCAATAATCCCGAGGTGACCCGCTTGAGTTTCAAACTAGAACTTCTAAAGATGAAGGCAAAAAACAAATGGACAGATACAAGCCTGGATGAGCTTCTGAAGTACCTAAAGAAGGTTCTTCCCGTGGGAAGCTTGTGTCCTACTAGTGTCGAGGAGGCAAAGAAAATCGTGTGCCCTCTTGATTTGCCACATATTAGATATCACACATGCATCAATGATTGCATCATATATCGGAACGAGCACGCGGAAAAAACCATCTGTCCAAAGTGCAATGCTTCACGATATAAAAAGGCTGGAAAGAAAGCTCCACACAAAGTTGTATGGTACTTTCCGATCACTCCGCGTCTACAGCGGTATTTCGTAGATCCTAAGGAAGCAAAGCTTATGCACTGGCACGCGGAGAGGGTGAAGCCAGATGACGGAGATGAACCAAAGCTGAGACACCTCGCAGATGCTAGCCAGTGGAGAGCATTAAATGTGAATTTGAATTTTTCCAAATGATCCAAGGAACATCGTGCTTGGCGCTAGTAGTGATGGCATGAATCCATTTGGCAACCAGAACACCAATCATAGCACATGGCCCGTGTTTGTATGGATGTACAACCTCCCCCCTGGTTGTGCATGAAGGAAAAATACATACACATGGCTATGCTTATTCAAGGGTCGAGACAACCGGGAAATGATATAAATCTGTATCTCGGGTTACTGAAAGAGGAGTTACAGACCTTATGGACAACGCCGGCCAAGACATGGGATGCAAGCAAAGGATAGTATTTCTACATGAGAGCCGCGCTGATCACGACGGTGCAGGACTATCTTGGTTACGGCTATCTCTCCGGCCAGGTGTGCCACGGATATTGCGGATGCACGAGGTGCATGGATTATACAACTTCTCTGCAGCTATCGAAAGATGGAGGGTCTTCGAAAATCGTGTACATGGGGCATCGAAGATGGCTCGAGAAGGATGACCCATGGAGAAAGCATGGAGATCTATTCAATGGTAAGGCTGAGCATCGAGGTCCTCCATGTAAGCGTAGCGGTGCAGAAATATATGAGTTATTGAAGAACTGGGAAGAGTGCCCCTCGCCGGGAAAGACGAAGAAAAAGGCGCCGGAGCCCCTGCTGAAGATATGGAAGACGAGATCTGTTTTCTGGGACTTGGAATACTGGCCCATACTCGACACACCTCATAGCCTTGATCAAATGCATATAAAACAAAATATCCTTGAGAGTTTGCTTGGAACAATGATGAACATGCCGGAGAGGACCAAGGATGGGCCGAAGGCAAGAAAAAACTTGGAATTTTTGAAAATCAGCAAAGATCTTCAAATGCCCGGTAAAAGGTCGTCAGAGGAGACCGAGACGGAGACGGAGACGAAAGATAGGGGCAAAAAAGTAAACAAGAAGGAAGAACAATATTGCCCACCCTCTTGCTTCACCTTAGATCCGAAGGAGAATTGTTCAAGTGCCTTGCCGGAATCAAAGTTAGTTCCGGATACTTTGGGAAGATAAGCAGATATCTGGACACTAAGAAAAAAAGGTTCAGTGGGATGAAGTCTCACGACTATCATGTGATGATGACGCAGTTACTCCCGGTTGCACTTAGAGGGATTATGGACACACATGTGCGTGAGACACTTATTGACCTATGCCACTTTTTTGATGCTATCTCTCGAAAGTCGATCAGTGTGAAGCAACTCCATAGGCTACAGGAAGAGATCGTTGTCATACTGAATGAGCTAGAGATGTACTTCCCGCCCGCGTTCCTTGATGTCATGGTGCATCTATGTGTCCACATCGTGGACGACATCATTGACCTAGGGCCGACATTCCTGCATAGCATGATGCCGTTCGAGAGGATGAATGGGGTAATCGAAGGATTCGTTCATAACATGTCCCGTCCAGATGGAAGCATAGCCCAGGGATATCTGACCAAAGAGTGCATCTCTTTCTGTGAGAGTTATCTGACCAAAGACCCTGTTTTTGGTTTGCCCGTCAACAAGCACTGTCGAAGGCTCGAAGGCGAAGGTCACAACAACGGTCATAGGGATGTGAATGTGTTACGCTCGGGCCGACAAAACGACCTTGACAGGGCAAACTTAGTAGTGCTACAACACCTAGATGTGCTAGAAGATTTCGTGACACTGCACAAAGAGACCATCGCAAAGAAGTACCGTGACCGTGGGGTGCACAGGACGGACGCTGAAGTTATTAGAGAGCACAACTCCACTTTCTTGCGTTGGTTCAAAGAGCGAGTTCTGGCTAATCCCCCGGAAGAGGGTTGTCCGAACGGAACACTCATATACGCCTTAGCACATGGCTCCTCGACGAACTTCGCGACTTCTCAAGCATACGATATCAACGGATACACGTTCTACAAGGAGGAGAAAGATAAAAACAGTGATGACCAAAACTCAGGGGTGACGATGGAAGCCATGACCGGGAATGTAATTGAAAGATATTACGGAAGGGTCGAAGAGATATGGGAGCTCAACTACTCTGGATTGCATAACGCGACGATGTTCCGTGTTAGATGGGCTAAAAATGTACACAGAGAAAACCGACATTTCACTACCATGTGTATACCCGACTCCGATGATAGCGGTACCGTCAACGCCATCGCCAAAAATGAGCCATGGGTACACGCTAGACATGTTTCTTCATAACTGATCCGATCAATCCCAGCCGGGTTGTCGTGAGGAGAAGCAAAAGGAGCATCACCGGAATGGATGGAGTCGCCAACGAGGAAGACTATGACCAGTACGGTGATCCGATGAGGGAAGATGATGCTGATGACGACGAAACATATGTCAAAAGAAGAATGAAGACTACATTACCTACGAAAGATCGTAATCCCTGGAGAAGGAAAAGTCACGACCATGGGCTCAATTATTCGACAACGAACAAAAGAGGGAAGAAGATCAGTCTGAAGCGTCGTCGTCGCCCAAGCTGACAAACTAATCCCAAAGTTTGTGTGTGTCTAGCTATTTTGTATATCGCCGATAGCGGTCAAATGATGTAAGATATATATTATACTAATTATTATCCGGAGGGTAACAATGGTATATTGCAAAATGAAAGAAAAAGAAAAAGAAAAGTGCAAATGAAAGAAAAAGAAAAAGAAAGGAATTTTTGCAAAATGAAATGAAAAGAAAAAGAAAAAGGAACTACTAAGTTGTGGAAAATGAAATGCAAGAAAAATAAAAAAATAAAAATCAAAATAAATAAATCAAAAGAAAAAAAAGAGTTAGTAGTAGCGCGTTTTATCCAGGGAAGAGCTATAGCTAAGAAAAATGAAAATAAAAAATAAATAAAGAAAAGAAGTAGCAGTAGCGCGTTTTTGCTGGACCAGCGCTATAGCTAAGTTAGCTATAGCGCATTTTGCCAACACGCGCTATAGCTAAGTTAGCTATAGCACCGGTCCGCTCGATCCCCTCTGACTCTCTCTCACTCGCTCCGCTCGATCCCCTCTGACTCCACCGCTGACGCCGCCCCGCCAACGCCAGCCCCGCCCCACCCCGCCCCGACCCCCACCCGCTCCGGTATGCCCCCCGCCCCCTCTTCCTTCCTCTCCGACCCCTCAGCCCCAGCTCTCTCTCTCTCTCTCTGTCCCCCTCCCGCTCTCTGCAGATCGGCGACCCCGGCGACCCCGACGCCGGCCACCGACCCCGACCCTTTCAGCGCCTCCCTCCGTGAAGCAGCCGGCGACGCCCAGCAACGCCAGCTAGCACTAGACAGGTGCCTTTGCCTCCCCTCCCAAGTGTTAGTTAGCTTAATTCAATTGCTGTTAGTGTTAGTTAGCTTAATTTGTTGTTACTATTGATGCATGTGTGCTGCTGCTATTGATGCATGTGTGCTGCTGCTATTCACAGTAAATTCAATTAACTGAATCATGCATGATTCAGTTAATTCAGTGTGTGATGATTTGGCTGCTATTGAGATCTTCTATGTAGTGAGATCAGTTTTGCAGCTTATGTTCTGGCAAAACATAGCCTGAAATTGATGCATGTGTGCTGTTAAGTGACCTATGTTCTAGAAAGATTCATTTCCAAGTGTGCTACTAAATATTGACCTAAGTGACCTATGTTTTGCCAGAAATGTTGATTCATTTCCATTCCGGCAAATTTCAGGCGCTCTATATGTGCACTTTCTAGCAGAGGTCATGCCGAAATTTTCCGCGAATTTCGGCATGACTTGTGCTAGATAGTTGGACATATCGAGTGCTTGAGATTTGTCGCGACGGGAATGAACGACATTTCTGGCAAAACAAAGGTTGTCAATTTTTTGTCATTATTCACTTTATTATATGAAGCTCGATAATTAAACGACTACAACATTGAACCCTAGGAAACATGACCGACACCGATGAGGCCGGAGGTTGTCACTCCCAATTAGTTCGAGCACACGCCTACCGCGACTTTCTGGCGGATCAGGAGAGACAGGAAGCTGGGTGCCCGGACCGCCTTGTCATGACGGATGACGACGGTGGTGGCGCCGGCGCCGACACTGATGCCACCAACGACACCGGCACTTAGACTGGCGCTGATGATGTTCCTAACTATAGCACGAAAGGTGGGACCTCCCAAGCCATTGAGGGAAAGAAGGAAAAGAGGACACGACGCCGAAATGAGCTCGGCACCGGAAGACTGGTGGTCACGGCGGTGCACCCTGGCGAGTTCGAGCCAATAGAGCCGCGAGAAGTGGCAGCGTGTTACGGCAACCAACTAGCATGCATCCTACGGGATACCGCTAACATCAACACCACAAAAATACGGAAGAATGATCAGTTGAAGAAGCTGCTTCTAACTAGGTTGCACGCAAGATTCCTGTTCCCCAGTCGTAATGACGAAGTCGACCCGTGGGATGATGATGCCATGAAAAAAATCAACAACAAAGCCCTAGGGAAGTTCAGCAACGCATTGAGCGCTTGGAAAACTAGGCTGAAAAAGGCGATTCAAGTAGACCATGAAACCTACGCCGAGGTTGTTGCAGACAATCCGAAAATTACGATAGAGGACTTTGAAAAGTTCAAGGAGACTTGCAATGAAGAAGCTGCCAAGGCCAGGTCGGAGAGAGGCAAGCAGCTGCAGGCAAAGAACATGGGGAACCACCGCCTTGGAAGTCGTGGTTACACGGGAAAGAGGCCCGTGTGGGCTAAGGAGGATGCAGAACGTGAACGTCTAGGGATCCCAGACCCATTGGCTGAGTTCACCGACCAGCAGGAGCATGACTTCATCAGGGCCCGATTCTCGTGGGACCCCAAGAAAAAGATTTTTTTCACCAACGGGCCGACTAGGAAATTCATGAGATTACTAGTAATTATCCTTTTACCACCTTACATATTAGGTTCTGATCAACAAAGTCTACTACATTTAGTCGCATTCGTTAAATGATTCACTGTCCATTTTGCAGAGAGCAACACAAGCTTGCGGCCGAGAGCGACTCGTCGACTCAGTCGACTCAGTCGTCGGTGAAGTACAAGTGGGACACTCCTTTCAACCGGGCCATGAACATAATGATGGGACACCCGCCCGGCCAGCGGCCGCAATATGGACGTGTGCATGGCGCCGGGGATGGGGCCACTTGGAAGTACTATTATAGCGAGGACCCCGAGGCCAAAAGACAGAGAAAGAAGTTCAGTCAAGTGACTATCGACGAGAAGGTGGCGCGGGCGATGGAGAAAGCAAAAGCTGAGACCAAAGCTGAGATAATCGCTGCCTGTAGATCTGATTTTGTGGATGCCTTTACAACCTTGGTTTCAACAGTGGTCACATGGGTGCAACAAAATCCAAATGCGCCACAAGTGAATTTCCCATGCCCAGCTTCACCGGGAGAAACTCAATGAACATCGCACCCATACCCGTACCTAGTATGGCAACCGCACCCGCACCTCCTCCAGCACCTGCTCCTGCGCCCAGCTCTCACAGCATCCCTAGCTCCGTCTCTGGCTTGAATGTCGGGCCGTCGACATTGGCTGAGCTCGACACCCTCACGGTAAATACGCATCGTCGCACATTCATCAACTCAACTAATTAATTAATTTTCAATTGCCATTCTTTTTGGATCTCTAACACCGCACGTATATGTCTTTGTAGGCCGACTCCACTCCGTGCACCCTCCTTTACAACATGAAGGGCGGGTTAGTGGATGTGGGGAAGGGTACTATAGTGAAGCCTAAGGATCGATTGTTTCACCGCCGGTAGATGCCTGATAACGCCTTAAGGGTCTCCGTGGCGAGTGTGAAAGCGGGCTACGAGGGTCTCCCTCGTCCGATACAAACCGATGGAGAGGATGACGAGACCCCCACGCAGCTTGGCCAATGCAAAAATTGGCCGATCCTATGGCTGAAAAATCTTCTTCGTGTCAAGGTGGCCGGGAGCACACCAACGGGACCTCATGAAGGTATGACCACAACACCACCTACACAAGTACAACCATCGTCTGTGCTGCTTGCTGAGATCGAGAGACATGAGGAAGGAGGGCCAACCGTTCCGCCGGCAGATGATGCCATCTGCCCCATGGAAGAGGATAGGGATCATGACATGGAGGATGCCGACAATGACCCTAACCAGTATTTCAATATTGCCTTTGACAACGAAGTAATAACGAGTCAACGATATGAATATGAGATGCATGTACCAGAGCCGGAACGTCCTCGGGAGTGCAAGAAGTCTTTGTTCATGCAATCCTCGCAGGACACGCCTCCAGATGCCGGCTCCACCCAAGCTCAACTACTTACCCAGAGTCATCCAATGCTGAGCCCGGCAACACTGGGGGTGGTTCTCAGGGAGGGTCTGACAGACCCACCAGCACCTCAGCCCACCAAGACGAAGCAGAGGAAGAGACCGGCGGCAAGAAAATCCAATAAAGATGGCAATGTTGGTTCTAGCAGCCAGCAGCCTTCGACCAAGGTTGACCATGTACCGATGAAACATGCGCCATTAATCCATGTCGCGGGAGAGCCAATGGTACCGGCGAATGCACTAGCTGCCATAGAAGGGGATCTCAGGAGACTCCATGACCATGTGCTTTCGACAGAGAGAAGCCTCCTCGCCTCGGATGATCCAGGATACCCACTTTATACGGTTCATGTGCCGAGCAGTTGCAAGATGTATGTCCACACATGCCCCGCGGACCTCTTCTTCCTGAGGTTTGATTACATCTTCCAGATGTTTCAAATGAGGACACTCGATTTTACGTTCGTCCGCCTGTATGCGCTGCACATGAACTACATCGTCAGGATAGAGCAAGTCACCGGTCTTGCGGTCGCGGACCCATACTACATGCATGAGGGTTTCTTGTCATTCAACGACGCCAACCGTCAATATGCGAGTCAGTACATCGAAGAATTCATGGTCAGCAATAATGACAAAGAAACGATTCTCCTACCTTATCATCCTAGGTAAGTCATCCGCGGATAGCACTATAACACATACATCCTTTCGTGCATTTCAATAGTTACTTTGCACGCATGGAGGCTAAACTTGATCGTGTATTTTGTGCAGCGGGGGGTGTCGTGCCGTTCTCATTGTTCTTTACCCGCGTTACTCCCGCGCTCTATATTTGGACCCATCGAAGAACATACAGAAGAAATATTACACACACATAAAGTATGTTCTGGACAGAGCTATGCTGGGCTTCAGCATGCGGGGTGGCGACATCCAACACAAAAAAACAAATAAGGCCGGGCTTTGTTTCACCCACAAGACTGACTTCTGTTGCATCCACCAACCGGCAAGAAGTGAGAATGATGGATTCTACGTCGTCCATCTAATGATGGAGTACAGAAGGGATGTGCAATCACTTTGCATGAAATCTTCATCCGATACCCATATCCAGAGATGGGCCGAAGCCTTTGGAGCCATGCCGGATAATCGACTTTGAAATGATTTCTACCGGATGCAACAGGAAATTGCGTCCATCATCATCAAAGATGTCCTCGAAGAGAATGGGATGTTCTACGCCGGCCCAATATCGCGAGCTGACATCCGAACCCGCCTTGCCCTACAGCGTCAGGACATGACGCCTTTCACTAAGCTTGGGTCTGTCCTCCCGGATATGGACAGATGGAAAAGTGCACTGCTTAAAAACAATGTGTCTGTTTAGTTACTTGTTACTTTCTGTACGACGAAACATCGAATCTCTCGGTACGACGAAACTATTAGATGTATGGTGCCGCGCTCTAGTTAATTACTTTCGGTACGATAAAATTTGTTAACTATGTTTACTATATATGTTGCTTCTATTTCATAACTGTTTTGTTGAATTCGCTTCATGGTATATATATGTGCATCTCTGACAGGTATATAGATCAACAATGGCGAGGAAGTGGTATGCCGTGTATGTAGGGCATGTTCCGGGTGTGTATGATGAGTGGCCAGAGTGTCAGGCCCAAGTCTCTGGCTTCTCCAGCGGAAGCCAGAAAGGGTTTGATAGCAGAGCGGAAGCCAAAGCTAGTTACTTGAGATTCATAGCAAAACAGGGGATTCAGAACCAGTGGCGCTACAAAAACTACTACATAATACCGCTTTTGATCATCGTGATCACTCTTATCGTGTATGTCTTAGTTTAGGTAGATGATGAAACATGTGTCTACGGTGACAATGTAAGATACATGTCATCATTATAACTTGTATCGCTATTTCGAGATGATGATGAGATCGACATCATTTGTGTTCAGACTATGTTGATATGATGAGACTATGTTGTACCACTTCGATGATGATGATGAGACATTCCTTTTTCATATAGTTCCAGTGTATGTATATGTTGTAACTGTATAAAACATGTAAAAATACGAATACAGCAACATAAAAAAAGAAAATACTAGCAGTAGCGTGGGGTATTGGAGTAGTAGTAGCGCTGCTTACCAGTAGCGTTTGTTTGTTGGGCCATGCTACTATCATTAGCAGTAGCGATGGGTAGAGGCGCGCTATTGCTAGATACAGATAGCAGTAGCGCTGGTTCAAACAAGCGCTACTACTAAAAAATAGTTGTAGCGCCGTAGCAGTAGCGTGCCTACCCGCGCTACTAATAGCCAAATAACCAGCGCTACTGATAAGGGTTTTCCTAGTAGTGACATCCCGGCGACCATCAGGTATAACTTCCTTCGAAACTGGCTTTCTCTACTTCCCGAGCTCCTACGTCGCTGCATTTGTATATTTACTATTTCTCAGGCCCCCTCGTAGATAGGATCGATCGGCTGTTCGAAAACCACCTAATTTTTTTTATGTTCAAGAGGTAAAACTAGTTCATGCACTCGAATCTAGTACTAGTTGGTTCAAACAAGGAAGAAAGGGGGTGGGGGAGGATTTGTTACCTGAATCTAGGACTTGGTCGAAAGTGGGAATAATGGGGGTGAAAAGTAGCAGAGACTGGCTATCCAACTGGTCTCTAGGTCTAATAGGGAAATAAAGGGAAACACAATACAAACTCAATATAAACCCAATCTATTGGTTGAAAAAGGAAAGAAAGTGGGGACTGGGGGACAAGTCAACAGAGTAAGTCCAGCACTAGATTTGCTAGCCTCACACAGTATAAGGTGGCTATAACGAACAAAAATGGGACCAACCCAGATATCCTGTTCTGATGTTTGTTGCCCCGAGCCACTCTTATGTAATGCCACTGGTAAAATGTAGCAGTCGCACTGTTAAAAGTAAGGACATTGCCATGCAACGGATGCACTAGAGCTATAAATATATGAAAGCTCAACAAAAGAAACTAAGTGGGTGTGCATCCAACTTGCTTGCTCACGAAGACCTAGGGCATTTTGAGGAAGCCCATCATTGGAATATACAAGCCAAGTTCTATAATGAAAAATTCCCACTAGTATATGAAAGTGACAACATATGAGACTCTCTATCATGAAGATCATGGTGCTATTTTGAAGCACAAGTGTGGAAAAGAGATAGTAGCATTGTCCCTTCTCTCTTTTTCTCTCATTTTATTCTTTTCCTCTTTTTTTTAGTTTTTTTCTTTCTTCTTCTTCCTTTTTTCTTTGGCCTTATTTTTTTTTGTCGTTTTGGCCTTTCTCTTTTTTTTCTCTTTTTTTTTTCTTTTTGTAAAGTCCGAAGTCTCATCCCGACTTGTGGGGGAATCATAGTCTTCATAATCCTTTCCTCACTGGGACAATGCTCTAATAATGAAGATCATCACACTTTTATGGATTTACAACTCAAGAATTACGACTCAAAGCTAGAAAAAGATATGACTCTATGTGAATGCCTTCGGCGGTGTACCGGGATATGGAATGAATCAAGAGTGACATGTATGAAAATTATGAAGGTGGCCTTGCCACAAATACGATGTCAAATACATGATAATGCAAAGAGCAATAAAACAAAAGTAATGCATGTCATATGAACGGAACGGTGGAAAGTTGCATGGCAATATATCTCGGAATGGCTATGGAAATGCCATAATAGGTAGGTATGGTGGCTGTTTTTGAGGAAGGTATATGGTAGGTGTATGGTACCGGCGAAAGTTGCGGGGCACAAGAGAGGCTAGCAATAGTGGAAGGGTGAGGTGCGTATAATCCATGGACTCAACATTAGTCAAAAGAACTCATATACTTGTTGCAAAAACTAGAAGTCATGAAAAACCAAAGCACTACGCGCACGCTCCTAGGGGGATAGATTGGTAGGAAAAGACCATCGCTCATCCCCGACCGCCACTCATAAGGAAGACAATCAATAAATAAAATTGTGCTCCAACTTCATCACAAAGCGGTTCACCATACGTGCATGCTACGGGAATCACAACCCTTAACACAAGTATTTTTCATAATCACCTCAACTAGCATGACTCTAATATCATTACCTCCATATCTCAAAACAATTATCAAGCATCAAATTGATCATAGCATCCAATTCACTTCCTATGATAGTTTTTATTATACCCAACTTGGATGTTCATCATTCTAGGATCAACTTTGTAACCATAGCAAATACCATGCTGTTCTAAAAGACTCTAAAAAATATATAAGTGAAGCATGAGATACTAGCAATTTCTTCAACATTAAGTCACCACCGTGCTCTAAAAGATATAAGTGAAGCACTAGAGCAAAAACTATCAAGCTCAAAAGATATAAGTGAAGCACATAGAGTATTCTAGCAAATCCTAATCAAGTAGGCTTCTCCCAAAAGGTGTGTACAGCAAGGATGATTGTGTTAAAATAAAAAGCATGGACTAATATAATACACGACGCTCCAAGCAAAACACATATCATGTGGCGAATAAAAATATAGCTCCACGTAAAGTTACCAATGAACGAAGATGAAAGAGGGGATGCCTAACCGGGGCATCCCCAAGCTTAGGCTTTTGGCTATCCTTGAATATCTTGGGGTGCCTTGGGCATCCCCAAGCTTAGGCTCTTGCCACTCCTTATTCCATAGTCCATAAAAGCTTTACGCAAAACTTGAAAACTTCACAACACAAAACTCAACAGGAAATCTTATAAGCTCCGTTAGTGAAAGAAAACAAAACCACCACATAAGGTACTGTAATGAACTCATTCTTTATTTATTATGGTGTTAAACCTACTGTATTCCAACTTCAATATGGTGTATAAACTATTTTACTAGCCATAGATGCATCAAAATAAGCAAACAACACACGAAAAACAGAATCTCTCAAAAACAGAACAGTCTGTAGCAATCTGTAACTAATGTAAACTTCTGGAACTCAAAATATCCTACCAAAATAGGAAGTCCTGGACAATTTGTTTATTGATCAGCAGCAAAAAGAATCAACGCAAAAGCACGTTTCTGTGATTTAACAAACTAAATTCGTGCGCGCAAAGTTTCTGTTTTTCAGCAGAATCAAATCAACTATCATCATAGGTTATCCTATAGGTTCTACTTGGCACAAACACTAATTAAAAGATAAAAACACATCTAAACAGAAGGTAGATGCAAGATTTATTACTAAACAGGAGCAAAAACAAAAAAATAAAGAAAATTGGGTTGCCTCCCAACTAGGGCTATCGTTTAACGCCCCTAGCTAGGCATAAAAGCGAAGATAGATCTAACGAGTGCCATCTTTGGCACTAAATTCATAAGTAGCCTGCATGATAGATTCATAAGGTAATTTGACTTTCTTTCTTGGAAAGTGCTCCATGCCTTGCTTTAATGGAAATTGGAATCTAATATTCCCTTCCTCATATCAATAATCGCACCAATCGTTCTAAGGAAAGGTCTACCAAGAATAATAGGGCAAGAAAGATTGCAATCTAGATCAAGAACGATAAAATATACGGGCACCAAATTTCTATTTGCAACAATGAGCACATCATTGATCCTTCCCATTGGCTTTTTAATGGTGGAATCCGCAAGGTGCAAATTTAAAGAGCAATCATCAAGATCATGGAAACCTAGAATATCACATAAAGTTTTCGGAATCGTGGAAACACTAGCACCCAAATCACACAAAGCAAAACACTCATGATCTTTAATCCTGATCTTTATAGTAGGTTCCCACTCATCATTAAGTTTTCTAGGTATAGAAACTTCCAAATTAAGTTTTTCATCATAAGATTGCATCAAGGCATCAACGATATGTTTGGTAAAAGATTTATTTTGACTATAAGCATGAGGAGAATTAACAATGGATTGCAACAAGGAAATACAACCTTCTAAAGAACAATTATCATAATCAAATTCCTTGAAGTCCGAGATAGTGGGTTCAACGCTATTTAAAGTTGTGACCTCTCCAATCCCACTTTTACCAAATTTAGCATCAAGATCTAAAAACTCCGAATTCTTGGGACGCCTTCTAGGCAAAGTTGACTCATCATCAGTCCCATAATTATCAAAATTCATATTGAAAAACATAGATCTAATAGGAGACGCATCAATAACTTTAAGATCCTCATCATTATTTTCATGGAAACTAGAAGAACACGCTTTTATAAAGCTATCTTTTTTAGCACGCAATCTAGCGGTTCTTTCCTTGCACTCATCAATGGAAATTCTCATGGCTTTGAGAGACTCATTGATATCATGCTTAGGAGGAGAAGATCTAAGTTTAAGAGAATCAACATCAAGCGAAAGTCTATCAACGTTCCTAGCCAAATCATGAACTTTGAGCAATTTTTCTTCAAGCAAGGCATTAAAATTCTTTTGAGAAATCATAAATTCTTTCACACTATTCTCAAAATCAGAGGGCATCTTATTAAAATTACCATAAGAGTTATTGTAGGAATTTCCATAATTATTAGAGGAATTACTAGGGAACGGTCTAGCATTAAAGTTTCCTCTATAGGCGTTGTTTCCAAAACTATTCCTACCAACAAAATTCACATCCATAGATTCATTATTATTCTCAATCAAAGAAGGCAAAGCCATATCATTGGGATCAATAGGAGTATTTTTAGTAGCAAACAATTTCATCAGTTCATCCATCTTTCCACTCAAAACATTGATTTCTTCTATAGCATGCACTTTTTTACTAGAAGATCTTTCGGTGTGTCATTGAGAATAATTGGCCATAATATTATCAAGAAGTTTTGCAGCATCTCCTAACTTGGTTTCCATAAACGTGCCTCCCGCGGCCGAATTTAAGAGATTTCTAGAAGCAAAGTTCAAACCGGCATAAATTTTTTGTATGATCATCCATAAATTCAAACCATGAGTAGGGCAATTGCGAAGCATCAATTTCATTCTTTCCCAAGATTGGGCAACATGCTCATGATCAAGTTGTTTAAAATTCATAATATCGTTCCTAAGAGTGATAATCTTAGCGGGAGGAAAATACTTAGAGATAAAAGCATCTTTGCACTTGTTCCAAGAATCAATACTATTTTTAGGCAAAGAAGAAAACCAAACTTTAGCACGATCTCTAAGTGAAAACAGAAATAACTTCAATTTAACAATATCATTATCCGTATCTTTCTTCTTTTGCATATCACACAAATCAACAAAGTTGTTTAGATGAGTAGCGGCATCTTCACTAGGAAGGCCGGCAAATTGATTTTTTATAACAAGATTCAGCAAAGCAGTATTGATTTCACAAGACTCAACATCATTAAGAGGAGCAATCGGAGTACTAAGGAAATCATTATTATTGGTACTCGAGAAATCACACAATTTGGTATTATCTTGCGCCATGGCAACAAGTAATCCAACACACAAGCAAACAGAAAAAGGCAAGCAAAAGAGAGAGGAGGAGATTGGTAAAGAGAGGGCGAATAAAATGGCAAGGGTGAAGTGGGGGAGAGGAAAACGAGAGGCAAATGGTAAATAATGTAAATTCGAGGGAGATGAGTTTGTGATGGGTACTTGGTATGTCTTGACTTGAGCGAAGACCTCCCCGGGAACGGTGCCAGAAATCCTTCTTGCTACGTCTTGAGCTTGCGTTGGTTTTCCTTGAAGAGGAAAGGGTGATGCGGCAATAGTAGCGTAAGTATTTCCCTCAGTTTTTGAGAACCAAGGTATCAATCCAGTAGGAGGCTCCTCAAAAGTCCCACGCACCTACACAAACAAACAAAGAACTCGCAACCAACGCAATAAAGGGGTTGTCAATCCCTTCACGTCCACTTGCTAAAGTGAGATCTAATAAAGATAGTACGATAAGATAAATATATTTTTGGTATTTTATAATATAGATGCAAAAAGTAAAGATGCAAATAAAAGTAGATTGGAAGCAAATATGATAAAGGATAGACCTGGGGGCCATAGGTTTCACTAGTGGCTTCTCTCAAGATAGCATAAGTATTACGATGGGTGAACAAATTACTGTCGAGCAATTGATAGAAAAGAGAATAATTATGAGATTATCTAGGCATGATCATGTATATAGGCATCCCGTCCGCAACAAGTAGACCGACTCCTGCCTGCATCTACTACTATTACTCCACACATCGACCGACTCCTGCCTGCATCTAGAGTATTAAGTTCATAAGAACAGAGTAACACTTTAAGCAAGATGACATGATGTAGAGGGATAAACTCAAGAAATATGATATAAACCCCATCTTGTTATCCTCGATGGCAACAATACAATATGTGCCTTGCAACCCTTTCTGTCACTGGGTAAGGACACCGCAAGATTGAACCCAAAGCTAAGCACTTCTCCCATGGCAAGAAAGATCAATCTAGTAGGCCAAACCAAACTGATAATTCGAAGAGACTTGCAAAGATAACTCAATCATACATAAAAGAATTCAGAGAAGATTCAAATATTATTCATAGATAAACTTGATCATAAACCCACAATTCACCGGATCTCGACAAACACACCGCAAAAAGAGTTTACATCGAATAGATCTCCACAAGAGAGGGGGAGAACATTGTATTGAGATCCAAAAAGAGAGAAGAAGCCATCTAGCTAATAACTATGGACCCGTAGGTCTGTGTTAAACTACTCACAACTCATCGGAGGGGCAAGGATGTTGATGTAGAAGCCCTCCATGGTCGATTTCCCCTCCGGCAGAACGCCGGCGAAGGCTCCAAGATGGGATCTCGCGGATACAGAAGGTAACGGTGGTGGAAATTGAGTTTCGTCTGCTCCCTGGATGTTTTCAGGGTACGTAGGCTTATATAGGAGGAAGAAGTACGTCGGTGGACGCCCGAGGGGCCCACGAGACAGGGAGCGCGCCCTATAGGGGGGGCGCCCTCCTATCTCGTGGAAGCTTTGGCTGCTTCTTGACTTGCACTCCATGTCCTCTGGATCACGTTCGTTCCAAAAATCATGCTCCCGAAGGTTTCATTCCGTTTGGACTCCGTTTGATATTCCTTTTCTTCGAAATACTGAAATAGGCAAAAAAACAACAATACGGGCTGGGCCTCTGGTTAGTAGGTTAGTCCCAAAAATGATATAAATGTGTAAAATAAAGCCCATAAACATCCAAAAGGGGTAATATAATAGCATGGAACAATCTAAAATTATAGATACGTTGGAGACATATCAAGCACAAGGCAGTAGCAGCAGACCTGGGAGAGATGGAGAAAGTGCTCGTCATCAGGTGAAACCTTGACGTACTGGTTAGGCTTAACCTCAAGGCATGCACAAAAGTTCAACAAACACAGGAGGGTCAATTACACAACCAATCTCAGTTATTTTTCATTGGGTAAAAAAGGTGGAAATCAAGCATATGTAGTTGAACATGTTTTGAGCAAGCAGAAAGAATTTAATCATGCAAAGATACAGTGATGGATGAAAGCATGTATAGAGACAGTATATTGATTAGAAAAACAAAGGACTTGGGTGGGTGCTGCAAGCAGAATCATGGTACTTGTTAATAACGAAATGGAATATGTATGAAGCACACACACACGGCATACAGAGAACTAGCAGTTTGAAGCAGTTCTACCCAAAGAAGCAGTTTGAAGCACACAAAAGAAGTAGTTTGAAGCACACACACATGGGGCATACAGAGAACCAGCAACATCAGTGTCGGTCTGCAGCATGGCCTAGCAAAGCAGGTTGATTCCCCAACCAAATATCGAACGGCCAGCCCCTGTAGTAGCACTAGGCATTTCACTAGATTCAATCAAGCATGAATGTGAACTTAGAGCAGCAGCAACATCTGGAAACTTGAGAGAGGTAGAGGGATGCTCAACCATGAATTCCCATGGTTGGGTATGTAATTGTCACCGCTTGATACGTCTCCAACGTATCTACTTTTCCAAACACTTTTGCCCTTGTTTTGGAACCTAACTTGCATGATTTGAATGAAACTAACCCGGACTGATGCTATTTTCAGGAGAATTGCCATGGTGTTGTTTATTGTGCAGAAAACAAAAGTTCTCGGAATGACATGAAAATCCACGAAGATAACTTTTGGAAAATATAAAAATACTGGCGAAAGAATCAAGGCCAGGGGGCCCACACCCTGTCCACGAGGGTGGGGGCGCGCCCCCTAACTCGTGGGCCCCCTGATGCTCCACCGACCTCAACTCCAACTCCATATATCCCGTTTCACGGAGAAAAAAATTAGAGAGAAAGTTTCACCGCGTTTTACGATACGGAGCCGCCGCCAAGCCCTAATCTCTCTCGGGAGGGCTGATCTGGAGTTCGTTCGGGGCTCCGGAGAGGGGGATTCGTCGCCGTCGTCATCATCAACCATCCTCCATCACCAATTTCATGATGCTCGCCGCCGTGCGTGAGTAATTCCATCGTAGGCTTGCTGGACCATGATGGGTTGGATGAGATTTACCATGTAATCAAGTTAGTTTTGTTAGGGTTTCATCCCTAGTATCCACTATGTTCTGAGATTCATGTTGCTATGACTTTGCTATGCTTAATGCATTTCACTAGGGCCCGAGTGCCATGATTTCAGATCTGAACCTATTATGTTTTCATGAATATATGTGAGTTCTTGATCCTATCTTGCAAGTCTATAGTCACCTATTATGTGTTATGATCCGACAACCCCGAAGTGACAATAATCGGGATACTTCTCGGTGATGACCGTAGTTTGAGGAGTTCATGTATTCACTAAGAGCTAATGCTTTGGTCCGGTTCTCTATTAAAAGGAGGCCTTAATATCCCTTAGTTTCCATTAGGACCCCGCTGCCACGGGAGGGTAGGACAAAAGATGTCATGCAAGTTCTTTTCCTTAAGCACGTATGACTATAGTTGGAATACATGCCTACATTACATTGATGAACTGGAGCTAGTTCTGTGTCACCCTATGTTATAACTATTACATGAGGAATCGCATCCGACATAATTATCCATCACTGATCAAATGCCTACGAGATTTTCACATATTGTGCTTCGCTTATTTACTTTGCCGTTGCTACTGTTACAACTACTACAAAACTAATATCTTTACTTTTGCCACTATTACCATTACTATCATACTACCTTGCTACTAAATACTTTGCTACAGATACTAAGTTATCCAGGTGTGTTTGAATTGACAACTCAACTGCTAATACTTGAGAATGTTCTACCCTCGAAAACTGTTGCGATCCCCTATACTTGTGGTTTATCAAGACTAATTTCTGGCGCCGTTGCCGGGGAGCATAGCTCTATTCTTTGAGACACTTGGGATTTATATCTGGTGATCACTATGAAGAACTTGAAAGACGCAAGAACTAAGATTTTTCCTCAACTACCAGGGGAGGTAAGGAACTGCCATCTAGACTCTCGTTCCGTTATGAGTAAGCTTGTGACACCTAAACCTGCTACTGCTATGAATTCTGATATGTCGCATGTTATTGATGATGCCACTTCTGCTATGCATGATACTTATGATGAAACTACTTATGTGCTTGATAATACTTTGCCATTAGGTGAATTTCTTGATGAACAACTTGCTAGGGTTAGAGAGAATGAAATTATTGAATATGAAATTATTGATGATAGTGATGATGAAGGTTCTCCCCCTAAGTATGAATTGCCTGTTGTTCCTGAGGGTTATGTTATGGATGAAGAAACTGCTAGAGATCTTTTTGCTTGCAATGATATATCTGATCTTAAGAAATTACTAGATAAACTTAAACAGAAAACTCTGAATGCTAGAATGAAATATGAACCTGCTTTTGCTACTTCACCTATCTTTGTTACTGATAAGGATTATGAATTCTCTGTTGATCCTGAGATAATTACTTTGGTTAAATCTGATCATTTTTATGGCTATGAATCTGAAACTGTTGTGGCACACCTTACCAAGTTAAATGATATAGCCACCCTGTTTACTAATGATGAGAAGTCTCGGTATTATTATATCCTTAAGATATTTCCGTTCTCATTAAAGGGTGATGCTAAACCTTGGTTTAATTCTCTTGATCCTGGTTGTGTGCGTAGTCCCCAGGATATGATTTATTACTTCTCTGCTAAATATTTCCCTGCTCATAAGAAACAAGCTGCCTTGCGGGAAATATATAATTTTGTGCAAATCGAAGAAGAGAGTCTCCCACAAGCTTGGGGGAGGCTTCTTCGATTACTTAATGCTTTGCCTGATCATCCTCTTAAGAAAAATGAAATACTTGATATCTTTTATAATGGACTAACCGATGCTTCCAAGGACTACTTGGATAGTTGTGCTGGTTGTGTTTTCAGGAAAAGAACAGTCGACCAAGCTGAATTACTATTGAATAATATGTTGACTAATGAAAATAATTGGACTCTTCCTGAGCCAATACCTGATCCAATTGAGCCAACTCCTGAGCCTATTCCTAAACCAACTCCGAAGAAGAGGGGTGTTCTATTTCTCAGTCCTGAAGATATGCAAGAGGCAAAGAAATCAATGAAAGAAAAAGGTATTAAAGCTGAAGATGTTAAGAATTTACCTCCTATTGAAGAAATACATGGTCTTAATATACCGCCTGTTGAAGAAAAACATTGTCTTGATAACCCAACACAGGTAGTAATGGTAAATTCCCTCTATAGATATGATAAAATTGAAATCCCGTCTACTAAATTTCATAGCCCATGTTTAGATGAATTTGATGACTTTATGGCTAGACAAGAAAGTTTTAATGCTTATGTTGGTAGAGAGTTAAACAGTAATGCTTTCATGATAGAACGCTTGAGTGATTATATGGCTAGAGTTAAAGGTGAACTTAAACTCATTAACAAATATGCCTCTATGGTTGCCACTCAAGCATAACAAGTACTTAAAGATCAAAGTGATTTGCTCGATGAATTAAATAATAAACATGATTTTGCTGTTAGAGTGGCTACTAGAACTGGTAGAATGACTCGGGAACCTTTGTATCCTGAAGGCCACCCTAAGAGAATTGAGCAATATTCTCAGAGAAATAATGTAGATGCACCTAGTCCTTCTAAAAAGAAGAAAAAGAAAATGATAGGACTTTGCAAGCTTCTAGTGAACCTGTTGTAGACACACCTGAGAATCCCAATGATATTTCTATTTCTGATGCTGAAACACAATCAGCTGATGAACATGAACCTAGCGATAATGTTAATGATAATGTTCATGTTGATGCTCAACCTAGCAATACTAATGATGTAGAGGTTGAACCTGCTGTTGATCTTGATAACCCACAATCAAAGAATCAATGTTATGATAAGAGAGACTTTGTTACTAGGAAGCACGGTAAAGAAAGAGAGCCATGGGTTCAGAAATCCATGCCTTTTCCTCCGAAACCATCCAAGACAAAGGATGATGAGGATTTTGAGTGCTTTGCTGAAATGATTAGACCTATCTTCTTACGTATGCGCTTAACCGATATGCTTGAGGTAAATCCCTATGCTAAATATATGAAGGATATCATTACAAATAAAAGAAAGATACCGGAAGCTGAAATTTCCACCATGCTTGCTAATTACACTTTTAAAGGTGGAATACCAAAGAAACTAGGAGATCCAGGAGTACCAACTATACCATGCTCCATTAAAATGAATTATGTTGAAACTGCTTTATGTGATCTTGGAGCCGGTGTTAGTGTTATGCCTCTCTCTTTATATCGTAGACTTGAATTGAATAAGTTGACACCTACTGAAATATCTTTGCAAATGGCCGATAAATCAACTGCAATACCTGTCGGTATCTGTGAGGATGTGCCTGTTGTGGTTGCAAATGTCACTATCTTAATGGACTTTGTTATTCTTGATATTCTCGAGGATGATAGTATGTCGATTATCCTTGGTAGACCCTTTTTGAATACTGCAGGGGCTGTTATTGATTGCAACAAAGGCAATGTCACTTTTCATGTTAATGGTAATGAGCATACGGTACACTTTCCGAGGAAACAACCTCAAGTTCATAGCATCAATTCTATTGGAAAAATTCCAACTATCATTATTGGAGGTTTTGAATTTCCTCTTCCTACTGTTAAGAAAAAGTATGATATTGTTATTGTTGGGGATGTTCATATCCCTGTTGAGGTAACCTAGTGTTATTCGAAATTTCTCCGGTTCCATGTTATTCGGAATGAGTTTGTTAACAAGACTTGATCAACCTTGTTAGTGGATTCCTTTTGATGATCATGAGATGGATGAAACTAGAAGGCACAACCTTCTGTACCCTCTTTTTACTTTCTGTTATTTAGAATAAATAAAGCAAAAATAGTATTATCTGCCTATTTTCTAAATTACCCGTGCAATAAAAAATATCCCGAAAATAAAAGTGCTCCAAATGCCCTGCAAATTTAGTATGATTTTTTATCAAATATTTGAGGATTTTAGGCACTGACAACACAGCAGGGGGGCAAGCACCTGGCCACGAGGGTGGAGGGTGCGCGCCCTGTCTCGTTGGCCCACGGTGGCCCCCCTCCACTTATTCCTGCACCCACACACTCCATCTTCCTCCCCAAAAAATCCCCATCCAGCTCAAGCACGAGTTCTAGCTCATTTTGCAGCGATTTTCGATCTCCTTGCTCAAAGCTCCATTCACAAAACTGCTTTGGGAGATTGTTGCTTGGTATGTGACTCCTCCATTGGTCCAATTAGTTTTTGTTCTAGTGCTTTATTCGTTGCAAATTTTTGCTGCATAGGTGACCCTGTTCTTGAGCTTTGATGTCAAATTTTTGTGGTCCCAAGTAATTCTAATGCATGATATAGGCTCTAGGCACTTGTGGAAGTAGTTGCTATCAATCCTGTTCAGTTTGATTCACTTTTATTTTCAAGTTACTAAAAATTTCAGAAATTTTCAGAAAATGATAAGGAGATTATTGAGGGGCTCTTCTAGCCAAGGGTCCAAGGATAAACAAGCTAACGAGAAGGAAAAGGCCAAGTATAATCTTCCTCGCGTAGCGAAAGTAAGGCCGTGTGAGTGGCCTTGTGATAATTTCTTGAGAGCAACCGGGATTTATGAAGACTTTTTTCTTTGGCAGAAAATGTGGGCCTCACCGACTTCCTCCACAACCGGACCGATTAGTATCTCTTACTCACCAATACTTTCGTGCAAAACTTTTATTATTATCCTAAGAATTCACCTCCTTCAGTATCTTTTCATTTATATGATGAGACTAAGGAAATGTCATTACGTAATTCTTGCGCGGTTTGTAGAATACCCTTTGAGTGCAGCTTAGATGAACCACATCATAAAGATGTGGATGGTTTTGTTAACACTATTACTGTAGGGGATTCGAAGAAGGGTTCCGATGCGAGAATCACTAGCATACGCTTTCCTGTTTTGCGATACTTCTCCATATTTGCTAGTCGATGCTTAATTGGTCATCGAAATAGTGGAAACTTTAGTGTTCCTGATATTATTATTCTGGTCCATGCCTTATTCGGTGATAACACTTTTAGTATGGGTGCCGTTATTGCTAAATGGTTAAGCTTAAACTGTACAAAGGGCCCCATCTTTGGAGGTATCTATGTTGCATGCCTTGCTGAACATTTTGAGATACCTATTAGACATTATGAGAAAGAGGACACATTGCCGCCCCTTTCATTTTTAGATTATAGGAGCATGGTAGCGCATGAGTTTATTGTTGACAATGATGATCAGATGCTCCTCTATAACCTGATATTTAGTAAGAAACACAATGAGATTATTACCCTGCCTGCGCCTTTGTTGTTTGATTTAACTACAGTCCATTACCTTGTCTTGCCAAAAGCTTTGTACGCGCATCAAGGCCAGACATCCGATCCAGAGCCTGAGCCAGAACCTCCACTGGATCCTTATCGTTCATCCTGTTATCAGTGGTATCCGAAAGAGATCGTCAGCCCGTGGTATCCAGATGATAATCCTCAGTACACCGGGGAGAGTAGCCGCGATCCTTGGCAATAAACCAACTTAGGCCAAAATTGTAAGCTTGGGGGAGTACGTATTTCACACCGACTTTACTTTCATGTTCACACACTATACTAGTTGTCTATGCTCATACTCTTTCATTGTATTATCCATGCTAGTTTAATTTCTTTTTCTAGCTTTCTTCTTATGTGTTTGATAAACCTTAAGGAAAACCAACAAAATTAGTTAGTTTAATTTCCATGCCTGTAGTGGAAATTAAAATGAAAACCCAAAAAGATTTCTCATTCTTCTTTTTACTTGTTGGGAGCTTTCCCGTGTAAATAGTTTATTTTCTCTTCTTTCCTTTGGGGGTCGAGAGGAGAAGACCATAATGAAAATGTTTAGTGGCTCTCATATGCATGATTGTTGATTTAACTGAGCCCATATTACTTTGTCTTCTCTCTTGAATTGAATGCTTGCAGATTCCAGGTTAGTCTAATGCACTTGCACTATTATTATTATACACACTATTCGGTCGTGCAAGTGAAAGGCAATAATGATGATATATGATGGACTGGTTGAGATGAGAGAAGCTGGTATGAACTCGACCTCTTTTGTTTTTGTAAATATGATGAGTTCATCGTTCCTGATTCAGCCTATTATGAATAAACATGTTTGCAATGACATTTAGAGATTATAGTTGCTTATGTCATGCTTAATTAGCTAGGAGCTTATAATGGTTTACCTTGCGTGCCAACATGCTATTAAAATAGTTGTGATGTGGTATGACAGGATGGTATCCTCCTTTGAATGATTCGAGTGACTTGACTTGGCACATGTTCACGCATGTAGTTGAAACAAATCAACATAGCCTTCACGATATTTATGTTCATGGTGGATTATATCATACTCATGCTTGCACTCGGTGTTGATTAATTTTAATGCATGTTCATGACTGTTGTCGCTCTCTTTGTTGGTCGTTCCCAGTCTTTTGCTAGCGTTCACCTGTACTAAGCGGGAATACTGCTTCTTCATCCAAACTCCATAAACCCCAAAGTTATTCCATATGAGTCCACCATACCTTCCTATATGCGGTATCTACCTGCCGTTCCAAGTAAATTTCTATGTGCCAAACTACAAACCTTCAAATGAAATTCTGTTTTGTATGCTCGAGCAGCTCATGTTTCAACTAGGCCTGTTTGTATGTTCCATGCTAGGTGGGTTATTCTCAAGGGGAGTGGACTCCGCTCATCATTCACGAGAAAATGGCTGGTAACCAGGATGCCCAGCCCCATGATCAAAAAGATCAAAGCAAATAAAAATAATTAAAACAAAACTCCCCCAGGACTGTTGTTTGTATGGATAGTACCCCGTTGTTTCGGATGGCCATGGAGTGTGCTTGTTGGTGGTGGGGGAGCATAAACTTTTACCATTTTGTTTGGGAACCGCCTATAATGTATGTAGCATGGAAGATATCGCCATCTCATAGTTGCTGCGTTGACAGTGAAAGTATGCCGCTCAAAATGTTATTCATCTCTATTTCAAAATCGAGCTCTGGCACCTCTACAAATCCCTGCTTCCCTCTGCGAAGGGCCTATCTATTTACTTTTATGTTAAGTCATCACCTTCTTATTAAAAATCACCCGGTGGAGACACTTTCATTTGCATTCATTACTATTAGTTTATATTGGGTATGACTTGACTGGATCTCTTTTAACATGAATTACAATGTTTAGTCAGTCCTTGATCTTTAAAGGTGCTCTGCATTTATGTTTTGCGGTCTCAGAAAGGGCTAGCGAGATACCATCTTGTTATATCATATTATGATTGTTTTGAGAAAGTGTTGTCATCCGAGATTTATTATTATTGCTTGCTAGTTGATTATGCCATTGATATGAGTAAACATGAGACCTAAGTGTTATTGTGAATATGGTTAGTTCATAATCTTTGCTGAAGACTTGAATGCTGGCTTTACATATTTACAACAACAAGGGCAAACAGAGTTTGTAAAAGTTTTTGTTTATCACTTTCAGTTTATCAACTGAATTGCTTGAGGACAAGCAAAGGTTTAAGCTTGGGGGAGTTGATACGTCTCCAACGTATCTACTTTTCCAAACACTTTTGCCCTTGTTTTGGACTCTAACTTGCATGATTTGAATGAAACTAACCCGGACTGACAGTGTTTTCAGCAGAACTGCCATCACTACAAGAAATATGTCAACTTGTGACCTTGACTATTGGTCACTGAAAGGTCATTGTTTTTCATTTGTGACCTTTTTGTTACCAGAAATAGAAGGTCAAAAGCTGGCGATCGTAAACTGAAATTAACGACCTTCTCTATGAGAAGGTCGTAGACGTTTATGACAAAAACAGAAGGTCGTTGAAGCTATGACCTTTTGTTTTGGTCACTGGCTGTCTGCCCGGGCCACGTCTGATGCAACATGGCAAGCTGACGTGGCAAAATTGTGACCAATTCGAAAGGTCACTGATAAGATTCAGCCCGGTCCATTTCGCTGTTTTAGATGGGCCGAGCTCAACAATTCAGCTTTTTTATATTTTTTTCTATCAATTTTTGAACGGCTTCATGGGCCAAGCCCAACATTGCAGCCTTTTTTATTGTTGGGTCGTGGCCTTTTATAGTCTATTTATTTTCTATTTTCAGCCGTTATATATTGATTTATATTTCCAACCATTATATATTCAAGCTGATCCCACTAGTCAGATGGGTCCCATTTGTCATGTTCATCTCTCAAATTGGTCCCACATGTCAGAAATGTACAAATTTGATAGATTATTTTCATAAGTGGCCCCACTGGTCAAGTTTCCATTTCACAAGTTTTCAAATCACATAGTTAACCAATATTTCAAATAGAACAAACACATAAAATTCATCAAATATACCACTAAATAATTTTATTACAGTCTTTACAACACAGATACACGTCTTCACACTTGGCTTCACAGTTCACAGCACCACGCTTGCTTCACACTTCACACTTCACACTTCACACTTGAGCTTCTGTAAAAAAGGAACCAGCACAATTTTAAGTCTGCAATACAACAATTGATACAAGGATAAAAACAAAATCAAGTAATACACTCAAATGTGAAGGCAACATGGAACTAGTGATACGACAACATGCAGGAAACACTACAATGTAATATTGTTGTAAGTTCATATCAGCGCGAAATCAGCACTGCACAATGCAGCACATAACAATTGGTACTAAGTTGATCAAGAACAACAGGTGATGCTAACAGCACCCATACTCTCAAATTCAGTACTAAGTTGCTACATGAAAGCAGAGCAGAGAACAAGAAACAAAGATGTTACATGTCACAGTTGCTTGTTTTGTCAGCCACTTTGCAATGTAAAACTTCAACTAAACACACGCTCACACACAGAACGCGTACCGAAGCTGAGAGTTTGGAACACACCTAAGCCGCTATTGAAATACACGATCAGAATAATCACTGCAGCAAACAAACAAACAAGCAGCAGCAGAAGCGTTGTCAGCATCTAGAATCTCAAACAGCTGGATCAGCGTTCCTGCGAGGGGAAGCGATGGGTGAAAGGCGATTACCAGCACGAGCAGCATTCTCCAAATCATAAGGCAATACTCCTCATGCTTCCTTCCCTTCTTTCAACAAGTTAGAAACTACTGTACAACTATCTGGGCCAACATGGAGAACCTTCTGCATAACACTGCCATATGCCTTTTTAAGAAAAGGAAGTGCCTGGATAACTTCTGATGTGCAAGAACCTGGATGCGAATGCAAAACAAAGGAGGTAATTAAAGGAGGACCATACAATTCCTCCGAGTCATGATCTTGGAAACAAAATACAAAGAAGACAGTAACACACAACAAAATGAGATCAACCAAACATCAATGTTCAGTGAAGACCAGACCACTGTAAAATATCTGTGTTGGCCTGTAACAAGCTGATAATTAACCATTTTTGAGATAGTTTATTATAACTTTGGGGATTTGCTACTTGGCTATTCTGAGGATTATGATAACAGAGTAAACAAGGATAATAAACTTCCTGATTAGAGTGAACCACACCACAAAATTATGTGAGGATACAGTATCCTTGTTCTGTGAGGATATTAACTATTAACTATCACATTTCCTAGTGATAACTAAAGAAAACCTAGTAACAAAATTAACTAGGAGGCTAGAAGAACATAGGAGTCAAAATATAGCATAGGCCCAGGACAAGGACACTCCTATTATCAAATCAACACACATAATGTGGATGTTTCATGTGAGCATCATGTGCTGTGGTGCTATTAATCAATGATACAACAAAAGAATATAATATCTTCAATGCAAATTATGGTACTTGTAGCAAAACAGTTTGAAACAACAACTGTACAATACATTATAACAAGGGTAAGCTTGAATCAAACAGAAAAGGGAACAGTTTCGAGTTTAAAAGTTAAAACATTCACAAGATACCCCAACTCGCAAGTTCAAAAGGCATAATTCAGAAACTTGCATCAGGCCACTATCATAAGAGTAGCATTCGGCTTGACGGACAGAACAACCACACAAGAATTATATACCTTCAGCTTTGTCATCGGAGATGGAGATGACCCATAGGCCGGTGAGCTGGTCTGTGTGCCTCAGCATGTGGTACATGAACACAGCCATGAGGGCCGCGCTGATGCCGCCAATGGCGGTGCAGTAGAGGCTGAGCTGGCTGCTGGCAGCGCGCAGTGCAGGACAAGGTGCTTGCCCGAGTCGTGAGTGGCGAGGCCGCGGATCATCGGCCCGAGGTTGCGGGTGTGCACCGCCTCAGCAATGATAATGGATGCAGTGATGAAGAGGATGTAGAACAGGAACACCCAGACCGTCTTGAAGAAGCCAGTGAGCAGGCAGAAGAAGGAGTCGAACGACATCACGACGATGAGGATGAGCGACTGGTACTGGCCACAGTTGAGGTGGTGCACAACCTGGGTGAGGAGCTGCGCCACTGGGAGGATGTCGATCGCCCACGAGAGGGCACTATAACCCAGGGGCGACATGTGGGAGCTAGAGATGCCAATGGAGTACCTGGTCAGCCTCTGGTACCTGGCCACAGTTCACAAACTTGGTGTGAGCATTTTGATGACATTAACATGCAGTACAAGCAAAGATGGCATGATTGAACCTTGCATATTAAAAACTTGCTAGTAAATAAGAACAACAATGCTAAGAAGATAAAACATGCACATTTCAGCCTGCAATTGTGAAAAGGTCGAATGGATCCAAATTAACATACAATTCAGAAAATAATTCAAATAAGAACAACAATGCTGAGAAGATAAACTATCACTGGCAGTAAGACACCACTACTACAAGTTCTATTGTAGTAGTTGAGGAAGAAGAATATAGTATAGTACTACTACACATGTCTACTAATTAGTAAGTAATAGGATACACACAAGTAACTAGGTGTAGTAGTAGAAGGGAGTATTCCATGGAGTGTCACCAGCAGCAAGATAGCACTACTCTTCTAGTACTCCAGCAGGCCAACTAAAATAACAACTGGACACTGGGCAAAACCTACTGTTAGCATTAGCATATGCCCTGAACTCGTGCATATGCTATGCTTTACTACCATATACATTTCGGTTTGAACATGACTTCGAACCAAACAGCTAGCATTTGGCAGACACTTGAAACGCAAGCTATAATCTGAAGCATTGGAAGAGCTCAGCAAGTTGACTGCACCTTAGGCTAAGTTAGAATTTTCAGAAATAGGTCATACAAGTCAGATGTATCATAATAGAGGTATAGAGCAAGAACAATGAATATACTTGTCAGTTGTTCAGCAAATTGACTGCACCCTAGGCTAAGTTAAAAATTTCACCAAACATCTAGCTTACTAGAGGAGTTTTTATAGCTCACTGCTGGAATCTTACTCAAGTCTGTATGCAACCTTTTAAACATAATGCAGCAGCAGTAACTTAATTGACATGCAGAAAATTATCAAATGGAACTGCCAACTTTGTTAGCCGAATTTAACAGGTTCAGCAAGAGGGCCCAAGTCGCGGCTGTTGGTGGCCCTGCTGACTCCGGCGAGCCATCTCTCTCCATTGGATCCGAGGAGCAGCTGGGCATCTCTCCTCATGTCGGAGGAGCCAACGCCAGGCACTGAAGTGACCATGCCGGAGAAGAGAAGATGTCGCCGACAGGAGCACCGACCGGCTGCTGGTCGCGGGAACGGCGAGGGGAGAGAGGTCGTGTCCACCAATTCTAGGTCATGGTGACGGCTGCGAATCCGCTGCAGCCGCCTCGCCTGCTTGAGCTTGACAGAGCCCCAGACGACGGCGACGCCGACGGCGGAGACCGTGGCCACCTGCAACATGAATCGGAGGCCGGTCAGTCAGATCTGATCCGTGAGGCCATGGATGAATCGAGAATCGGATGAGAGGGGTGCGTGGGTCGCTTACGAGGGCGAGGGTGCTCTTGTAGGAGTAGGGTCGCGGGGGTGAACGGCATGGCTGCGATGGCGGCTGGATCCGGACGACGAGGACCTGCGACCGACGAGGGCTTCTCTTATGTCTGCGCCGGCCAGTCGAGGTGGAGCGGAGAGCCCCGCGGGCGAGGGAGGCAGAGGAGCATCGGAGGAGGACCTCGGGCTTCTTTCTCTCGTGCGTTAGCGTGGAGTGGCAGCGATGCGAGACCCCGCGGGCCGCGAGGTTGGTTGAGGACAGCGGCGTAGGTGGGTGGAGGGGTGGGTGGCGGCGACGAGGGGATCTACATCGGGAGAGAGGGGGAGGGAGAGAAAGAAAGAAAGAAAGAAAGAAAGGAGGCGGGGGGGGGTGGATGGAAAACGGGAGAGAACAGAGCTAGGGTTTCGCCTCACGTGGGGTTGGTGGGGGAGGCGAGGGGTGAGGGCTGCCGTTGGATCCGGGAGGATCCAACGGTGTTTCGTGCATGATCCGCATGCCTGATCCACAGACCAATCAGAACGCAATACAACATTATGACCAACTAAATTGGTCGTGACAGATTTAAAAATAAGATGTTAACTATTTTATGATCACAGAAATTCAAAAAATAAAAAACCTTCTCATTGTGTCATCAATTGTGAACTAGCTTTCAGAAAAATAACAAACATGGAATGGCAAACAATGTTGCCTAAGAAAATTTTCATTTTCTTTGGAAGAAAAAAATATTTTCCATTTTTCGAGTGCCCCAAATGAGGTTTTTTTGTGAAGGACCTACCAAATAATTCATGCAAAATTGGACCAAATCATTTTTCTAAAATACTAGGCCATATTTAATGCACAATTGACCAAATGGTTGGGTGTAAAAAGTTTTGATCCACCTGCGGTGAAAAAGACAAATTCCCCCCGATTCAGCTGGAAGCGGGTCAAATTTGAACTTCAGCTGCCTCATAGTTTGCTCTTTATATTTCCAAAAATCATTTCTAGGTACATAAGTATCTATTTAATCATAGAAACATCAAATTTTTTCCAAGATTCAACCACTAGCTAGAACGGTCAAGCCCGCCGTTTTGACCGCATTTTGAAACGGGCATAAAAAATTCAAAAAAAATCCAAAAATTGGAAAACCTTCGCATTGTGTCATTACATGTGACCAAGTTTCCAGGAAAAATAATAAACTTGTAATACGGAAACTATTTTAAAAAAGTGTTCTCAAAAATGAGCTATCATGCATGAAGATTCATGGCTTTCAAGCCAAATGATCAATCTTATGGCCACATTCATGGCATAGTTTGTTCAAATGATCTCATATTGTGCACAGGGGTGCATCTTGGAATTCCAAACAATGTTGCCTAAGGTAGTTTTCACTTTCATTGCACAAAAGAGCCATTTTCCATTTTTCGATTGCCCCAAATGAGGTTTTTTTTGAAGGACCTACCAAATAGTTCTTGCAAAATTGAACCAAATCATTTTTCTAAAATACTAGGCCATATTTAATGCACAATTGACCAAATGGTTGGGTGTAAAAAGTTTTGATCCACCTCTGGTGAAAAAGACAAATCCCCCCCGATTCTGCTAGAAGCGGGTCAAATTTGAACTTCAGCTGCCTCATAGTTTGCTCTTTATTTTTTCCAAAAATCATTTCTAGGTACATAAGTATCTATTTAATCATAGAAACATCAAATTTTTTCCAAGATTCAACCACTAGCTAGAACGGTCAAGCCCGCCGTTTTGACCGCATTTTGAAACGGGCATAAAAATTTCAAAAAAAATCCAAAAATTGGAAAACCTTCGCATTGTGTCATTATATGTGACCAAGTTTCCAGGAAAAATAATAAACTTGTAATACGGAAACTATTTTAAAAAAGTGTTCTCAAAAATGAGCTATCATGCGTGAAAATTCATGGCTTTCAAGCCAAATGATCAATCTTATAGCCGCATTCATGGCATAATTTGTTCAAATGATCTCATATTGTGCACAGGGGTGCATCTTGGAATTCCAAACAATGTTGCCTAAGGGAGTTTTCACTTTCATTGCACAAAAGAGCCATTTTCCATTTTCCGAGTGCCCCAAATGAGGTTTTTTTGTGAAGGACCTACCAAATAATTCTTGCAAAATTGGACCAAATCATTTTTCTAAAATACTAGGCCATATTTAATGCACAATTGACCAAATGGTTGGGTGTAAAAAGTTTTGATCCACCTCTGGTGAAAAAGACAAATTCCCCCCGATTCAGTTGGAAGCGGGTCAAATTTGAACTGCAGCTGCCTCATAGTTTGCTCTTTATTTTTTCCAAAGATCATTTCTAGGTACATAAGTATCTATTTAGTCATAGAAACATCAAAAGTTTTCCAAGATTCAACCACTAGCTAGGAACGGTCAAGCCAGCCGTTTTGACCGCATTTTGAAACGGGCATAAAAATTTCAAAAAATTCCAAAAATTGGAAAACCTTCGCATTGTGTCATTATATGTGACCAAGTTTCCAGGAAAAATAATAAACTTGTAATACGGAAATTATTTTAAAAAAAGTGTTCTAAAAATGAGCTATCATGCGTGATGATTCATGGCTTTCAAGCCAAATGATTAATCTTACGGCCACATTCATGGCATAGTTTGTTCAAATAATCTCATATTGTGCACAAGGGTGCATCTTGGAATGGCAAACAATGTTGCCTAAGGAAGTTTTCATTTTCTTTGCACGGAAAATTCATTTTCCATTTTCCGAGTGCCTGAAATGAGTTTTTTTTGTGAAGGACCTACCATATATTTGTTGCAAAATTGGACCAAATCAATTTTATAAAATACTAGGCCATATTTAATGCACAATTGACAAAATGGTTGGGTGTCAAAACTTTTGAGCCACCTCTGGTGAAAAAGACAAATTCCCGCCGATTCAGTTGGAAGCGGGTCAAATTTGAACTGCAGCTGCCTCATAGTTTGCCATTTATTTTTTCCAAAAATCATTTCTAGTTACATAAGTACCTATTTAATCATAAATACATGATTTGGTGGCGATACGTCTAGGTTTGGACAGTGGGCGAGGGCCCCAACTCTAGAGCGCGTAAACTCGCATGCCCGCCGCGTGGTCACCGCGTGACCATGGCATTGCCATGTGTTTTGGGCGGCCTAGGCATGTCTAGTGGGTTGGGCACTCCCTAGGTAGATGCTAGGAAGAAAATCAAAACATAAGATTCTCACGGGGAGACCGATTGATGCTCAAACATGAATAAGCAGCCAAGTGTTTGATTAGCGGTACAGGAAATGCACATGGCTAATGGGAATGAGTTTTGGCTGATGATGATCAGTTACTAAGAAGACCGTCTACACAAATTTTCAGCTCAAAAGGAGGAGCCTAGGTGGCACTTGCTTTGCAAAGTACCACACTGGACATAAATACGAATGTTGAAGCTGGGCTCAAAATAATGAATGGATTGAGCTGGCATTTGGTGGAGGATGGTTATATGGGTAGAGGAAAGCACTAGAGAAAATGGATACCATTTGGACATGCCAAAATGGTGCACAACCTGGGTGAGGAGCCGCGCCACTGGGAGGATGTCGATCGCCCACGAGAGGGCACTATAACCCAGGGGCGACATGTGGGAGCTAGAGATGCCAATGGAGTACCTGGTCAGCCTCTGGTACCTGGCCACAGTTCACAAACTTGGTGTGAGCATTTTGATGACATTAACATGCAGTACAAGCAAAGATGGCATGATTGAACCTTGCATAGTAAAAACTTGCTAGTAAATCAGAACAACAATGCTAAGAAGATAAAACATGCACATTTCAGCCTGCAATTGTGAAATTTCGAATGGATCCAAATTAACATACAATTCAGAAAACAATTCAAATAAGAACAACAATGCTGAGAAGATAAACTATCACTGGCAGTAAGACACCACTACTACAAGTTCTATTGTAGTAGTTGAGGAAGAAGAATATAGTATAGTACTACTACACATGTCTACTAATTAGTAAGTAATAGGATACACACAAGTAACTAGGTGTAGTAGTAGAAGGGAGTATTCCATGGAGTGTCACCAGCAGCAAGATAGCACTACTCTTCTAGTACTCCAGCAGGCCAACAAAAATAACAACTAGACACTGGGCAAAACCTACTGTTAGCATTAGCATATGCCCTGAACTCGTGCATATGCTTTACTACCATATACATTTCGGTTTGAACATGACTTCAAACCAAACAGCTAGCATTTGGCAGACACTTGAAACGCAAGCTATAATCTGAAGCATTGGAAGAGCTCAGCAAGTTGACTGGACCTTAGGCTAAGTTAGAATTTTCAGAAATAGGTCATACAAGTCAGATGTATCATAATAGAGGTATAGAGAAAGAACAATGAATATACTTGTCAGTTGTTCAGCAAATTGACTGCACCCTAGGCTAAGTTAAAAATTTCACCAAACATCTAGCTTACTATAGGAGTTTTTATAGCTCACTTCTGGAATCTTACTCAAGTCTGTATGCAACCTTTTAAACATAATGCAACAGCAGTAACTTAATTGACATGCAGAAAATTATCAAATGGAACTGCCAACTTTGTTAGCCGAATTTAACAGGTTTAGCAAGAGGGCCCAAGTCGCGGCTGTTGGTGGCCCTGCTGACTCCGGCGAGCCATCTCTCTCCATTGGATCGGAGGAGCAGCTGGGCATCTCTCCTCATGTCGGAGGAGCCAACGCCAGGCACTGAAGTGACCATGCTGGAGAAGAGAAGATGTCGCCGACAGGAGCACCGACCGGCTGCTGGTCGCGGGAACAGCGAAGGAGAGAGGTCGTGTCCACCAATTCTAGGTCGTGGGGACGGCTGCGAATCCGCTGCGGCCGCCTCGCTTGCTTGAGCTTGACAAAGCCCCAGACGACGGCGACGCCGACGGCGGAGACCGTGGCCACCTGCAACATGAATCGGATGCCGGTCAGTCAGATCTGATCCGTGAGGCCATGGATGAATCGAGAATCGGATGAGAGGGGTGCGTGGGTCGCTTACGAGGGCGAGGGTGCTCTTGTAGGAGTAGGGTTGCGGGGGTGAACGGCATGGCTGCGATGGCGGCTGGATCCGGACGACGAGGACCTGCGACCGACGAGGGCTTCTCTTATGTCTGCGCCGGCCAGTCGAGGTGGAGCGGAGAGCCCCGCGGGCGAGGGAGGCAGAGGAGCATCGGAGGAGGACCTCGGGCTTCTTTCTGTCGTGCGTTAGCATGGAGTGGCAGCGATGCGAGAGCCCCACGGGCCGCAAGGTTGGTTGAGGACAGCGGCGTAGGTGGGTGGAGGGGTGGGTGGCGGCGACGAGGGGATCTACATCGGGAGAGGGGGGAGGGAGAGAAAGAAAGAAAGGAGGCGGGGGGTGGATGGAAAACGGGAGAGAACAGAGCTAGGGTTTCGCCTCACGTGGGGTTGGTGGGGGAGGCGAGGGGTGAGGGCTGCCGTTGGATCCGGGAGGATCCAACGGTGTTTCGTGCATGATCTGCATGCCTGATCTACAGACCAATCAGAACGCAATACAACATTATGACCAACTAAATTGGTCGTGACAGATTTAAAAATAAGATGTTAACTATTTTATGATCACAGAAATGCAAAAAAATAAAAAACCTTCTCATTGTGTCATCAATTGTGAACTAGCTTTCAGAAAAATAACAAACATGGAATGGCAAACAATGTTGCCTAAGAAAATTTTCATTTTCTTTGGAAGAAAAAATTATTTTCCATTTTTCGAGTGCCCCAAATGAGGTTTTTTTGTGAAGGACCTACAAAATAATTCTTGCCAAATTGGACCAAATCATTTTTCTAAAATACTAGGCCATATTTAATGCACAATTGACCAAATGGTTGGGTGTAAAAAGTTTTGATCCACCTCTGGTGAAAAAGACAAATCCCCCCCGATTCTGCTGGAAGCGGGTCAAATTTGAACTTCAGCTGCCTCATAGTTTGCTCTTTATTTTTTCCAAAAATCATTTCTAGGTACATAAGTATCTATTTAATCATAGAAACATCAAATTTTTTCCAAGATTCAACCACTAGCTAGAACGGTCAAGCCCGCCGTTTTGACCGCATTTTGAAAGGGCATAAAAAATTCAAAAAAAATCCAAAAATTGGAAAACCTTCGCATTGTGTCATTATATGTGACCAAGTTTCCAGGAAAAATAATAAACTTGTAATACGGAAACTATTTTAAAAAAGTGTTCTCAAAAATGAGCTATCATGCGTGAAGATTCATGGCTTTCGAGCCAAATGATCAATCTTATGGCCGCATTCATGGCATAGTTTGTTCAAATGATCTCATATTGTGCACAGGGGTGCATCTTGGAATTCCAAACAATGTTGCCTAAGGGAGTTTTCACTTTCATTGCACAAAAGAGCCATTTTCCATTTTCCGAGTGCCCCAAATGAGGTTTTTTTGTGAAGGACCTACCAAATAATTCTTGCAAAATTGGACCAAATCATTTTTCTAAAATACTAGGCCATATTTAATGCACAATTGACCAAATGGTTGGGTGTAAAAAGTTTTGATCCACCTCTGGTGAAAAAGACAAATTCCCCCCGATTCAGTTGGAAGCGGGTCAAATCTGAACTGCAGCTGCCTCATAGTTTGCTCTTTATTTTTTCCAAAAATCATTTCTAGGTACATAAGTATCTATTTAGTCAGAGAAACATCAAAAGTTTTCCAAGATTCAACCACTAGCTAGGAACGGTCAAGCCAGCCGTTTTGACCGCATTTTGAAACGGGCATAAAAAATTCAAAAAATTCCAAAAATTGGAAAACCTTCGCATTGTGTCATTGTATGTGACCAAGTTTCCAGGAAAAATAATAAACTTGTAATACGGAAATTATTTTAAAAAAAGTGTTCTAAAAATGAGCTATCATGCGTGAAGATTCATGGCTTTCAAGCCAAATGATTAATCTTATGGCCACATTCATGGCATAGTTTGTTCAAATAATCTCATATTGTGCACAAGGGTGCATCTTGGAATGGCAAACAATGTTGCCTAAGGAAGTTTTCATTTTCTTTGCACGAAAAATTCATTTTCCATTTTCCGAGTGCCTGAAATGAGTTTTTTTTTGTGAAGGACCTACCATATATTTGTTGCAAAATTGGACCAAATCAATTTTATAAAATACTAGGCCATATTTAATGCACAATTGACAAAATGGTTGGGTGTCAAAACTTTTGAGCCACCTCTGGTGATAAAGACAAATTCCCGCCGATTCAGTTGGAAGCGGGTCAAATTTGAACTGCAGCTGCCTCATAGTTTGCCATTTATTTTATCCGAAAATCATTTCTAGTTACATAAGTACCTATTTAATCATAAATACATGGTTTGGTGGCGATACATCTAGGTTTGGACGGTTGGCGAGGGCCCCAACTCTAGAGCGCGTAAACTCGCATGCCCGCCGCGTGGTCACCGCGTGACCGTGGCGTTGCCATGTGTTTTGGGCGGCCTAGGCATGTCTAGTGGGTTGGGCACTCCCTAGGTAGATGCTAGGAAGAAAATCAGAACATAAGATTCTCACAGGGAGACCGATTGATGCTCAAACATGAATAAGCAGCCAAGTGTTTGATTAGCGGTACGGGAAATGCACATGGCTAATGGGAATGAGTTTTGGCTGATGATGATCAGTTACTAAGAAGACCGTCTACTCAAATTTTCAGCTCAAAAGGAGGAGCCTAGGTGGTACTTGCTTTGCAAAGTACCACACTGGACATAAATACGAATGTTGAAGCTGGGCTCAAAATAATGAATGGATTGAGCTGGCATTTGGTGGAGGATGGTTATTTGGGTAGAGGAAAGCACTGTAGAAAATGGATACCATTTGGACATGCCAAAATGGTACTTCCTTCACAAAGTGTTGCTCTGAACAGAATAGGAAAATGAATATTGTTGAGTTATTTTTGAACTAGGCAAGGAAGGTTTTTGACATATTTGATGAAGATATGATCCAAAAAATTTATGAGAATTTTTTGGGAATTTTCGGAATAACAGAAATATAGGTTGCTTCACAACCTAGGGCAAAAATTGACACATGGAGATGACACATAAGCAAAACTGATGAGATGGCGCCTAGTCATCACAACCCACCACAATCTACAAGGCTTTGACCATCTATATTGGTCGTTAACAACTAGAAATAAAGCAGCGGACCAGCACTGTTTGCTTTATGACCATTTCGTGTAAGGAAATTACGACCTTTCTGACCAAAATGGTCGCAATGGTTTAGGGTTTGGAGCCCCCCGAACAGCTTTTGACCAATTGGTCTCCAATGGTCATAGATCTATGACCAATTCTTCCAGGGTCAGTGACAGAAGGTCACTAGTTGACATATTTCTGGTAGTGCATGGTGTTGTTTATTGTGTAGAAAACAAAAGTTCTCGGAATGACCTGAAAATCCACGGAGATAACTTTTGGAAAATATAAAAAATACTAGCGAAAGAATCAAGGCCAGGGGGCCCACACCCTGTCCACGAGGGTGGGGGTGCGTCCCCTCCCCCTGGGAGCGCCCCCTGTCTCGTGGGCCCCCTGATGCTCCACCGACCTCAACTCCAACTCCATATATTCCGTTTCACGGAGAAAAAAATCAGAGAAAAGTTTCATCGCGTTTTATGATACGGAGCCACCGCCAAGCCCTAATCTCTCTCGGGAGGGCTGATCTGGAGTCCATTCGGGGCTCCGGAGAGGGGGATTCGTCACCGTCGTCATCATAAACCATCCTCCATCACCAATTTCATGATGCTCACCGCCGTGCGTGAGTAATTCCATCGTAGGCTTGCTGGACGGTGATGGGTCGGATGAGATTTACCATGTAATCAAGTTAGTTTTGTTAGGGTTTGATCCCTAGTATCCACTATGTTCTGAGATTGATGTTGCTATGACTTTGCTATGCTTAATGCTTGTCACTAGGGCCCGAGTGCCATGATTTCAGATCTGAACCTGTTACGTTTTCATGAATATATGTGAGTTCTTGATCCTATCTTGCAAGTCTATAGTCACCTATTATGTGTTATGATTCGACAACCCCGAAGTGACAATAATCGGGATACTTCTCGGTGATGACCATAGTTTGAGGAGTTCATGTATTCACTAAGTGCTAATGCTTTGGTCCGATTCTCTATTAAAAGGAGGCCTTAATATCCCTTAGTTTCCATTAGGACCCCGCTGCCACGGGAGGGTAGTACAAAAGATGTCATGTAAGTTCTTTTCCTTAAGCACGTATGACTATATTTGGAATACATGCCTACATTACATTGATGAACTGGAGCTAGTTCTGTGTCACCCTATGTTATAACTATTACATGAGGAATCGCATCCGACATAATTACCCATCACTGATCCAATGCCTACGAGCTTTTCACATATTGTGCTTCGCTTATTTACTTTTCCGTTGCTACTGTTACAACTACTACAAAACTGCTATCTTTACATTTGCCACTGTTACCATTACTATCATACTACTTTGCTACTAAATACTTTGCTGCAGATACTAAGTTATCCAGGTGTGGTTGAATTGACAACTCAACTGCTAATACTTGAGAATATTCTTTGGCACCCCTTGTGTCGAATCAATAAATTTGGATTGAATACTCTACCCTCGAAAACTGTTGCGATCCCCTATACTTGTGGGTTATCACCGCTCCTCCTTTTGGATGTCAAGGTCGGAGACACCGGACCCGTGCGGGCATCCACCACCTCCCATCCTTTCTGCCCAAGCCCGGTCAAGGCTCCACCCTCGCGTCTGGGGTACCTGCAGAGAGAGAAAGACTAAGACAGAAATCAGTGCTTACCAACAGAGATGAGATGGGGGTGGGGGGGAGGGAGATGGAGATGGCTTACCACCTATTCCTTGGAGGGGAGGAAGAATAACCCCTTCACACGAGCTGAAGCAGACCGTAGCAGATCCGAGGGAGAAAACTGCAGAGACCACACGCACGCAGGAATCAGATGCGGGGATGAAGGAAACTAGAAGAAGAGAAGGGATTCATCATTGAGGGAGTTGTTCAACCTTGAGCTATCTACAAATTTCTGCAAAACAAACAGAAAAAGGATTCATCATTTCTGTCAAAAAGAATAGTCACGTAGTTAGGAATTACATTATCCCATCAGCAGCAAGGACACATATGACAGTTTTTTCATTTTATCAATATAGGACATAACCAAATGTCTTACATGTATAGTTGTTCTGAAACAAATCTATTGGGCCGTAACTCCACGAATAACTAAGCACAACATAGGAAGGTCGTTGTGGATAATAAGAAAGATAAAGAGCTTAAATCCATTTCGTATCTGAGCATGAAAAAACAAGGAAGTTCGCCAACGCTAGAGTAGGCACTAGTAAAGGCATAAAGTAATTTTCTTTTACTGGAGACACTTTCCCACAGGCTCCTCGCAAACATACTGTCGTCCGCCGTGCACGTGGGCATGCTTCCTCAAGGCAGCCACGTCGATGAAGGTCTTGCCGCAGTTGTCGTAGCTATAGAGGAAGAGGATCTCCGTGGCCGGCTCGACCTTGCGTGGCCGCGCCTCCGGCTCCTGCCCAAAATTATAAGGTTGTTCATACAAGGAACAAAATTAATAAAAAAATAGTGTGGATGACATTAAAAATGAGGACTAATCACAAAAGAGGCTAGCTAGGTGCCAGCTCAAAACTTCAAATGATCTTAGATAAACAGTAACGTCATTAAAAATGAGGACTAATCACAAAAGAGGCTAGACAATAATATGCTCAGAAGTATGGATAGCAGCACACTAAGGACAATAAGCAAAACGCTTACTGAAAAAGACAGTCATAGCAAGGAGATGCCCCAAAACTTTAAGATCAGTGTAGAATATGATTATACCAAGGTAAATATTACCATCTAATTTTCTAGATCAATGTACCCGAGGACTTCAATAGAAGTACTTGAAGCCAACAAGTAAAAAATATATAGCACCGACCGATTTAACCTCTCTATGCATGGCAAATCTACGTTTCAAGGGCGCTAAATGATACGATGAGAAGATCTGCAATCATTTTTGACACATGACCTACCACACAACCCAGTGCAGAAATCAGAGATACTGCATACACGAATAATTTCCCCCTCTCTGGCTAACCTATGGGCTAGTCTGTCAGACAAGCTCTTTTAGTAGCAGTGCGACTGCACGCAAACTACATCAGAGAGCTAAACGGCTCTTTGCAACTAAGCACAACCCAGAACCACAGGACTAGTAAACTAGAGACTAAGAACCTAATTGTGCGAAAGAAATGGGGAAGAAACTGTGGTACAAGTTTCTTTTGGCAGGGGGGAGAAGCTAAAGGTCATTCATAAAACCGTAGATGAAATCAGACATGGAAGTTATAAGAAATAAATGACTATCTTTCATCAGCAAAATGGAGGTCAACTTTACAGTAGACTATACAGTGTCCGCTTAAACAGAGGCAAACATGGCCTCATTTCAATGTTTCAAACATTTATCATTATTTCACTCAGCAAATCGACAGCATCAATACCCCCACAACGATCTCGATATCCAGAGAACAAACACACAATGCATATAATAATCAAATTAAGCATTTCAGAGGGCCAAACCAGCCAATGATTTTGTGGCCTACGAAGCTAATGGCACACTACCATACCAGTAAGCAGAACCTCACATGGTGTATTCTGCCGCAACAGTGATGAGGTCGTCATGGAGCTGGAACCAAGGCTAGCGACGAGATCGGGAGGGGGGCGGACCTTGAGGGCGTTGTGGTAGAGATCCTGGCGTTGGACGCGGCGGATGCAGACGTCGGCCCCTTACTTGAAGGCACGCTTGTGGCTGCCGAGGAAGTCGTCCACCTCCTCGCGCACCGCCTGCAGCGTCGACCCCGCTGGAATAGCCGCCCGTAGAGCGCCTCCTCCACGTACTTCTTCGACGACCGCCACACTAGGTCCTTCGCCCTCGTCGGCGTCGCCATCGTGCGGTTGGCGGCGGGGAGGAGCGCACCGATGAGGCCCGCGGGCATCGGGGCATCCTCCGCCAGGTCGGAGAGTGCGGAGGCGGCGGTGGCGACGAGGTGGTCGTGAAGCGAGGCGAGGAGGAAGCCATGCTGGCGACAAAGGCAACGCCTCGCCCGAAACCCTAGCCACGGGTGAGGGTTCCGAGCGAGCAGTAGAGGGCGTGAGAGATGGATTTGGCTGGAGGGGAGGAAAGAGCGGTGCGAGGGGGGCTGGGGGTGTGCTGCGCGTCTGCGAAAGCCGCCTCAACTCGCCGGAATCGGGTGCAGCGCGAGGGAAGGAGGGCGCGAGGGAAGGATGGATCTAGCTAGGTTTTGATGAGAGGGATGACACCGAGAGGTGTTGACCTGGGAGGGGGTTGAGAGGGACGAGGGGTGAGAGGGCCTATCTGTCGTTGGATCCTGGAGCATCCTACGGTGTTTGCTCCATGATCCGCGTGAGTTGCCCATCGACCAATTAGAATGCAGTACACAATTTGGTGACGTTATGACCATTTAAATTGGTCGTGATGACTAAACATAGGCGGCTCCTACGAATCGGCCAGATGATTTTCTGGAGAAATCATCCGGCTAGCGAGCCGTCGGATATGCGCTATTGTACCCATTCGATCACTACAATGCCACAACAATAGTGACCACGCAACGCTTTAATGCAGCGTTGATGACACCCTGGCAAAGCTTTCACCGTAACTCTAAGGGTGCTTCGATCGACAACAATTGCTCTAGCGTAGCAACGATGGTGTCTGGCAAAGCTCCACTACAGCTCTGGTGGAGCTCCAACATAGCACCAATGGCGCCGGCAAAGCTCCATTGTAGCGCCGGCTAAGGAAGTTTTCATTTTCTTTGGACGAAAAAACAATTTTCCATTTTTAGAGTGCCCAAAATGAGTTCTTTTTTGTGAAGGACCTACCATTTATTTGTTGCAAAATTGGACCCAATAAATTTTCTAAAATACTAGGACATATTTAATGCACAATTGACCAAATGGTTTGGTGTCAAAAGTTTTTATCCACCTCTGGTGAAAAAGACAAATTTCCGCCGATTCAGTTGGAAGCGGGTCAAATTTGAACTGCAGCTGCCTTATAGTTTGCTCTTTATTTTTTCCAAAAATCATTTCTAGGTACATAAGTATCTATTTAATCAGAGAAATACCGAAAAAATTCCAAGATTCAACCACTAGCTATGAACGGTCATTCCCGCCGTTTTGACAACATTTTGAAACAGGCATAAAAAATGTAAAAAAAATCAAAAAATTGGAAAACCTTCGCATTGTGTCATTATATGTGGCCATGTTACCAGCAAAAATTATAAACTTGTAATACAACAATTATTTTTAAAAAGTGTTCTCAGAAACGAGCTATCAAGTGTGAAGATTCATGGCTTTCAAGCCAAATGATCAATCTTATGGCCACATTCATGACATAGTTTGTTCAAATGATCTCATATTGTGCACAAGGGTGCATCTTAGAATGGCACACAACGTTTCCTAAGGAATTTTTCATTTTCTTTGGACGAAAAAACCATTTTCCATTTTTCGTGTGCGCAAAATGAGTTTTTTTGTGAAGGACCTACCATTTATTTGTTGCAAAATTGGACCAAATCAATTTTCTAAAAGACTAGGACATATTTAATGCACAATTGACCAAATGGTTAGGTGTCAAAAGTTTTTATCCACCTCTGGTGAAAAAGACAAATTTCCGCCGATTCAGCTGGAAGCGGGTCAAATTTGAACTGCAGCTGCCTTATAGTTTGTTCTTTATTTTTTCCAAAAATCATTTCTAGGTACATAAGTATCTATTTAATTAGAGAAACACCAAAAAAATTCCAAGATTCAACCACTAGCTAGGAATAGTCATTCCAGACATTTTGACCGCATTTTGAGACGGGCATAAAAATTTCAAAAAATTGGAAACCTTCGCATTGTGTCAATATATGTGGCCAAGTTACCAGCAAATATTATAAATTTGTAATACGGCAATTGTTCTAAAAAATTGCTCTCAGAAACGAGCTATTAAGTGTGAAGATTCATGGCTTTCAACCCAAATGATCAATCTTATGGCCACGTTCATGACATAGTTTGTTCAAATGATCTCATATTGTGCACAAGGGTGCATCTTGGAATGGCAGACAACGTTGCCTAAGGAAGTTTTCATTTTCTATTTGTCGAGTGCCCAAAATAAGTTTTTTTGCGAAGGACCCATAATATATTTGTTGCAAAATTGTACCAAATCAATTTTCTAAAATACTAGGACATACTTAATGCACAATTGACCAAATGGTTAGGTGTCAAAAGTTCTTATCCACCTCTGGTGAAAAAGACAAATTTCCTCCGATTCAGGTGGAAACGGGTCAAATTTGAAATGCAGCTGCCTTATAGTTTGCTCTTTATTTTTTCCAAAAATCATTTCTAGGTACATAAGTATCTATTTCATCAGAGAAACACCAAAAAAATGCAAGATTGAACCACTAGCTAGAAACGGTCATTCCTGCCGTTTTGACCGCATTTTGAAACGGGGCATAAAAATTCCAAAAAATCAAAAAATTTGAAAACCTTCGCATTGTGTCATTATATGTGACCAAGTTATCAGGAAAAATTATAAACTTGTAATACGGCAATTATTTTAAAAAGTGTTCTCAAAAATGAGGTATCATGCATTAAGATTCATGGCTTTCAAGTCAAATGATCAATCTTATGGGCACATTCATGGCATAGTTTGTTCAAATGATCTTATATTGTGCACAAGGGTGCATCTTGGAATTCCAAACAATGTTGCCTAAGGCAGTTTTCATTTTCTTTGCACGGAAAATACATTTTCCATTTTTCGAGTGCCCGAAATGTGTTTTTTTTGTGAAGGGCCTACCATATATTTGTTGCAAAATTGGACCTAATGAATATTATAAAATACTAGGCCATATTTAACGCACAATTGACAAAATAGTTGGATGTCAAAAGTTTTGATCCACCTCTGGTGAAAAAGACAAATTCCCGCTGATTTAGTAGGAAGCGGGTCAAATTTGAACTGCAGCTGCCTCATTGTTTGCTCTTTATTTTTCCAAAAATCATTTCTAGGTACATAAGCACCGATTTAATCAGAAATACATGGTTTGGTGGCGATACATCGAGGTTTGGACGGTGGCCGAGGGCCCCAACTGTAGAGCGCGTAAGCTCGCATGCCGGTCGCGTGGTCACCGCGTGACCGTGGTGTTGCCATGCGTTCTGGGCGGACTAGAGATGTCTAGTGGGTTGGGCACTCCCCAGGTAGTTGATAGGACAAAAATTATAACATAAGATTCTCATGAGGAGACCGAACTATGCTCAAACATGAATTAGCAGCCAAGTGTTTGATTAGCGGTACGGGAAATGCACATGGCCAATGGGCGTGAGTTTTGGCTGAGGAGGATCATATACTAAGAAAAATGTCTTCACAAATTTTTAGGGAAATCAAGAATATATAAATAACACTTCCTTCACAATGTGCTGCTCTGAACAGAATAGGAAAATGAATATTGTTAAATTATTTTTGAACTAGGCAAGGAAGGTTTTTGACATATTTGATGAAGATATGATCCAAACAATTTATGAGAATTTTTTTGGGAATTTTTGGAATAACAGAAATATAGGTTGCTTCACAACCTAGGGCAAAAATTGACACATGGACACATAGGCAAAACTGATGAGATGGCGCCTAGTCATCTCAACCCACCATAATTTACAAGGCTATGACCATCTATATTGGTCGTTAACAACTGAAAATAAAGTAGCGGACCAGGGCTGTTTGCTTTATGACCATTTCATGTAAGGAAATTATGACCTTTCTGACCAAAATGGTCGCAATGGTTTAGGGTTTGGAGCCCCCCGAACAGCTTGTGACCAATTGGTCTGAAATGGTCATAAATCTATGACCAATTCTTCCAGGGTCACTGACAGAAGGCCACTAGTTGACATATTTCTTGTAGTGTCCTGCTTGATTATATTCGAAGGGTCCAGGGGTTACAAGAATTGATCTACCATGAGATCGTACTAGCTAACCCTAACTTGGCTAGCTTGGCAATGTTATGATCCTGCCTTCGATCTAACTCTCCGGTTTATATAGATACCAGAGGGGCCTAGGGTTACACAAAGTCGGTTTAAGAGAAAGGAAATAGCATATCCGGACACCTAAACTTGCCATCCACGTATACAGGAGTTCCTGACGGATATGAGAGGTGATCTTCTGTCTTGTATCTTGACGACCCATCAGTCCGGCCCATATCCAATAGACCGGACACCCGAGGACCCCTTAGTCCAGGACTCCCTCAATGGGGTTTGGACTTCATTGGAGAAATTCATCCATCTTTCTCAAAGGGGCATCGGTTCATATTTGTGGCAACCTATTATTTCACTAAATGGTCTGAAGCAGTACCTCTCAGGAACATGAAGCATACAGAGGTAATTCAATTCATAACCGAGTACATTATTCATAGATTCGAAATTCCTCAAACATTAACTACAGATCAAGTTTCATCTTTCATGTCACATCAATTTAGAGAATTTACCGAATCTTATAACATAAAGATGCTCAATTCCTCTCCTCATTATGCCCAAGCTAATGGAAAAGCTAGGTCTAGCAATAAAATATTGGTCAAGCTCATCAAGAAAAAGATTGAAGTTAATCCAAGCGATGGCATGAGTTGTTGTCCGAAGCTTTTGTGGGCACATAGAATCTCTAGGCTTGGCGCCACAATGGTGACTCCATATGAGATAGTATATGGTCAATAGCCCATTCTACATGTGGAAGTAAATTTGAATCTATTAAGAATAGCCTAACAAAATGATTTATCGACAGTAGACTTTTATAACTTGATGATGGACAATATTATGAAGTTGCCGATAAACATTTGGCTGCTTTAAAGGACATAGACAGGGACACGCTGAGAGTGGCAAGATCTTATAATAAAAGGTCAACTCAAAGAATTTCCAGGTTGGTGATCTCGTGTGGAAAGTGTTCATGCCGATTGGTTCATGAGATAGAAAATTCAAGAAGTGGTCTCCAAGCTGGGAAGGCTACCACGGGCGCCGATGTCAATGGTAGCCTCCTCCGGATCTGAGGTTTCCCCTGGAAACAATGGAGAGAGGGATGCCCCACCACCACCTCCAACAAGAAAAATGACACGCACGGGCACCGCCAATGATGGTGGCATCCTCATCCACTTCAGCAGCTAGGTCACCATCCAACATTATACATGATGGCTGCCCAGATATACTATGTTGGGATCTCACTCCAAATGGTTAATGTAATTCCAAATCTTCTTATAAGTTGTGTTTGTAGGGTATTCAAAGACGGCCAACAAATCTTCCCATGCAGATCTCTACTCAGGTTAAATATATTATTAAGCAGATTTGGAAGAACAAGTTGACGGCCCCACGAGTCCAAACTTTCGCTTGGAAATTGCTTCGAAAAGCTCTTCCCACGGGATTGAGAACTAGTCTTTTTTCTGTCCACATTTCAAAACAATGTTGTCGCTGTGATCGAAATGAAAATGAAATGCACCTCTTTTTTTCTGCATGACTTCGCTAGCAGCTTGGTTTCGCCATCCTTACTACATTAAAACTAATATCTTAGCCCATAATCATCTTTCTATGCAAAGTATTATTCATGGCTTGCTTAATATGCATCACCCATATGCAGCCATACACACTATTTCAATTTTATGTGGTGCATATGGAGATCAAAAAATGATTGTCTTTTTGCCAAAAAATGATCTCTTCCTCATCAAGTTCATATTTTTGCTCCTGCCTTGCTTGATCAAAATATTTAATTGGTAAAGTCTTCTGATCCTGCTCATGTTAATGATCAAAATCAGATTCAAAGGACCAAAAATGTGATGCCGCTTCAAGTTTGCACTCTTAGGACTGGTTTACTTGTCACGCGAGCTAAAATATACTCCGATGCCTCCTACAAATGTTCAAAAGTGCCTGGTTTAGTGCAGGGTACACCAGCCACAGGCATTGGGGGTTTTCTAAACTTTTTGCAAAGTCAAAAGGACGTTCAAGTGCAGATTCAAGCCTCTGCTCCAATCACACAATCTTCTCTTCAAGCTGAAGCCCTTGCTCTTCTTCTTGCAGCCAAAAATGCTCATTTTTTGCAGGTGGATCAACAAACCTTTCTCACTGACTGCCTATCTTTCGTGAAGGAAACTGCGACCAGAGGTATTTTAGATGATTGTATTTTGTGGACAATCATAACTACACTTGTTGATTTCTTCAGAACAATGAACAATCTTTATGCGCAGGTCTACCACATATCTAGGGAGATCAATGGGATTGTGCTTAATGTTGCTCATCATGTTCTCACTTGTGCATCGGAACCTGTCTTTAGTTGCTTTGGTTCAGCTCATAGGAACATGTCCTACCCTATAATCTCTCTTCTTTCGAACCTCAATCTACAGGGTTTTATACTACACGTGTACACTGTTATTGAGCTGTGGGTGCCTTTCCTTGTTAAAAAAAGGTAAATAGCACTCATTTTGAAAGCATAACACACAACCAATAGCCAAAAGTAACGCCTAAATTGTATAAGCGCAAAGAAGACTTTGCAAGGATAACGGCAGGACATGCCAAGACAATTATTTTTCTTCTTTCATCATCATCATCATCATCATCAACATCATGATGTCCACTACGCAACCTTCTTCTTGTAGACTCGTGTTGGGCCTCCAAGCGCAGTGTTTTGTAGGACAATAGCAAACTTCCCTAAAGTGGATGACCTAAGGTTTATCAATATGTGGGAGGCGTAGGATGAAGATGGTCTCTCTCAAACAACCCTGCAACAAAATAACAAAGAGTCTCTTGTGTCCCCAACACACCCAATACAATGGTTAATTGTATAGGTGCACTAGTTCGGCGAAGAGATGGTGATACAAGTGCAATATGGATGGTAGATATAGGTTTTTGTAATCTGAAATTATAAAAACAGTAAGGTAGCAAGTAACAAAAGTGAGCGAAAACGGTATTGCAATGCTTCGACACAAGGCCTAGGGTTCATACTTTCTCTAGTGCAAGTTCTCTCAACAATGTTAACATAATTAGATCATATAACGTTCCCTCAACGTGCAACAAAGAGTCACTCCAAAGTCACTGATAGCGGAGAACAAACGAAGAGATTATTGTAGAGTACGAAACCACCTCAAAGTTATTCTTTCCGATCAATCCATTGGGCTATTCCTATAAGTGTCACAAACAGCCCCAGAGTTCGTAGTAAAATAACACCTTAAGACACACATCAACCAAAAACCTAATGTCACCACAAGTATCCGTGGGTTTGATTATACAATATGCATCACACAATCTCAGATTCATCTATTCAAACCAACACAAAGAACTTCAAAGAGTGCCCTAAAGTTTCTACCGGAGAGTCAAGACGAAAACGTGTGCCAACCCCTATGCATAAGTTCACAAGGTTACTGAACCCACAAGTTGATCACCAAAACATACATCAAGTAGACCACGTGAATATCCCACTGTGACCACAGATAAGCACATGCAAGACACACATCAAGTATACTCAAATCCTTAAAGACTCAATCCGATAAGATAACTTCAAAGGGAAAACTCAATCCATTACAAGAAGGTAGAGGGGGAGAAACATCATATGATCCAACTATAATAGCAAAGCTCGCGATACATCAAGATCGTGCCAAATCAAGATCACGAGAAAGAGAGAGAGAGAGAGAGAGATCGAACACATAGCTACTGGTACATACGCTCAGCCCTGAGGGTGAACTACTCCCTCCTCATCAGGGAGAGCGTCGGGATGATGAAGATGGCCACGGGTGTTGGACCCCCCCTGTGGCAGGCTGCCGGAACAGGGTCCCGACTGGTTTTTCGTGGCTCCAGAGGCTTGCGGCGGCGGAACTCCTGATCTTGGTTCTGTTCTGGAAGTTTGGGGATATATAAGAGGTGTTGGCGTCGGGTACAAGTTAGGGGGGTCGACGAGGCAGCCACGAGGTAGGGGGCGCGCCCTCCACCCTCATGGTAGCCTCGGGACTCTTCTGGTCCATCTCCGATGCTTCGTGGGCTTCTTCTGGTCCAAAAAAAATCTCCGTAAATTTTCAGGTCAGTTGGACTCCATTTGATATTCCTTTTCCGCGATACTCAAAAACAAGGGAAAAACATAAACTGGCACTGGGCTCTAGGTTAATAGGTTACTCCAAAAAATCATATAAAATAGCATATAAATGCATATAAAACATCCAAGATGGATAATATAATAGCAGGGAACAATCAAAAATTATAGATACGTTGGAGACATATCACATCATCATTGTCGTCATCGTGTTTATTTTCTGGTATCAAGATTTGGTAAGGAATTTGTAACAAGTATCCCATAAGATACATATTGGGAGAACCACGGCCTCCTCAGAGTTTAGAGCTTCCTGGCCATCGCATTTGGTTCTTGATACGTTCTAGGCCGTCTGATCAAGCTCACTGAAGATCCGGGCCGTTGGATCGAAGCGTGACACTTTAGATCGAGACAGCGTCAAAACTTCGTGCCACCGCCTGTAATTATCAGATCTCACTGAGAACAAAGGTGGGATTTCACATAGGCTGGCACAACGTGCGCTTTTTCCAATAAGTGACACACTAGGGTTCGATCAGTCTCTCCTCACTTCTCTCGCCCGCACATCTCTCTCGCTCGAGCCGCCGCCATCGCCAGCCATCCTCCCCATCCTGCCTCTTCTCCTCCCCATCAGCCATCACCGCCGATCTAACAGCTCGTTCAGAAGCGTGATACCGACATCTCCCATCTCTTCACAGTAGGCGGGAGTCAGTTAAAGTTTGTCCGACGTAACAACTGATGTGTCCTCGGGAGCTTCGCCGGTCAAATCTGGATCCTGCTCCGCTTGGACAATGTTCATCTCCGAGCTCAAAGCTACATCTGAGGTGTGGTGGCCTCCGAGGTCTTACTCCAAGATCGAGTCTGGCGCTAGGACAACAGCATCGGTGATGTCTTTACTCTGGTCTGACACCCAGCCCCAAAAGGCAAGTTTGCGACGAGAGTCCATGACATACTCCAGATTTCAAAACCCTATTGCCTAGCACCGGGCGAGATTCTGGACCTGGCCGAGGTGGTCGGTCGAGTTCGCAAGCAGCAAGATGTTGCCGAAGGCAAAAATCTGTACGGTGAAGAAAGTCTTCCCACAGCCAATGTTGTCGTCGACTCGAAGATGAGCCATTGATCCTTCTTGACCACTCAGCGGGACTTGTATGGGCCACCAATATCTGAGCTAAATCTGGCAGATATCTGGTAGGGGTTCTCGAGCTGATGATCTCATCTAGATGGTAATAGGAATTAAAGCGACACGGTGTTTACCAGGTTCGGGGCCTCTTGAAGAGGCAAAATCGAATGTCCTGGTTTTGTTGTATTGTTTATGGATAGGGTACAAAGTACATGATGATCTACATCGAGATCGTATGGATAAATCTAGCATGCTTCTACGAACTAAACCCCTTGACTTATATAGGGGCCGGGGTACCTAAGGTTAGACATGACCGGTTGCATCTATAGGTAGAATGCCAAATATTGGAATATGGTGTATGCCAAGTCTCCGGAAGATTCTACCTTGAGTACGGGCTATAGCATATATATACCTACCCCGTTCTTCAAGCGTGGGTGGTCCTCGGCTCGGTGATCGTATGAAATTGAATGCATGAACTGGTACGAGCGCAAATGGAGTATCGAAACAAAGTGCACAGACAGGAGTATCAGGGCATTCATCTTGAAGTATCTTATATCTTATATCTTATATTTACTAATTGGAGGCACCATATGAGCCTCCACATTAATCCACATCAGCAAGATTAATTTAGCGATTAGATTTAAAATTTAATGGTCTAGATCTATTAACAGATGATACCTGAATTTTTTTTAAAGAAACACCACGTACACCTGAATTTTTTTTAAAAAGGAACACCACGTACAAAAAGTGGATAGAAAGGAAGTCCTCACACGTACAAAAAGGAAGAAAAGAATTCCTAACCAACAACGATACCCTTTGTGAAAGTGTGAAGATAAAAAAGTTAAGCCCACATGTACAGTATAAGAAAAGAAGTCCACATCCTCAAAAAAAAAGTCTCAACAACCATATAGGCACACCCTAAAAAACACCTATGTACGCACTGTCTCAAAAAGATCACCCATTCCAAAAGCATGCACTTAAAAAATATTACCGTGTCTTTCTTCTCTCTTTTTTTTAGTTGGTCGTGCCTTCTATCATCTCTGGCAAAAAATGACACGTAAAAAGAAGTGTGCGAGCCCCATTAAAAGAAGGTCCACATCGCATATTCTAAAAATAAATAAAATACACTCGCATGTTTCCTTGAAAAAAATACAGACACATAGAAATAAAGAAGGGTACCCAATAAAGAATCTTCAAGCCTCACGTTAAAAAAAACAGAGTCCATATATAACTTTTTTCTGTACAGTGTAAACGCAGAATATATAAGTCAAAGGAAATATCTTTGTAATGGATCATCATAAAAGATGATCAATTAAGATAAAATAAACAAGAGACAAACAAACAAAATATCTCTATAATGGATCATGAATATCTTTATTATTTAGATAAGTGCTACCATGTGGATCCAATTCATATAATATTATTTTCTAGATCAGAAAGATGTGTATCTCGCCATAAAGGATCAAATTAATACATACTTTCTCCTTACATCCCAAATAGATGTACTTTACACAATGATAGGAATGATTCATTCAGAAAAATTATGGCAGTATGCAACATAAAGGGAAAATGGATGCACTATTTATAATCTTAAATCTTATAAACATGTGTATATCTTTATTATTATGATTATTTGAATAATAAAGCATTTGTCAATTTGTATGATACGAAGAATGTTAACTCCTGCATTTTAAATGTTAAAATAATTGTGAAGGTAATTATACATGCCTATATTATCTAGACCGTGTGGACGCACGGGATGGAATATAATTTGTATTGTTGGAAAGGTGTCTCGATGGGTGGGTTCGTGCCTGCTTCGTGGAGGATAAAAAGGAATCATTCGCATCACGACGATTACAACTCTAACCATATTCTAGTACTAGTATGATTGGCTTTATACGGAGCAGACGAAAGCTAGGTTATCTTCAAAAAGAAATTGTGTGTAGAGTAGAGAATATGCGGCCAGAGAGAGCACAATCAGGCAAGACAACGGAAGGGTCAACATCCACGCTGTTTTCTTTGTTAACTACGACGCTAATCAAGTGGTTATATATCGAGTGGAGAGCTTCCTGGTCTCACGCAGTAGTCGTTTGTACTCCCTCCATCTCATAATATAAGAACGTTTTTGACACTAGTATATTGTTGAAAACATTCTTATATTTTGGGACAGAGGGAGTAGTTTTGTACAAAATACACTACTGGGACCTGCACGGCATTCCACAGACTCATAGGAGTAGCCGAGTTGGGCGTGCCTGCGTGCAAGTCTATGAGCGTCTTGCGTCTATACAGTGTCGAAGAAATATAGAGTATATAAAAAGAAAAATTCAGCCGACATGCAGTTTTCATTGGGCGTTGTCACGTCAAACCGTGAAAGCGAGCTCGCAGTTTCTCGGACTGCGAGCAGCTATCCTTCACACTAATTTCATTTTTTATTTTTCCGTTCTTACTTTTTATTTTGGTTGTCTTGTTGCCACCTTCCAATAAAATATTGTAGCACTTGTGCGCACACGAACACGTCATCGTGTACCCTCGATGTTGCAGGTGATGCACCGCTGGTCACGTCGAAGGAGACCCGTCCAAAAGCGCGGTACGCAAGCAATCTGGCATGCTCTTTTATAAGCCCGAAACCCACACGCCCGGGAGGGATCCCGTCGGGGCGCGCGGCGGCTAGGGGGTGCCCTAGGTCGACCTGATCGCCCCTAGGGCCTCGTGGATTGCTGGCCTCCGAGACGAAGAACGAACGAAAAACGAGGAGGAAGAATAACAAGGAGAGAGATAAAGGTAAAGGTAAAAAGTGACATATTGATTGTTCGATTGTGTGTTGTTCAATCGGCCGTCACCCCTTACATATATATGAGGCGGCTGGCCTTCACGTACAAGAAAAGACTCAAATCACGTCCGAATTTGAATCATCTAAAGTTACCTACCGCTACTGCTCAGCAGGTTCTATAAAACTATTTCAACAGTAATTGAAGCAAATTTTCAAATTTGATCCCCAGGCATATCATCACATTGCACAACAGTTATTCAACTCTGAGCATCAGCTACCGAGAAGGCACCATCCATCCACTGATATCCATTTTTTCAGAATAGTTTATTTGTCGTTCCGTATCGACTCATTCAACCGTGAAGGAAGACTTTAGATTCTAATCAAATCACCAACCCTGGAGTGCTGCTACCCCTCTTCCTAAGGGAAGAGAACATCCCCTTTCCGCCACCGTGCCTCTCCACTGGTGCTCCAAATATACGAGCACATAGTCTTCATCCTTGAGGTGAGTTCAACTGCTCCAACTCCTGCATATTAATTCCTTCTACTTCTTCACATTTCTTTTTCAAAAATAAGCGTCTCCAACATTTTCTCTGATGATCCTGTCATCAATTCTAGTTAGGAATTTAGATTTGTTTTTACTCACCGTTTTTTGCATACAACAAGTCAACAGCTCTTCCTCTCCACTAGTTAGTTCCCACGCACTCCAGAACTTCCGCTGTTTGGGATGATAGCCCTCTTGCTTTTACTTCATATTTGATTACAACCAATATTGCTATTATATCATGAATAAAATCATCTTCCCGTTATGTTTTTTTCAATGCACTTCGATTATTCATTTGTTTTGCGGAATCTATCTAATTTTGAAGGTCTTTTATCCTGTGTAATGAATCGAAAAGTGTTGTCCGCAGCAGCATAACTTATTTTTTTGTTCTATTGTCATCTCATTGACAATACATTGTCGTTCTTTTTGTTCTATTGTCATCTAGTTAATATTTTATAGTCAATCCATTGTGTTTTAGGCTATGGATTGGAGGCACTTGTAATCTTTGTTTTCTCTTTCTTTCTTTTAAGATTAAACTAAGGCCTAGGTTTGGCTAATATTGGAAGCCACAGAAGACCTAACACTGATATGTAGACAGGAATAAAATAAGTTTGGCTGATTAACAACAACTCCGCAACCATCAACTATTTTTCTTTCTTTTTTTCTTTTGCAGGCATGAACTAGCAACTCCATAGAACTAAGAAAATTACCATGAGTATTATTTAATCTTTAGGACACAACTGCTTTTTAAACTTGCGGCCCTCTCTTACTCTAGGCTGTCCTCAGGCACAATACCGACCTAGAAGATAAACACTCCTAGTTGGTGATCATGTCTTAGGAAGAGGTAACAGGTATCGAACTGAATTTGCTAGAAAAAGTTACAAACCAATTTTCCGAGGAGCTCAAAATTGGAAGTGGTGGCTTTGGGGAAGTGTACAGGGTATGCTTATGAATTTTCTGTCGATTTCAAATGGTCACCTGCTACGTACTGGCTACTGCTAACAATGCATGCGTGTTGTATTTTTTTTTTCAGGGTGTGCTTAATGGGTGTGAAATTGCTGTGAAGAAGCTTTATCTCACCAATAGATCAATAGATGATAAGAGTTTTACAAATGAATTTCGCCAACTTATGAAGGTCCAACATGAAAACATTATACGGCTGATTGGCTACTGCTATGAGATAAGACATAAGCATACTAAAGACAACGGGCAACTTGTCTTTTCTCAAGTTATAGATCGAGCTCTCTGTTTCGAATACATGCCGGAAGGAAGTCTTGCCAAGCATATTTCTGGTATTGATGTTGGTCTACCCTTAATTCAGCTATACTATTTGTCTAGTGAATACCATAATATTTTCCTTTGGGCAGATGAATCTTGCAAACATGACTGGTCCACAACATTCAAAATAATTAAAGGGACCTGCGAGGGCCTACACTACCTTCATAGAGGAACAGGAGACGGCAAACATATTTACCATCTGGACTTAAAACCGGACAACATATTGTTGGATAAAGATATGGTCCCCAAAATCGCAGACTTTGGTTTGTCCAGACTCTTTGGTGAATCAAAGACCCACATAACAAACACCCGTATGGAGGGAACATTGTAAGCTGACGGTCTAGCATACATTTAGTTCCTAAGTACACATAAGTTCTAGCTAGTACTTCTATTGCTAACTACTTGTCCAATGCTTATTGATGTCATAAAGAGGATTCATGGCACCAGAATATATACATGAGTGTGCGATATCACCAAAGAATGATGTGTTCAGTCTCGGCGTTATAATTTTCTACCTACTGGCCGGACAGAAGGGCTACAACGATTATTGTGAGTCGCGGTCCTCTCCAGGGCAACAATTCATTGACAGAGTACGTTCTGGTTCTTGTTCTTTCACATATATTTTCTCTTATAATATTAAAGCATAAACATCATATGTATTTGAGCTTACCTACATTGCAATTTTGCAGGTACAAGAATACTGGAAAAAAAGGATGCGTGCATCGGTGGGCTACACATGGGACAAAATCGATCTCCTGGCGGTGAAGATATGCACTGAAATTGCAATGAGCTGTGTGGAGAAAGAGCGTAGGGACAGGCCTTCTACAAACAAGATTATTGATGAACTCCACCAACTAGACGCTCAAATGCAGATGTCAAAGAAAGATTCCGAGTCAGTTACAGGCCTGGTACGTACTCATCTCATGATTGAGGTTTATAGAATAACTGAACACTCTATCTATCATCCTTGGACATATATAAACCCCTTTTCACCTATAGGGAAAATCCGACGTAAGATATATTGCGCTTGATCCATCACTGGAGCTGCGCTTCCCGTTCAAACCAAATATGGACATGCCATGCTGCCTGCAGCTAACCAACATGACAGAAAATTCCATTGCCTTCAATGTGAAGACAAACAAAAGGAAGTATAGCCCACAACCAAGCAAAGGAATCATACCACCATGTTCCAAGTCATACATCATTGTAACGTTGCGAGCACAGGAAGAGGCACCACCGAACATGCAGTGCCTCGACACGTTAATTGTGCAGAGCACAAGGGTGAGCGAGGATTTCACATCCCAAGAGATCACTCAACACTTCCTTGAGGAAGCAGAGGTGGATGAGGTGATATTGCCAATTGCTTATGTTGCATTCGAAAAATCTGACCTCGATGTATCTAAATAGGTAGTTACCGCAAAGAACTTCTATCTCCGGAGTGTAATTCATTTTGAGTGTTATTTTCGGTGGCAGGATATTTGTGAAAATTTCTATTTTATAAGTCTATTTATATTTAATAAATGTTTTACATGTATACAATAATCAAATATAATATAGCATATGTGCACTACTAGGAAAACCCATATAGACAACCACTAAATTGTGGCGCGGGGCTGTAGGGCAGCGCTACTGCTACTTAGTAGTAGCGCGGGCTAAAAATACACGCTACTCGTTGTGTACAGTAGTAACGCGGACATAAAAAACCGCGCTACTACCAAGTGGGCCCCATCGTGCCCCACGGGACTGGCTACAGTAGTAGCACATAGTCTAAAATTCGCGGTACTACTAAGTAAATAGCAGTAGCGCAGGCTCCAAACCCCGCGCCACTATTATTGCCAGCTGGTGGGTCCCACCTTGTAGTAACGCGGGGTCTTCCGGGCGCTACTACTACTGGGCTTAGTAGTGGCGCTGCCCCCATGCCCCTCGCTACTATTATGCGTAGCAGCCACCTTTACCCCCCCCCCCCACCTTCTCCCTCCCTTCCTCTCCTCACTTAATTACTTTCTTCTCTCTCTCCTTTGCCCCTCCACCATCTCCGTTAATGGCTCCCCTTCCTTAGTTGCTTTCTTCTCTCTCTCCCATCTCCACATATCTCTTGCCCCTTGATGATAATCCGAGGGCTACGTGAACTATAGAAACCCGTCGCGTGGTGGTTGTAGTACCCACACTCCTGGGACCTTCACAGACTTGAGATATCACACACTCACAATGGGGTAACTCAACTCTTATTATTCACGACTACTCCCTCGTTTCTAAATATTTTTCTTTCTAGAGATTTCAACAAGTGACTACATACGAAGTAAAATGAATGAATCTACACTCTAAAATATGTCTATATCCATCCGTATGTGGTAGTCCATTTGAAATCTCTAAAAACACAAATATTTAGGAACGGAGGGAGTATAATCTTGGTAAAACTCTTTATATGTGGCTACCTCTCACTACTATGACATCTCTACCTCTCCCACTTGGTAGCTCTATTCATAGCTTTCTCTTGGGTTCTTGCTTACACAAATGGGAGGTGTGGCACCCCTATTTATAGGATTACGACAACATTGGATGTTTTTCAAGTGGCATCCATCCAAGCCCTACAACATAATTCTAGAGAACTCTATACAACCATATCCAACGTTTATTCTAGTGTGTTCATGACAAGCATCTAGTTTCTAGATATTTCCTACTACATCAAAATTTCTTACTCCAGAACTTTCCATAATTCTAGAGTTATCTCTAAATATCTCCACCATGATTATTCATGTAGCTTCTGAACCTTCTTCAAAATATTCTCCTTTCTCATGAAATACTCCATAATTTTCTAGAAGCTTCTTGAAGTGTTCTACATATTTCTAGAACCTTCCAATTATGCATTGCATTTGTCAAACAGAAGAAAGAAAAAAGGAAAACCGTGAAAAAACTGAAAAACAGAAAAGAATAGAGAAAAACAACTCGCACAATCTGTGAAACCAAAGAAAACCATCGCAAAAACAGTGAAAACAAATGAAAACCGAAGAAAACAATTATAAAACAGAAGGCCCGTCCTAGGAAAAAAGACATGGATTGGTACTTGGTCTTGCGCAATGAAACAACCATTGTGAGTCCCTCTTATTTATTTCTTACATTTTAAAGGTGTGACGAAGTCTACCGACCGGTCAGGACGTTCCACAGCCAATATATAGATTATTTTGACAATAATTGAAAGTTCCAACACGGAATGCTCTCATAACTGGAAGCAATCTATCTATACTTCTATACTTAAAAAAATTATGAACTCTCTAGAAATTCACACGTTAATCAGTAATTAGGAGCCGTTAATTTGGTGGGACCGAGTTATAACGCCGCAGATTAACCCATGTAATCCTCCTTTAAACCATTAGACCTTTGACATTATAGTTGAATAATTACCCACCAATGCCATTAAGTTATTTGCACTAATATTGCTGTAGAAAAAGTTATTTGCACGAATCATATCTATCTTATATATTTACTAATTGGAGGCACCATACGAGGCACCACGTTAATCCTTAGAATTAAAGAATTTTGACCGTTGGATTAATATATAATCTATCTGTAGCCATCAGATGAAATATAAGACATGTTGTCTCAAACTACCACGTATTGAAGTCTTGACCCCTTGGGACTCTCTCTATTTCCTAGAAAAAACAAAAATCTGAGCGGCCATATCAATTAGATGAAACGTTACATTTGTAGTCCAGCTTCCTCACGTTCAACATTGGTTGAAAGAAAAAAAACAGATCGCATCTAGAAAAGAAAAAACAAATCACATCTGTCACGTTATAATTTGGTGAACCAAAACTAGGAAAGACTCCACGGTTCCCTCAAAAAGGAATAATATCCTTCTATAAAAACTCCATCGATGAAAAAAAATCAGATCTAATCTCCTTGCATAAAAAACTCCAGGGATGAAAAAAAGAAAGATATGTTTGACTAACCAATCTTTATTTTCCCGATTGAAAAGGAAAAGAACAGCCACACAAGGCTTCCATACATGGATGAAAGTTATACGTAACTTATAGATGGCCCGGCCAAAAAACAAGCATCTACATGTAACGTTGGTGAAAAGCAAGTAGGAAATCAACCTCATATAGATGGTTCCTTATATGAAAAGGGATAGCTTCTTTACATAAAAACTTCACCGATGGAAACAAAAAAGAAACAGATCAAACCTAAGAAAGGAACGACATCGCATCCTAAAAAAAAGGAAAATATCCCCCTCGACTCCTGTACAAGGCCACTTAATCCTGTATAAAAAGGATTAACATGATTCTTTGGAGGTGTAGATTGTCATAGATAGTAAGTATGTACATGTATTTTTTATCCTAATAAAAGAGAAAAATAATAGCTATTAAAACATCATTATATACATATAAATCGCTGAATTATTAAAAAAAGAATTTGATCGTATCATGCACCACAAAGATCTCATATAAACAGTACAATTTTTGTACAGCCACTACTGTCCCTCTCATAAAAACATGATTGTCTATGTGATATGCATATGTATAGTATGGGTAGAAAATATTAAAAATTTCCTATACATGTCAATCATAAGAGAAATTTTTTTAAAAAATTGGTACAAACAAGATCTTATAATCAGAATAATCTATGGTGCTTATAGTATAATGAGAATATACAACTGCCTATTTTTAAATATGTACATTATTAGCTACGACGTGGTGTATGTTGATAAAAAGTCGTTCATGTATATATGTATCCATTATTCTATATAGAAACAAATTTTTTACAATTCTACCATGCTTCCGTGTCAAAAAAAGAAGACGTCTGTCTTTTTTTGGCTTAATGAGAAAGTAATATATGTTGCAATTGGGCAATTTATCTTTATACCTTCTAGAAACTTTTAGATCATGAGTACATGATACCCTTATGCAACAACTTCTAGGTCCGTAACCATGTTTTCTACCAACATAACACATATAACCTTATGTAACCTTGATAAGTAGGACATCCATATGTCCACATATCGGCCATAAATCTGACGTGGATCGCTGTGACATAATTGGGTGCAAACAATCTAATCACAAAATAGTCAAAGCAATGTAACTTCATTGCAAGCTATGTGCATGTGTGATAATAATAACCTATATCAACATATGCAAATTATTGTTTGACATTTCAAATCTCTCAAAACTTTGTTATATCTAATATTAAAATTGCTAACCCATGCAGGTGCACGGGTTGACGACTAGTACTCATAATAATTATATTTAGTTATTTTCCTTTGACTTATCGGTGTCTCTCTCCTCAAGTAGCGTCATGCAAAGCTACACTCTCGAAGCTTCCAACATATGCTGTTAAACAACATGATGGTCAGGTCCAAGGGGCGCTCCACCGCACCGGTTAGGTTGAGATAACTCTCGGTCTAGGTTTGTTAGAGTATATGGTTGTAATCTCTTTACGTTTATCTTATCTCTACTTTCCTTGTACCTCAAGATGTAATCTCAACAAACCTGTATGCTTATCAAGGATATGCCCTGCCTATATTAACACGAAACCGTCGCCTCGAGAGAGGTACGACGTTCTTCGCTTGTTCACATGGTATCAGAGCCTCCTCTATCCACCTCATCTAGCAAAACCATCCATCGCCAGCCATGTCGTCCTCCTCCAGCGCCGCCCAGGCTTCCATTGGGAAGGTTGCAGAAAAGCTCAGCCGCACCAATTACGGCCTATGGCGTGCGCAGGTGACACCGCAGCTGAGGGGGGCTGGCCTCTTCGGCTATGCCGACGGCACCATGCCGGAACCTGTCAAGATCCTCACCACGAAGGACAAAGACGGGAAAGAAGTGCAGACTCCGAACCCTCTACATCCGATCTGGTTCAGAGAAGGGCAGCAGGTACTTGGATACTTGCTTAATACCCTCACCAAAGAGGTCCTCGTGCAGGTTACCTCCATCGCCACGCCGCACGAGCTCTGAGCAGCTCTTGCCCACATGTTCTCGTCGCAGTCTCGAGCCCGCGTCAACAACATCCGAGTTTCTCTCTCCATGGCGCAGAAGGGGACGCAATCTGTTGCTGCCTACTTCGCCCAGATGAGGGCGCTCGCCGATGAGCTCGCGGCCGCTGGAAAGCACATCGATGACGATGAGCTCGTCTCCTACATCACCGCCGGCCTCGACATGGAGTACCAGCCCCTCGTCTCCGCCAATGACGCACGCACCGACACCATCAACCTCGACGATCTCTATGCTCAGATGAGCAACTTCGATCAGCGCCTCGCCCTCTACAACAACACCTCAGGCGGGGGGTTCAAGTCGTCTGCAAACGTGGTCGCTCGTGGTGGTCGTAGCGGTGGTAGTGGCGGCTCCTCAGGCTACCGCGGACCACCGCGCGGCAAGGGCAAGCCGCCAGCAGGAGCAAACAGCAGCAGCGGCAACTCCTCTCGTGGTGGCGGCGGCGGCGGCGGGCGGCCCTTCAACAACAAAAACAACAAGGGCCGCCGTGGTGGCAGACCTCGTGCCAACCCCGACGCACCGCGATGCCAAAATCTGCGGCAAGCTAGGCCACACCGCACGCGATTGCTGGTATTGCTATGAAGTCGACGGCGAGTCATCACAAGACGAGAAGGTTGCAGGCGCTGCTGACGGCTCCTACGGCATCGACATGAACTAGTATGTGGACAGCGGCGCGACTGACCACATCACCAGTGAGCTAGAAAAGGTGACAGTTCATGAGAAGTACCGCGGGCAAGACCAAGTTCACACTGCCAACGGAGAAGGTATGAGCATTAGCCACGTTAGTCATTCAGTGCTTAAAACTCCCCATAGAAATATCCGTCTAAGAATTTTTTTGCATGTTCCTAGTGCTTCCAAAAATCTCCTTTCAGTTCATCGCATTGCCATTGACAACCATGTATTCCTTGAGTTTCATCCGTTTTTCTTTTTGATCAAGGATCGGGTCACGAAGAAAATTCTGTACCGAGGTAGATGCGTTCGAGGGCTTTACCCGTTGATTCCGGAGCTTAGGAGATTGAATAAACAAGCCTATGGTGTAACCAAAGTCTCTTCAACACAGTGGCATGATAGATTAGGACATGCATCTTTTTCTTTAGTCGAACATTTGCTTAAACAGAATAAGCTCCCGTTTGTTGGTGAGCATGATCGTGAAACAGTTTGTGATTCATGTCAGTGTGCTAAGAGTCATCAATTACCTTATCCTGTGTCTACAAGTGTTTCCACTAAACCTCTTGAGCTCATATTTTCCGATGTCTGGGGCCCTGCCCCTAATTCAGTTGGTAGACACACCTATTACATAAGTTTTATCGATGACTATAGCAAGTACACCTGGATCTATCTCATCAAAAAGAAATCTGATGTATTTCAAATTTTCCGCAACTTTAATGCACTAGTAGAAAGAAAGTTTGATTGCAAAATCTTAGCTCTCCAATCTGATTGGGGAGGGGAGTACCGAAATCTCAACTCCTTCTTTCAACAAATTGGCATATCACACCACGTGTCATGCCCCCATGCTCACCAGCAGAACGGATCAGCCGAGCGAAAACACAGGCATATAGTTGAAGTCGGTCTTGCATTGCTCGCTGCTGCCTCCATGCCTTTGAAATTCTGGGATGAGGCCTTTCTCACCGCAGTCCACCTCATAAACATGTTTCCTAGTAGGGTCATCAACAATGAATCTCCAGTAGAATGTCTCCTTCACACAAAACCAGACTACACATCATTACGAGTGTTTGGGTGTGCGTGTTGGCCAAATCTCCGGCCATACAACAACCGCAAACTCATGTTCCGATCAAAACAGTGTGTTTTCTTGGGTTATAGTCCACAACATAAGGGTGTGAAGTGTCTTGATGTATCCACTGGACGTGTCTATATCTCACGTGACGTTGTGTTCGATGAAACCATTTTCCCTTTTGCACAACTTCATCCAAATGCCGGAGCCCTTCTTCAAAAGGAAATTCTTCTTCTACCTTCACACCTCACCGGTCGTGACAACGGGGATGCTTTAAACACTGATGATATCTTGTTGACTAATCCTCTTACTAATGATGGCCTTGAGTTTTGTGATGCAACAGCAAAAACAGTGTAGAAAACGGTGAAGAAATCAGCCAAAACCATCATTTTATGCTTCCTAGACAAAACAGCAACAACATCGGGGCAGATCCGCCTCGGGATCCAGGCGCATCCTCCTCGGGATCCAACCCGCGTCAGTCTGCCGCGCTGTCCCCCACGGGATCAGTGCCACCCGCGTCAGGCCGATCCGTCTCGAGCCCCGTGCCGCCTCACGAAACCAGCGGCTCGGTGGACCGCTAGGTGACCGCCCTGCACCAACCCGCCAGCGCCACGCGGCACCATCTTCAGCTGCCCGTGCCTGGCCCCGTGCCTGGCCCCACATCTGGTCGGTTTGGCGCCGACACACGCTGCTACGCGCGGCGCACGCCACGACGGGATGCGGGCGCAGACTCCCATGAGGATCCAGCCGCAGATCCTGTCCTGCCGGCTCCATCATTGACCAATCATGAGCCTGCCACCAATGCGGGATCGGGATCTTCTGCGGCGCTTTCTCCTCCTGCATCACGCACGCCGGTCATAGAAGATCTGGCCTGCGCATCCTTGATACGTCTCCAACGTATCTATAATTTTTGATTGTTCCCTGCTATTATATTACCCGTTTTGGATGTTTATGGGCTTTACTTTACACTTCTATATCATTTTGGGACTAACCTACTAACCGGAGGCCCAGCCCGTATTGCTTTTTTTTGCCTATTTCAGTGTTTCGAAGAAAAGGAATACCAAATGGAGTCCAAATGGAATGAAACGTTCAGGAGCGATCTTTTTGGAACAAACGTGATCCAGAGGACTTGGAGTGCAAGTCAAGAAGCAATTGAGGAGGCCACAAGGGTGGAGGGCGCGCCTCCCCCTACTGGGTGCGCCCCCTATCTCGAGGGCCCCTCGAGCATCCACCGACCTACTTCTTCCTCCTATATATACCCACGTACCCCGAGAACATCAGGGGCGACCACGAAAAATATTTCCACCACGTAACCTTCTGTATCCGCGAGATCCCATCTTGGAGCCTTCGTCGGCGTTCCGCCGGAGGGGGAATCAACCACGGAAGGCTTCTACATCAACACCATAGCCTCTCCGATGAGTTGTGAGTAGTTTACCACAGACCTTCGGGTCCATAGTTATTAGCTAGATGGCTTCTTCTCTCTCTTTGGATCTCAATACCATGTTCTCCTTGATCTTCTTGGATATCTATTCGATGTAACTCTCTTTGCGGTGTGTTTGTCGAGATCCAATGAATTGTTGGTTTATGATCAAGTTTATCTATGAGAAATATTTGAATCTCCTCTAAATTCTTTTATTTGTGATTAACTTATCTTTGCAAGTCTCTTCGAATTATCAGTTTGGTTTCGCCTACTAGATTGATCTTTCTTGCAATGGGATAAGTTCTTAGCTTTGGGTTCAATCTTGCGGTGTCCTTTCCCAGTGACAGCAGGGGCAGCAAGGCACGTATTTTATTGTTGCCATCGAGGATAAAAAGATGGGGTTTATATCATATTGCATGAGTTTATCCCTCTACATCATGTCATCTTTCTTAATGCGTTACTCTGTTCTTTATGAACTTAATACTCTAGATGCATGCTGGATAGCGGTCGATGTGTGGAGTAATAGTAGTAGATGCAGGCAGGAGTCGGTCTACTTTTCACGGACGTGATGCCTATATACATGATCATGCCTAGATAATCTCATAATTATTCGCTTTTCTATCAATTGCTCGACAGTAATTTGTTCACCCACCGTAATACTTATGGTATCTTGAGAGAAGCCACTAGTGAAACCTATGGCCCCCGGGTCTATCTTTTATCATATAAGCTTTCAATCTATTTTTATTTGCATCTTTACTTTTCCAATCTATATCATAAAATACCAAAAATATATTTATCTTATCATACTATCTCTATCAGATCTCACTTTCGCAAGTGGCCGTGAAGGGATTGACAACCCCTTTATTGCGTTGGTTGTGAGTTCTTGTTTGTTTGTGTAGGTGCGTGGGACTTTTGAGGAGCCTCGATACCTTAGTTCTCAAAAACTGAGGGAAATACTTACTCTACTATTGCTGCATCACCCTTTCCTCTTTAAGGAAAACCAACGCAAGCTCTAGACGTAGCAATCCTCACCCAGCAGGCCTTCGGCTGCTATTGGCGGCGGATCTTCTGTGGATGCTTCTTCGCCACCTCGCACTCGGATTCAGAGGGGAGTAACTCAACCCAAAAATTACAAATCTTTTGCAAAATTTGGATTTGCTTGTGTCTCACATGAACCAGATATATCACACACTGTTGCAGAAGCCCTTGGCGATCCAAAGTGGCAGAAAGCTATGGAAGATGAGTACATGGCGCTTCACAAAAATAAAACCTGGCACCTAGTTCCAGCACGTCAAGGTAAAGGTAAAAATGGCATAGATTGTAAATGGGTCTTTGCTACATCTTGATCTTGCGTAGGTTTTCCTTGAAGAAGAAAGGGTGATGTAGCAATAGTAGCGTAAGTATTTCCCTCAGTTTTTGAGAACCAAGGTATCAATACAGTAGGTGGCTCCTAAAAAGTCCCACAC